>NC_052160.1:4973511-5340630 GCF_902713615.1 Scyliorhinus canicula | reverse complement strand
CTTATGCATAAAATCGACACTATAACAGTAATATTACGTTAACAAAATGTTGTCAATCTTTCATTACATTATTTTTCTTTGCGGCCTAATCCTCTCTGTGGGCAATTCTCCCAAAAAATTACCAAGCATCATTTCGGCGAGAAAACCGGCGGGAATCTGGCCGGCTGGGGAGATTCCCAGTATTTCCAAACCATGATCCTGTTTCTAGTATTCCCAGGATCACCTTGAATGTTGATAAATCAATGTTCCAAATAATACTATAAATTGCTGGTCCGCCACAGGCAAAAGCGAATAAGATCTGCTAGTGGTCAACCTAATAATATAAACGCCTTGGTAAAAGGCAGAAAGATTCAAGAGCTTTGTCAAGGGGGGCAATCAGTTGCAAACTAACAAAACTAGCTCTGTAGATCACGGCGAGCAAAAACATGTGAAAAGTCATTACCTGTTTTGTTAACCTACAAACATGTTTAAGACATCATCTGACCACTGTGTTTACCCATCAACTGCATTTCCATGTACCAACAGTATGTCAATTTGGGATTAATCCTTGTGTCACTCACAAGGCCAGCATTTGCTGCCCATCCCTAATTACCCATTCCTCTTGAACTGAGTGGTTTGCTCGGCCAATTCAGATTTTATACCTGAATTTAAATTCCTTCAGCTGCTAGAATGAAATGAAATGAAATGAAATGAAATGAAAATCGCTTATTGTCACAAGTAGGCTTCAATGAAATTACTGTGAAAAGCCCCTAGTCGCCACATTCCGCCACCTGTTCGGGGAGGCTGGTACGGGAACCTCCCCGGACAGGTGCCGTAATGTGGCGACTAGGGGCTTTTCACAGTAACTTCATTGAAGCCTACTCGTGACAATAAGCGATTTTCATTTCATTCATGGGATTCAAACCCATGTTCACAGAGCGTTGGGGCACAGTAGCACAGTGGTTAGCACTGCTATCCTGGTTAAATTCTAGCCTTGGGTCACCGTATGTATGGAGTTTGCACCTTCTCCCCGTGTCTGCAGGTGAGGTGGATTGGCCACCCTAAATTGACCCTTAGTGCCCAACAGATTAGGTGGGGTTATTGGGTTATTGGGGATAGGGTGAGGGCGAGGGCCTAGGTAGGGTGCTCTTTCAAAGGGTTGGTGCAGACTTGATGGGCCGAATGGCCTCCTCCTGCACTGTAATGATGCTATGATTAGCCTGGGCTGCTGGAATACTAGTTCAGTAACAGTACCACAAATGCCACCATAACCCCAATCTGTTCCACCTATGTCCATGTTTTTGGATATTATTCTTCTTTACAGAAGCTGTTTACAAGTTGAAATGTTTTGGGGGAGAAGTACAAATATTTCTCTTAAATAAGCTTTGCCTTATCAATTGCATTCACAGTGACAGTTGAGAAAGTGATTGGCAACCTGAACCCAGGCTATCAACAGTACTGTGTGAAACAGCACAGGAGAAACACCAGTTATGTTCAAAGATTCTCTTTGCAAAATAAAAGCAGTCTCAACTTTAGCTTTAGAAGTACCTGGCAAAAACAGCATTCCAATTTTAAACACTCACTTTTCAGAAACATGCCTGTCCTCCTCATTCTCTTTACTTTGATATATGTGCACTCCATCCACATCTTCGTCATCATCGTCATCATCATCATCAATGCTTTTCATGTCTAGCCTTTTGTGATTAGAATCGCCATTTAGGCAAACATCCACAGTTTTCAAGATACTGCTGTTTAATTCTTTTCCATTGGAATCTGCTTTTCCGCTCAAATCTGGACTAAAAGAAGCTAATACCATGGAAGTATCGATGGCAGAAGAAACAACTGAAGATCTTTCTGAATTTTCCTCAGAGCTTTCTCTTGTTAAATCTGAACTTTTCACTTGCTCAACAGAGCCTTGCTCCTCCTCCTCATTGTCACCATCGAATGAGATAATATTTGGCACCATTTTCTTTTTCTTTTTTTCTCTTCTATTTTTCCCATCTGTCAATGAAAAAAGGAAAAATTAATTGGCATGTTTCAGTCCAAGGAAGAAATACTGGACATGGCTACAGTCTAGCACTATAATACATGCTGTGGTTAATTAGTTTATCACTGTTGGTATTTTTTTTAACTCCACTAATATCTCAGGAACTCTTAGTAAAAATTGGATTAAAATTTTGGGACAGCAAGTATAAGCTTTTCACTACAACACAGAATCATGCACAGATGAATTCAAATAAACTGAAAAAATGAGCAACATGATTGAAACTGTGCATCAGCTTCAGTAAAAATCCAGCCACTCATAGAAATAAAACTGCAGGACCATTTTCTGACCTAGTCACTCGCCAGAGCTGGAACCTCAATTTAATACGTCCCTCTTCATATGTTATTTAAACATTAAATTTAAAATTCTATTTGGAAAGAGTAAGAGTTCTGTTTCCTTCAGCTGCCAAAGGATCAAAAGTACAAAAGCCAGGCTTCCAAGAGAAATAATAACAGAATTTCTGACCGTCATTTTTCAATCTACTCTGGCTAAGGGTGTGGTTCTGGAGCATTGGGAGCAATGTTGTGCCATTGTTGTGGCAGAAAAGACGAGATAGTCAGTCAGCCTACCCTTGGTGATAGGCAAAGTATTGGAAGACATTCTGACAGTATAAATTGTAATTTAGAAGGGCACAGATTAATCAAGGATAGCCAACATTGATTATTTGTTACAGGAAGGTCATGTCTTGACAAATTCGAGGGTAGTTTTTGAGGAGATAACAAGAAAGATCATTAAGGGTAGAAATTCGATGTATTCTGAATGGATTTGAGCAAGGTTTTCAAAAAGTCTCACATGTCAACTTGGCACAACACTAAACATTTGTGGGGGTTAAGGGAACGTGGCAAGTTGTGTTAATGCTTGGTGGATATTGTCAATTGTGCCAATACCTGGGTGAGAAATATAATCTGGGATTGCTTTGTTTGGAACTGAGAAGGATGAGGGGAGATTTAATTGAAGTGTATAAAATTATTTGGAGTTCAGATAGTGGCTAGAATGAGTCAATTTCCCTTAGCAGACAGATCAATAACCAGGGGCATGGATTAAAAATACTGGCCAAAAAGATTGGAAGGGAGTTCAGGGGTAATTATTTTCATCCAGCAAGTGGTGCTCTCTGCTTGAAAAGTGTCATATGAGTGTCCCTTTAGAAAGTTTTTGTCTTATCACATGGCTTCAGTGATGTCACATTGTGTGTGGAGCTGGGCTGTGGCTCTGGGTTTTACTTTCGTTTTTGAGTTGGGAGCTGGGCTGTGGCTCTGAGTTTTACTTTTGTTTTCAGATTTGGCTGTTGTGGACTCAGACAGAGAACCAAAGTGTTTTGGCCTATCTCGCTCTATTTTCATTTAAATATCTGTTTCAGTAAAACACCTATTGATTATAGTTACCTATTTTGGTAACTTAAAAGATATAGTTTGCTTTCCGGAAGGGTTTAATTGAGGTTCCAGCTCTGGCTAGTGACTAGGTCAGAAAATGGTCCTGCAGTTTTATTTCTATGAATGGCTGGATTTTTACTGAAGCTGATGCACAGTTTCAATCATGTTGCTCATTTTTTCAGTTTATTTGAATTCATCTGTGCATGAGATTCATTTATTTTTCCTTTCCTTACTTCCCGTAGAGTTATTTTACTTTGTGCTTATGTTGCAACATACCAAGGAGGTTTCTTCCCCAATCATCTGAGCACCTGACCAAGTGATAATTTGCCGTGGTCCTGGCCTGGCTGGTGGCCTCAGCCACAACATTCAAGGGCAGCAAAACGTCCAGACCTTTCTTTCTAAGCCCAACACAAACATCAGTCTGACTCATCAACATTTTGAAAAATCCTTCCCCTGACTCCAAATCTTCTATAATGCCATAAACTGTAAAAGATTTTAAAGTACTTTCACATCTGTGATTTGAGAAAGCATTACCCAAGCAGTTTAGACTCACAGAAGAATGGTTAAAACAGCAATGTACATCAGGCACACTAATTTATACACAACTGCTCCACAAGCGTACAAGAATGAAGTAGCTATGCTGCTAGACTAGGAATCTAGGCAGCATGGTCAAATCCCATCAGGGCAGTTATCAAATTTTCAGTCAGATTAAAGTCTATGTACAGCAGGTATTCCTGAGTGCTAACTATTTGAAAGTGGATTGAGAGCTGAGGTTTTTTTTGTTGTTTGAGTGGTAATAAAGATAGCAGTTAAGGGTCATTATGCCATTTATTGATTAGCATTGTTGAGGTTCGATTCCTGGCTTGGGTCACTGTCTGTGCGGGGTCTGCACGTTCTCCCCGTGTCTGCGTGGGTTCCCTCCGGGTGCTCCGGTTTCCTCACACAAGTCCCGAAAGACATGCTGTTAGGTGAATTGGACATTCTGACTTCTCCCTCAGGGTACCTAAACAAGCTCCGCGATGTGGTGTCAAGGGGCTTTTCACAGTAACGTCAGTTCAGTGTTAATGTAAGCCTACTTGTGACAATAAAGATTATTTTAATACTGTATTAGTAATAAACTTTGTTTTAATATACCCTATCTCTATTTTTCCTGAAATCACTCCTGGAGTGAGGTATCCTTTTATCACAGTCTTACAAAATTAAAATAAAATATTGGGGATTCTGTCAGGTATCCTAGCTACTGTTGAGGTCTGGTCTGGGATCTTAATAGTATTAAAATACTTTTAAAATTATTCACAGGATGTGGGCATTTCTGGCAAAACAACCATTTATTGCCCATCCCTAATTTCCCTTAACTGAGTGGTTTGCTGGACCATCTTAGACGGTAATTAAGATTCAACCGCACTGCCATGTGTTTGGTGCTACATATAGGCTAGAACAGGTAAGAGCAAAAAATTCCCTTCCCTAAAATGACATTCGTGAACCAGATGGGTTTTTATGACAATTAGGTGGTTTCATGGTCACCATTAGCAATTATTCCTGCTGTGATGAGATTGGATCTTTGGATGAATGGTCCAGGCTTCCAGATTACCAGTCCTGTGACATAACCACCATGCTATCATTCTCATTAGTTCCCATTTCCATATAAACATTCATATCAACAATAACATTGTCCTGTTCCCCAAGAATCCTTGAAACCTGAGCAGTGTTAGACTACCATTATATAAGTATTATTCTTCATTCCGTTACTTGGTAAGAGGAGGCAATGCCAGTGGATGGAGCCATTTTTACTTCTTTGCATGTTGAGGAGTCATTTCAGCCTTACCCATTCTACTAAATTTGAGGCATTATCTTGGACACTAACCTGGTTCTTTGGCCAAAGCAGCCAGTACTGAAGCACCAAAAATATGGCTGGAACCATGAAACATATACAGAAAGTAACAGACTCCAAGCAGCTTCAAGAGAGAAGTAATACTAGGGATCGGATTCCATCTGGAGAGAGCCTTGTATCGAAACGGATAAATTTATTTTAAAGAATCAAAGCGAGTTGGAGGATCAGCCATCATAATGTTATGATGTGGAGATAGCGGAGTCGGACCGGGGTGGGCACAGTAAGAAGTCTTACAGCACCAGGTTAATGGCCAACAGGTTTGTTTGGAATCACTAGCTTTCGGAGTGCAGCTCCTTCCTCAGGTGAGTCTCCCCTGACTCACCTGATTAAGGAGCTGCCTTCCGAAAGCTGGTGATTCCAAACAAACCTGTTGGACTTTAACCTGGTGTAGTAAGACATATTACATAGAATTTACAGTGCAGAAGGAGGCCATTTGGCCCATCGAGTCTGCTTTTGGAAAGAGCACCTTACCCCCTACCCAAGGTCAACACCTCCACCCTATCCCCATAACTCAGTAACCCCACCCAACACTAAGGGCAATTTTGGACACTAAGGGCAATTTATCATGGCCAATCCACCTAAACCGCACATCTTTGGACTGTGGGAGGAAACCGGAGCACCCGGAGGAAACCCACGCACACACGGGGAGGATGTGCAGACTCCGCACAGACAGTGACCCAAGCCGGAATCGAACCTGGGACCCTGGAGCTGTGAAGCGATTGTGCTATCCACAATGCTACCGTGCTTCTGACTATGATAATGTTAAATGGCACAGAAGGCTTGAATGGCCGAATGACCTATTCCTGCTCCTATATTCTATGTTTCCATTCTACAGTACTTAACCATCTTCCTGTACGTTCTATGTTCCTCTTGCATTCAATCCAACCAAAGCAATGAAACTCCAAAGGCAGAACTCTTGAACCTAGGAAGTGGGGGCTGACAGTATCAGGTTTGACATCTTGACCAACTCACCTTGATTTACAGTTTTAGGCAGGACTGGCAGTCGGTCAGATTCAGACTCAGGCCGCATGAAACTTGGCACTGCAGTAACTGTTGTGATTTCTTTCAGGAGTGTGCTGACCCCCTGTGTGGATTCCTTCAACAGGGATGTGACATTTTGTGTTGACTCCTTTAACAAGTTTGCAACCGCAGAAACAGGCTTGTTAGGTCCATTCAAATCCTCATTGTCGATGTTGATTGCAAAGAGGATAGAGTTTAACCCTTAAAACAAAATCAACAAGGTAAACTTACAACGGTAATTTTCTGCTGGATTTATTTAATTCATTTTAAACAAAACAATACTTCAGGTACAAATTATGGTTACAAGTTACAAGTTATGGCAAGATTGTGTTAAATATAAATCACTGAGTTGAAGTTTTGTGAAGTGAGATATCTGTTTGCTGTTCAGCCAATGAAGCACTGTAACCAGCATCGTTGTCCCTTTGAAAAACAGTAACGTGTTTAACATATCATAGGGATACCCTTTGAGAATAAATGTTTTATTCTCTAAGTCAATGCGCGAGAGGCATCCTGACCTTAAGTTTCCTGGAAATGCAAATATCAGCAACAGCAAATCTAAGGTGACATGGCCATACCGATTTATATCGCCAAATGTAAATACCTTAAATTATCTGCTCTGAATGGGAATGCATCTTGAAAATGCTGTCAGCTTTCACACAACAACAAATTAGTGGTAAAAAAGACTAAACAGAACTGAAATATATATCTGAACAATTACTCAGCGAAACATTGAGCATCTTCTGTACTAGCTTGATGAGGCAGACTTACACTTTTGGGAGCCCCGCGCTCTCCCTCTTTGTGGGAGCCCCATATCACACGCATCCCCCTGGTGACATGCCAGCCCACCCCCATGACATCGAGCCCTGCCCCCAATGACATCAATTCTGGCCTGGCCTCTGCTCTCTCGCCATTGACGTCCAGTCCAGTTGCTGCCCAGTCCAGCTCAGCCCTCTCACCTTTCAGCCCTGCCTGGCTGGCTTCTGGCTCTGGTCTGGTCATTGCGTTCCCACTGGCCACTATTCCCAAATTCCAAGACACACTGCCTGCTCTTGCCTGGCTTTCTTTGCACCTCACAACTGCTAATCTGCTCACCTCTCGGCTCTCGCTTGGGTAGCCGAGCCTCAAGCTTCGATAACCGTGTGCGCCCCTGGCTGGCTGCCTGGCTTCTGCTGCTGGCTATCTGGCCTGGCCTCTGCTCTCTCTCTCTCATCTCCACTTCCCAGTCTGGTTGCTGCCCAGCCCTCTCAGCTCAGCCTGGTTGACCGCTGGTTCTGGTTGTGTCGCCCCACTCCTGATTTCCCGAGACACGATGCTGGTGCTTGCCTGGCCTCCTTTACACATCCCAACTGCTTCTCTGCTCATCTGTCGCTCGGGTAGCCGGGCCTCGAGCCTTGACAACCAGGTGTGCTCCTGTCTGACTACTTATCTGACTATTTGGCCAAGTGGCCTCTGGTCTTTCTGGTAGGTTGCCCAATCGTCCATCTCAGCCCTAGCCTGGAGTTCAAAAGTTGCCCTACTGCTCCCCTCGATGGCCAGCACCTCCTCCTCACCTCGCTGGACGCTTTGCAGGTTTGCACCCCAATGTTAGGTCCTTTGGGCAGCACGGTAGCATAGTGGTTAGCACAGTTGCTTCACAGCTCCAGGATCCCAGGTCCGATTCCCGGCTTGGGTCACTGTCTGTCTGGAGTCTGCACGTTCTCCTCGTGTCTGCGGGGTTGCCTCCAGGTGCTCCGGTTTCCTCCCACAGTCCAAAGATATGCAGATTAGGTGGATTGGCCAGGATAAATTGTCCTTAGTGTCCAAAAAGATTAGGTGGGGTTATTTGGTTACAGGGATAGGGTGGAGGTGTGGGCTTAAGTGGGGTGCTCTTTCCAAGGGCCGGAGCAGACTCGATGGGCCGAATAGCATCCTTCTGCACTGTAAATTTTATGATGATTCTATGACCTCACCTTTGCCCCAGGCTACCTGACTGCTGCTTTGTACCTTTACTCAATGCAAGTCAGATGTTACACCAATTCTGGAGATCCCTGTCTGAACTGCTCGAAGTCTCGACCACCTGTCAACGTCTAGCAAATTGTTTTCCCGCTCTATCGGGGGGACTACAATCAGAGCCCGATGTTCGATGTTCTTGTAAGTATATCCTTCTTCTGATATGGAGATCAAAACTGCACAATTGATGCAAGACTTCCTTACAACTCTTCCACTCCAAACCTCCTGCAATAAATGCCAACATACCAGCTGCTTTCCGAATTACTTGCTGTACCTCCAACTTCACTTTGCGTTTCTTGCACAGGAACACTAAATGCCCTCTAAAGACTAACTTTTGATATTTTCTCACCATTTAAAAAAATATATATTTTTAATATTGATACCAAAGTGAAAAACCTCACATCATACCCCTTCTACAAACTTCTTGCCCACTCGCTTATCTATATCCCTTTGCAGACTCTGCGTCTCTTCACAGCTTTCAGTCTCACCTTGCTTTATGTCATCAGCAAGCTTGAATACCTTATAATCAGCACTTTCATCTAAGTTATCAACATAAATTAGGCCCCAGCACTGATCCTGGTGAAACTTCAGTAATAATAGCCTGCCAACCTGAAAATGACTTGTTTATTGCAACTACTTTTCTGTCATTTAACCAATCCTCTATCCGTGCTAATATATTATCCCCATTCCTTATCTTCTGCAACAACCTATGTGAGAATTTATCAAGTGCATTTTGAAAATCCAAATATATTACAGCCACTGGTTCCCTTTTTCTGTCTCCTGGTAGCTACAACCTCAAAACACTCTGACAGATGTATCAAACATTTCCCTTTCGTGAAACCATGTTGACTCTGCCTATCATATTATGATTTTCTAATTGTCCTGTTACCACGGATTCTAGCTTTTTCCCAATGACCAATGTCAGGTTAACTGGCCGGTAGTTCCCAGTTTTCGCTATCCCTCCTTTTTTGAATAGCAGGGTCACATTTGCAACCTGTGTAGCCATCTGGGATGGCCACTTACAACAAGAAACATGGACGTTCGCAAAGCCTAAAGGGAAATATGGACAAAGTAAGATTCAGGCAGGCACAGAGCCTGAATGTATATTTGTGAGCAGAGGATCCAGACAGCATCGAAACCCCCAGCCAATTTGCATTTTAATAACCCATCTCTGTAAGACAAAGGGCTGATACTCAGGTAACCGAAACAATTCCAGACATTTTGGCGCCACTCCCCTTAGTAAGGAAGCATGAACAGCAAGGTAAATGACCGCTTAGGACACGCCCAGCCATCAAGGCACCCGCCCCTTCATTGGCTTAGATCGAAGGTAGTGATCGAGAACTGCCCAATTAATTGTGTCCAAACCTAAGGACCGCCCAAAAGAGCGAGAAACCCCCCCAGGATAAAGAGAGACACTGCCATGTGTTCGATCCTTTTTGGACCTGGCGCTCCGGCAACGTCTATCTCCACTGTAGCACCACGACCAGAAGCAAGTCCAAGTTCAACGCTTGCTACCAGACTGATGAGCCTAGCTGAACCGCAGTTACTTCTCCAGACCCAGCAGATCCAGATTCGAACAAAGGCCACTGTTCCTCTGACCTAAGCCGGATGCCTGAAGTTAAGTACAGGTTGTCATAGTGTTAGGTGTAGTTTACCTCGTAGTGTTTATGTTGCATGTATAAGTTACTCTTGTGTGTAAATAAAGTATTATTGAACTTGAACTAACTAACTGGTTGTTGGGTCTTTGATCGATATCCGGTTGAACCTTGTGGTGGTATCATTTGATACCTGCCGACTCTGAAAGCAATATAATATCAATATCGAAACAAAAGAAGGGCAACCTTATTGACTGCCATATTTAGCGAATAAATATAGCAACATCTGCCAATCCACTGGACCTTTCCCTAATCTCCGGAATTTTGAAAGGTCACAGCAAGTGAATCCACTATTCCTGTAGCCACCTCTTTTAGAACACCCTGTATTTTTAAGAGATTAAAAGATTTTAAAAACTAAAATCAGAAAATTCAGTGTCTCACAGTTTCTATCAAAAACCAGCACAAAATATGATGGCTTATGCACCATTTGACTGGGTTGGAGCAATCGCAACCAATGTCAGAGCAGAAATCTTGATCAGCAGCTCTGCTCATGGACTCCACAGCCAATAAATTCCCCATCCCCATTCTACTAGTGCGCAATGGTTGTAGAATGTATTTTCTGCAGGATGCTCTAACCAGCATACTTCCACCTTCTCAGGGGCAATTACAATGGGCAACAAACAGCAGGCACAAGTTGTCACCAATGGCCACATCCTATGGTTTTTTAAAATTCTGATCTTTGAAGTAAGACACAAGCATCAGTCTGACAAGTTGCAAAGGAAAGTAGGTTGGTTTGACCGAATACCAGAGTTCCCAAACTGTGCTATGTGTGCATTTCTGGAAAGTGTGCAGGAAATGTTGTCTGTTGGTGGATTTTTTTTATTATTTCAGTTATGGAATTTTTAAAACTGCCAATGTAAATGAAGTCCGAAAACACGCAGGAATTGGTAATATGAAGCGGTTAATTTGTTTCAAGGGGCCGAATATGAATACAAATACACAGAGATAATGACACACGGACTTCTAATCTCTAATCACCGTACGCAGCACAATATACTTTCAGTTGCCCGGCAACTCTCCAGTCTAACTGAGATCAGAACTAAGCTTGGTCCTGTATGTCATATTATAACCATAACTGCTGCAACGTAACACTGAAAAGTGGACAGATGGTTAAAGACAGGTAATGGTGAAAACAGTGACGAGAAGTACAATAATGAAATGTGTTTTTCCCATACCAACGCATTTACTGGTGATACAATGACTATTGTAAAATAAATCACTGACACCAGGCACAAGCAGGATCTAAACTAAAGAGATGTAAATGTGACAAAAATACATGGAAATTGGATTAACTTGGAGTGAAGTAGCTAAATAGTGTGTGTTACTTGGTGAAGCCATGTCACATAACAGCCTGAAACTATTTCTTGTATAAAATACTTCAAAACAAAATATGAACAGCTCAAGGATAAATCACCAAATGTTTTGACATGGGCACAGTTAATGGTGAACAAGACAGTTTTACACTCTGCTGCTTTTGCTGATGACAATATTCAGGTCCTTCGAGCCTTTTACTCAGTGAGTTACAGTCATGAAGCCCAGAAAATCTCACACCCTAGCAGAAGAACTAGTCGCCACATTCCAGCGCCTGTTCGGGTACACAGAGGGAGAATTCAGAATGTCCAAATTACCTAACAAGCACGTCTTTCGGGACTTGTGGGAGGAAACCGGAGCACCCGGAGGAAACCCACGCAGACACGGGGAGACGTGCAGACTCCGCACAGGCAGTGACCCAAGCCGGGAATCGAACCTGGAACTCTGGAGCTGTGAAGCAACAGTGCTAACCACTGTGCTACCACGCTATCCAGTATGCTTGGAGAGAAGACCCAAATATTAATGCCGTTATCAAACAACACATTATCACATCAAATTAATGGCATTGCCTATGACATCTTAACTCGCTTAAATGAATAGTGTAATTGGCAGCCAGTACTTTGTTCTCCTGCCAGATAAACCAACAGGTCTGGTAGCTCACCTTCTGGTGAATGTGAGGTCCATTTTTAAAGGTGCAATACCGAATGACGTTTCATTTTACCAGGTATTGCTCACCAGAACAATGGCTATTTGGACTCAAAACTCAACCAACCTTTGCTGGAAATCAATCACGAGTCCATTTTTAGTTGAAATGTCCAAAATATTTCTTGTTCTTTTATTGACAAGTTTTGTGGCATGGGTATTGCTGAAAACATTGTGAAAGGGTGTCGTTTGCCACTTCATAAATCAACATAATATTTTTTGGTCACAGTGTGTTAGCATTTTCTCTGATCAAGCAAAGGCAATGACTGGGAGGAGCAGTGATCAGTGGATTGTTGGGGAAGAACAGTCTTTCCAAAATTATGTTGGTACATTACAGTATATACTGGGCAGCATTCACTTCCAAAGGCAAATATACCAACTGGAAGGAAGTCCTGGACAATACTGTGAGGGTGGCAAATCTTTGAATTCCAGAATATCTTTTGCTCCATGTACTGAGATGGGAAGCAGGAATATCAATTTATTGCTCCATGTAGAGGTTTGATGCCAGTCACACGAGAAGGCGTGGGCACATTTATTTAAATTTCAATCTGAGGTAAAGATATTCTTTACAGGCCACACATTCCCACAGCCTTACTGTCTGCATGACACAGGAGATATTTGTTGTCAGATAGTGTTACTGAATGAGCTAATTCAAGGCATTAAGGGCTAAATGCAATATCTTTACTGCCCAGCCAATGGCAAAATAACTGGGAATCTGATGAGAAATGCTCATCTTCAGCAGTGGGCCCCAAATACAACATTCTGGTTTTGCAACATTCATGAAGGGCATTCAAAAGGCACAGTTTAGAAGATAGAGGGGCCATTCATCACAGCTGGTATTTATCAGGGGCTGAGATGCTGGTGGATCCCAACTTCAACCTAAACACAGTCCTTCAGGAAAGTGCATCGAAAAAGGTCTTTTTTAAAGCAAAATGTCCTTCAAGATGGTGGAGGACATGTACTCTGTACTAACTGGGATATAGATTCCACATTTTCAATATTCACACTCCTTTCAAAAACGTTCATTCCAACACTGCAAAATCTGAAATGTGGATTTGAGACGTGTCCAAAGGCACAGTTTAGAAGATAATAGTCTCGCCTTTTACCCCAATTTCTCTAGGAGCCTTGTCTAAGAGTAAAGCCTAACCTGTGAAAGACCATCACAGCCAAGCTCCTTCATTACTCAATATCTATAGACATGGGCCGAGATTCTCTGGCCTCCCCACGGCATGCATCTCGATGGCAGAAATAGCCTGCCAGTCCAAGCCAGCGCCGCGATCTTCTGGTCAATCACCAAGTAAAACCTTGAATGTGATGTCCCATTCGTGCTTTGCATTCATTTTCATAATAATAGGCAAAGGATATAAATAAACAATTAATTCTTAAAACAAGGATTTTACTGGTCAAACTTTATAAACTTAATACTATTTACAGTCAGTTCAGTGTCACCTCTCCACATAGCAAAGATATCACACTCAGATTCCAAATGCTCATTCCTGCCCACATGAGTTATTATCAAAATGTGGTAAAAAATCAATAATTCTGCTGAGACACACAACCGAGTTGAGAATATGCATGAAATCTCAACACCTTGAAATAAATGCGGACATGAACAATGTTGTAAAGCCTTCGGGGGGGGGGGGGGGGGGGGGGCATTTAAGGCTTATTGTATTGCAAACAAGGTTTTTATGCAACCATTCATCAGCTACCAATACAGCCAGCTAAAATTTGCATATAATCACATAACACATTAACAGGCTGTTTATCCTCCTACAATCTGCATTAAAACCCATTTATACAACTTGCAAAACAAATTAAATTTTGTTTATGAATATCATCAATGCAAAAATACTTTAGTCATGGTCACTAGAAATGAGAACTGTTACTGATAGCACATCTTACCTGCTGCCATCGTAGGAAGCATACTTGCACGTTCTTCCTCTCTCATAAAGGACCAGTCTTCATAGAAGACACTAATAATTGCATGATTTAAGAAAAAACAAAATGATTTCTATTTTCATAAAACAGAAGTCAGAATAAAATTGTTTCTTACAATAACAACTAGGATGTTTTCAGCATTCATCTGAAATGGATTCTGACTTCCACAACTCTCATCCATCAGGACGAGTTATTCTTCAGATAAACTAGACAAAAATGTTCATCTGCTTTAGCTAAGAAGCCACTTCAGACATCTGATTATTGTCAGTAAAATAGCAACTTGGTTTTGCAACATGTTATGGGAAACTGCTTTGACATTTACAAGATAATGAATGCCTGGAAACAAATAGTTCATCAATATCAAAAATATATGTTCAAAAGCCAACACCAGGGTATGTTAGAATCATAGAATCATAGAATTTACAGTGCAGAAGGAGGCCATTCGGCCCATCGAGTCTGCACCGGCTCTTGGAAAGAGCACCCTACCCAAGGTCAACACCTCCACCCTATCCCCATAACCCAGTAACCCCACCCAACACTAAGGGCAATTTTGGACACTAAGGGCAGTTTATCATGGCCAATCCACCTAACCTGCACATCTTTGGACTGTGGGAGGAAACCGGAGCACCCGGAGGAAACCCACGCACACACGGGGAGGATGTGCAGACTCCGCACAGACAGTGACCCAAGCCGGAATCGAACCTGGGACCCTGGAGCTGTGAAGCGATTGTGCTATCCACAATGCTACCGTGCTGCCCAAATAGCATCCAAATAGCTTAACAGAACATTACTGTGTATCCCTAACCTGAAGGCTACTGGGAAGTTTGGCCAAGTTAAAAGAGACACTATAGCCTGATGTGTATTCGTAAAGGCACCAGCAAAGTGAAGATACCAGCAAAGCCTGATGGTTCAAAAGGCTAACTCCGAATCAGCATTAGTAGCATAAACTGTGGGGGACTGCAGTGAAAAACAGGATGTGCAGTCAGGGAGTCAGCTCAAGAGCTGATCGGACAACGACCGTTCCTATGGACAGACAGTGATTGAACACACACCTGTGTATCTCACTCCTGCGGAGAAATACGACCCCGAGTCGTACAACTCTTTGAACATTCGTAATCAGAGAACAAATGAATTGATTAGTGTTGTCCCGCGAGCACATGACTGGAGGCATGAGATCAGTGCCAGCAAAATTTGTATAAAAAGGAGACACAAAGATATTTTATCATCATAACCTCGAGGAACAACATGGCAGAAGGAAGAAGCCTGAAGCCTCCAACTTGAAGACGGAGTCCAATTCCAACTTGTCTACGTGTGATGGCGTAATGACAACTTCCACAAATCTACTACTAAAAATTAGATAAGTATTAACAGTTTAACCTATGCTTGTGAACCTGTAATGGTCGCAAGGGAAGGTAAAACTATTTGTGTTTTTGAAGCAGTGTATGATAGAACCTCTCCTGTAGCAGTGCTAAGCACTGGGATCTTATACTGTGTTCAATAAAGACCTGATTTTATTTAAAGATAAAGTTGTTGCGTCTATCAATTGACTGGAGCAAGGACCTCAGTCAACAACTGACAGCACTGCAACATTAATATTATTAGGAATTAACTACAAATCAAGACTTTCACAGTTGCCCACGTACAAGTTTCAATTTTAGTCTGTTTGGCTAAGGAACACAAACTGAAGCTGCATTTCCCAACAAGTAAAGAACAACTAGGAGGGCAGAAAAAAGTAGCACCACGCCAACGCCTGAGGTCCGATGCAGTTTTAAGAAGATAATTTGCAGAGACCTGGAACCATCCTTTTACACACTGAAAGCAGTAAACAGATACTTTATTCTTTTTTAAATAATTATGTATGAATCACAGATGCAATACATTCATAATGCATGGTATTAAATTTTACACAGCCTAGTTGAATTTGCAAGGTATTGCAAAGGGGGATTCACAGCAAAAAGTAGAGTCAGTCAGCAGGGAATAATTGAACCCAGGCAGAGGAAGGGAAAGGGGAAGGGAGATGGAGGAGAAGGAAATTATATACGATCAAAAAAAACCTAGGAAGTAAAAATTGATACAGCAGATAACTCTGCCCAGTAACACACAAAAGAACTGCAACGGTACACACAAGTGTATGAGGGAAAGGCAAATGCAGAGATGGATCAGAATGCCTATTTGTTCATTAATTAACAAAGGAGAGGGTAAAGAAAGGGGGTTGAAAGAGCCTGAAAAAAAGGAGAGAATTAATAAAACTAAACTTAAAATGTAATAAAAGGATAAGAGAGGTACAAAGCTGAAACCAAACATTATATGTAGGTAAAAAAAGATAGCAGTCGGTGGTTCTTAAGTTTTAAGAGACTCCAAAGTTATTCAGACTTGACACAATGCCATCTGCGGCCAGGTTGTAATCTTGTCATAGAACATAGAACATAGAACGATACAGCGCAGTACAGGACCTTCGGCCCACGATGTTGCACCGACATGGGAAGTCAAAAACTAAAGGCCATCTAACCTACACTATGCCATTATCATCCATATGCTTATCCAATAAACTTTTAAATGCCCTCAATGTTGGCGAGTTCACTACTGTTGCAGGTAGGGCATTCCACGGCCTCACCACTCTTTGCGTAAAAAACCTACCTCTGACCTCTGTCCTATATCTATTACCCCTCAATTTAAGGCTATGTCCCCTCGTGCTAGCCACCTCCATCCGTGGGAGAAGGCTCTCACTGTCCACCCTATCTAACCCTCTGATCATTTTGTATGCCTCTATTAAGTCACATCTTAACCTTCTTCTCTCTAACGAAAACAACCTCAAGTCCATCAGCCTTTCCTCATAAGATTTTCCCTCCATACCAGGCAACATCCTGGTAAATCTCCTCTGCACCCGTTCCAAAGCTTCCACATCCTTCCTATAATGAGGCGACCAGAACTGTACGCAATACTCCAAATGCGGCCGTACCAGAGTTTTGTACAGCTGCAACATGACCTCATGGCTCCGGAACTCAATCCCTCTACCAATAAAGGCCAACACACCATAGGCCTTCTTCACAACCCTATCAACCTGGGTGGCAACTTTCAGGGATCTATGTACATGGACACCAAGATCCCTCTGCTCATCCACACTGCCAATAATTTTACCATTAGCCAAATATTCCGCATTCCTGTTATTCTTTCCAAAGTGAATCACCTCACACTTCTCTACATTAAACTCCATTTGCCACCTCTCAGCCCAGCTCTGCAGCTTATCTATGTCCCTCTGTAACCTGCAACATCCTTCCACACTGTCTACAACTCCACCGACTTTAGTGTCGTCTGCAAATTTACTCACCCAACCTTCTGTGCCCTCCTCTAGGTCATTTATAAAAATGACAAACAGCAACAGCCCCAGAACAGATCCTTGTGGTATGCCACTCGTAACTGAACTCCATTCTGAACATTTGCCATCAACCACCACCCTCTGTCTTCTTTCAACTAGCCAATTTCTGATCCACATCTCTAAATCACCCTCAATCCCCAGCCTCCGTATTTTCTGCAATAGCCGACCGTGGGGAACCTTAACAAACGCTTTACTGAAATCCATATACACCACATCAACTGCTCTACCCTCGTCTACCTGTTCAGTCACCTTCTCAAAGAACTCGATAAGGTTTGTGAGGCATGACCTACCCTTCACAAAACCATGCTGACTATCCCTAATCATATTATTCCTATCTAGATGATTATAAATCGTATCTCTTATAATCCTCTCCATATATATAACACAATGGCATTTTTCATTTTAAATTTGAGCACAATAATTTACAATGGAGACAACTGACATAAGTGTGACAGAGGCATGACAGCATAAGTGGTATAGACATGAAATGCAATAATTAGGATTATTAAAATATATTACAGATAAAGTTAGACTACTGATCAAAAGAACTCAACCCACTGTCCACTTTTCTGGACATCATGTGTAATTGAATTAACTGAAGTAAGGAAATAGGGGCTGGTTTAGCTCAGGGGCTGGTTTAGCTCACTGGGCTAAATCGTTGGCTTTTAAAGCAGACCAAGCAGGCCAGCGGCACAGTTCAATTCCTGTACCAGCCTCCCCGGACAGGCGCCGGAATGTGGCGACTAGGGGCTTTTCACAGTAACTTCATTGAAGCCTACTCGTGAAAATAAGCGATTTTCATTTCATTTTCATAACCAATCACTATCCACCAAAGCATAAAAACAGGCTAAAACTATTGGACATGGGACACAGTGGCACAGTGTTAGCACTGCTGCTTCACAGCACCAGGGACCCAGGTTCAAATCCCGCTTGGGTCACTGTCTGTGCGGAGTCTGCACGTTCTCCCTGTGTCTGCGTGGGTTTCCTCCGAGTGCCACGGTTTCTTCCCACATGTCCCGAAAGATGTGCTATTAGGTAATGTGGACGTTCGGGATTCTCCCTCAGTGTACCCGAACAGGCGCCAGAGTGTGGCGACTAGGGGCTTTTCCTCATAATGTCATTTCAGTGTCAATGTAATCCTACTTGTGACAGTAACAAAGATTATGATAAAACAAAAAGGTACTAATAATTACGAGGGAGCAATGTTTTTAAAACAGCTTCATTGGTAAATGAAAAGCCGGAAAAAATGGACAGCAAAGCTCTGATCCCAGGTCTCCACTAAGTTAGTGATCAAAATGAGGCATCAGCATCAGCCTTGGCAGTACGGAGAGCAAAATTAGCTCCTGATTACTACATGGTGTCCTTCACTGGAAAGTAGTGTCATGTGAGATTATCTTTAAGAAATGGGTGTTTATAAATGGGTGTGTATATAAGTATCTGTAGTGATAGTACCTTTACTACTGCAGTGATGTCAGAGAGTGGGTGGAGCTGGGCTGTCTGTCAGCTTTTTACTTTCGTTTTTGAGCAGGCTGCAGAGTGTGTTTTAGTTTTGTTTTCAGTATTGGAGCTGAAGTCAGTTAAAGCAGCTGTACCTCTGTTCTCTCTGCCATCAAAAGATCTTGATCATTTGGTGAATTCAGAATTATAAATGTTTTCAGTAGTGACTTTAACCTGATGTGCTTCTGTTAAAGGTTATGTTTTTTTGTAAGTCTTCTGGATGTTAAAAGGACAGTGTAAGCATTACTTAGAGTTGTATTCTTTGGGGGTTGTATTTGATTTACTGATTGCTAAGATGTTCACTGTTTGTTTTAAAAAGATTAACTTGAGTTCATAGCATAAACATTGTTTTGCTTTAAAAAATACTTTTCCATTTCTGCTGTACCACACCTGTAGAGTGGGCCGTGTGCTCCCCATACCACAATCTAATAAAAATTGTGGGTCAGGTGAACTCCATGATACACTTTGGGGTTCTCTAAACCCTGGCCCATAACAGTCGATCGACAAAAATATAACTTTCTATTTTTCAGTTTTGTAAAATTTTAATAGATAAGCTCTAAATAGAGGCTCCTTCACTAATTCCAAAAGGGTGAACCAGAAGCATTCCATCTGCAAGAACAAAACAGAACTGATGATGATAAATTAATGAAGGGGTCCCTGTGAAAGGGGCAGGTGAAAGAAAGATGGAGCATGATTAAAAGGTGAATACATGCAGCATCTTCAGACGAACATATAATTTGCTATGCTAGCATAGTCTGGTTAAAATACAGGAAAGGAAATTGTTATAGTCTCAGAAGCAGAATGAATGACTAGTTCATTTGTATTGGCTGCTGTTGGTTTAGGGAGGAACATTGGCGAGGAAAATAAGAGAAAACTCTGCAATTGTTTTAAAATGTGTCATCACTGCAAGCAAACAGCCACGGCCTCAGTTTAACCTTTCAACCTACAGAGGCTCCTCCAACAATGCAGCTCATCCTCACTATTGCAATGAAGTATTAGCAGAGGAAATTAGCTAACGTTCACGGTGCGAATGAAAACAACAGTCTCGAGACTCAGTGGTAAAGGCAAAAAACTCAACTCACTGGGTTTGTCAATCTAATTGACGGATTCATTTGGAATAAGGGCATCCCTAATAGTCAACTGACAGTTTAGATGCTATCAAAGCTTCACTTATTTTACAAGCAACAACGTTCCTACTAATTGTTTACCTTAGAAGGTTTCCGTCACCAAGAAGCATATGCATATATCGCTCAAGTGAATGTTCATTGAGTGCAGATCGGAGCCAGGCCCTGCCTCGTCCTATATCTGTTGTGATATTCTTTAAAGAGTAGTATCGCTGTAGTTCATGTTTGTTCAGATGTTCTTTTACATAATACCAAAACACAGGGTCTGCAAAGAAAAACATTACATTTATAATAATGAATGAAGATAATGTGAAATGTTAAAAAGACAAAGTTAAGAGCATTCTGTCTGAATGAATGCAGCATTCACAACAAGGGAAACAGATAGGCACCAGAGGGCACAGATAGCGGTGAACGGATATGATTTGATTGCCTTTGCAGAGACGTGGTTACAGGGTGACCAGGATGAGAAACTGAACATTCAGGGATATTCATCATTTTAGAAGATTAGATGAAGGGAAAGAGGTGGGGGAGAACTTTTAATAAGGGCCACAATTAGTACATTCTTGAGAGAGGATCTTAGATCAAAGTATCAAGATGTAAAATCAGTTTGGGTAGAGCTACGAAACAGCAAGGGGCAGAAAACATTAGTGAAGGTTGTTTACATGCCACCAAACTGCAGTGGTAATGTTGGGAACAGCTTAAATCAGGAAATTAGTGCTGCACATAATGTGGGTAATACAGTAATAATAATCTTTATTGTCACAAATAGGTTTACATTAACACTGCAATGAAGTTACTGTGAAAATCCCCTAGTTGCCACATTCCAGCGCCTTTTCGGGTACACAGAGGGAGAATTCAGAATTTACAAATTACCTAACAAGAACGTCTTTCAGGACTGTGGGAGGAAACTGGAGCACCTGGAGGAAAACCACGCAGACACGGGGCGAACGTGTAGACTCTGCACAGACAATGACCCAAGCCGGGAATCAAACCTAGGACCCTGGAGCAGTGAAGCAATAGTGCTAACCATGTGCTACCGTGTTACCCAAATGAGCAACTTCAATTTACGTTAGACAGGGGAAACCTTATTAGTACTTATGCGATGGAGGGTGGTGGAGAGATGGGCCTCTGGAGCAGTACATCAAGGAATCAACTAGGGATCAGGAACTTTTCATTTGAGTTTTTTTTAATGCATTTACGGGATGTGAGCGTGACTGGCTAGGCCAGCATTTATTACCCCTACCTTAACTGCTCTTGAGAAGGTGATGGTAAGCTGCCTTCTTGAACCGCTATAGTCCCTGTGGTGTAGGTACAGCCACAGTTGCTGTTGGGGGGGTTCCAGGATTTTGATCCAGCGGCAGTGAAGGAAAGCGATATATTTCCGAGGCAGGGTGGTGAGTGACTTGGATGCATGGCATTCCCATGCATCTATTGCCCTTGTCCTTTTGGATTGTAGTGGTCATGGGTCTGGAAGGTGCTACCTAAGGAGTCTTGGTGAGTTACTGCAGTGCCTCCTGTAGATAGTACACACGGCTGCCACTGTGCATTGGTAGTGGAGGGAGGTAATGTTAGTGGAAGGGGGAGCAATCAAGCAGGCTGCCTTGTTCTGAATGGTGTTTAGCTTCTTGTGCGTTAATGGAGCTGCATTCATCCTGGCAAGTGGAGCGAATTCAGGAGTGGAGTTACTTGTCACAGGATTCCTGAGGGAAGAAGAAAAGCCATACTCTGGAGTAATGGTTAAGAAAACAGATGCCGGAAATCAAAGTCCAGATAGTTCAGGAAAATAGAGAAATAAAGAGAAGTTTCCAATGTCTGAAGTTAATGGAGCAAAGGAAACTGGGAACCAGAATAGGTTACTGTTCAGTAATTACAGAGAATTGAAAAGGCATTGGATCATGAGAGGCCAGAAAGATAGCTGCAGTAGTGCTAAGACTTGTCAGAAATTACTAAGTTTCGGAAACATATTTGAAATAATTGTGGAAATCGGTGGCTGGACCTTGGAGTTTGTGTAACAGCCTTCAAGACAAAGGAAACCCGCAGGGAGAGGTATCAAACCTGAAAGCAAAACCTTGATGGAAGCAGCAGAGAAAAAGCATAATTTGGAAGAAAACATGGAAATGTGACATTTGAAAACGGAATTTGAATTCTCTTGTGTGGAAGCCGGAGTTCCGTGAGACAAGGTGGCTCACGGTGTAAAGGTCACCTGGGATGGTTTTGTGGAGACATTTACTTGGGTTCAGAGAGGAGTGTGTCTTATCACAGTCATCTTGTGTGCTTAAAAGAGACTTAGTGTGTAAAGGAGACCATGGTAGCTAAAGATGTACTTTGTATTCTGTGTTCATCGTAAAATTTGTGTGTATTTTTTAAGATGGGGTGGGGGTTAGAACTAATTAGTGATCTTCTGACTCTGTTCCTCCATGTTTAATTTTCTTAAAAGTACAAGTTATGGTCTTTTGAGCCTGGATAGCATTCTGGGATCTTCCCATCCAGCTATAATGTCAACTGACATTGCAACATAAAGCTCCAAAGGAGATTAGTAAACAAAATCAAAGCAGGCTGGATTGAAGGACATTCGACTGCTATGGATTGAGAGATGGTTAACAAACAAAAAACAGAGAGTAGGAATAAATGGGCCATTCTCAGGAGGGCAAGCTCTGACTAGTGGGTACCGCAAGAATCAGTTCTTGGGCCACAGCTGTTCACAATCTATAGGCGGGATTCTCCGACCCCCCGCCGAGTGGGAGAATCGCCGGGGTGTCGGCGTGAATCCTGCCCCCTCCACCCTCCCAATTCTCCCGCCCCCTAAAAACCGGCCCGGCGTGAGTCGCACCGCCCGCCTCAGAGAATAGCGGGGTTCGGCGCGACTAAATGGGCCCCAGGGCCGCCCGGATTCACCGGCCCGCGATGGGCCGAAATCCCGCCCGTCTGTAGCCGGTCCCACAGGTGTAAATTAGTGTAGGTCCCTTACCGGCGGGACCTGGCGGCGCTGGTGGGCTCCGGGGTTCCTGGGGGGTCGCGGGGGGATCTGGCCCCGGGAAGTGCCCCCACGGTGGCCTGGCCCACGGTCGGAGCCCAACGATCCGCGGGCGGGCCTGTGCCGTGGGGGCACTCTATTGTTCTGCACCGGAGGCCGTGGTCCTCCGCCATTCCCAGGGCGGAACCGATTACCTCTGCGCATGCGCGGGGATGACGCCAACACGCAGTGGCGCTCCCGCGCATGCATTGACTCGCGCCATCCGGCGGAGGCCCTTCGGCATTAGTTAGCGTGGCGCCAAGCCTCTATCCTGCCGGCCGGCGTGGCGCCAACCACTCCAGGGTGGGCCTAGCCTCTGAAGGTGCAGAGGATTCCGCACCTTTGGGACGGCCCAACGCCGGAGTGGTTCACACCACTCCGTCCCGCAGGGACTCCCAGCCCCGCCGGGTACGGGAGAATCCCACCCTATATAATTGATTTGGATGTGGGAACCAAAAGTATTATTTCCAAATTTGCTGATGACACAAAACTTGGTGGTAAAGTGTATGGGCCAAGGTTGAGAGAACCCCAAAGTGTATCATGGAGTTCACCTGACCCACCCAAGCTTTTCTCAAAGTGAAACTGAAAAGCAGAGCCAGAGCTCAGCTCCACCCACTCTGACATCACTGACATGAGGTGACATTCTCATGACACCTCACCCCCCAAGAAAAAAAATAAACCATCAACTTCAAGATGGTTACATTTTTCACCTGTATCTTCACTCTATGGTTCCTCGTCTTGTCTTAACCTTTGACTTTGCGACCTTGTTACTACACAATCTGGAAAAATCCCAGGATATTCGTCCTCCAACACTTCAGTTGTTTGTTTTCCACTGGCTTCCACAGTAGGCATCACTCCCACCTGCGATCCAGCTATATCATTACCCAAGATAAACTGTACTCCTGGATAAGGCAGTTTCTCTATTACTCCTACTACCACTTCACCACTCTTCACTGGACTTTCCAACCTTACCTTATATAATGGAACACTACTCTTCTCACCCTGAATTCCACATATTACCACCTTTTCTGGCAACAAATTACATAACTCCTCATCTCTCACCATCAAAGATTGACTAGCTCCTGTATCTCTTAAAATTGTGACTTATTTACCTGCTCTTCCTGATACACATGAGTAAACTTTATCCACACAAGTAAATTCTTTAAAGCCATCTGATCAATCACTTCTTGATCAGGCTGTACAATCTTTTGCACCTCTTTCGCTTCACTTGGGCTTTCCTTTACCACTTTAACAAACCCCACTGTCTTATCCTGTTTTACCATATCAGCCTTCCCAGTGCTTTTCTTCCACCACCAACACTGTGGCTTTACATTGCCTAGTTTATTACAGTGAAAACATTTGAAACTTTGAATGTCTCTTCCACCCTCCTGGATTTCCTTTTTAATCTGAGGTGCACTCTCCTTATTATTTCCCATCAGATCTCCTTTAGTCTACCACTTGAATATTTCTCTTTTCCCCAGTTTCTATCCCTCACAGGCTGAAACTGATGTCGGAAACCAAGCTTTGATTTATGAACTAACGCGCTCCTAGCCCCGCCCGGGGGGGAGAATCGGCCCCGGAAGTGGGCGTGAAGGCTGCCGTGGGTCACGGCCTGTCCCACGGCAGCCTTTACGATTCTCCGCATTTGCAGAGAATCTCACCCCATGTATGTTTGACCAGGTTCTTTCCTTAAATTTCTAAACCTTTGTCTGTAGGCTTTGGGCACTAGTTCATATGCACCTAAGATGGATTGTTTCACCTCCTCATACGACTCAGATACCTCCTCTGATAGTGATGCAAACACTTCACTAGCCCTACCTACCAGCTTTGTTTGAATCAGTAATACCCACATGTCCTGTGGCCATTCCATTTGTTTAGCTACCTTCTCAACTTAAATGAAAAAAGCTTCTACCTCCTTATCATCAAACCTTGGCAATGCTTTAAATAGATCCCCACCAAGCCTTCGACTATGAAGCTCTTTCGCTTCATCCTCATCACTATCCTCCAACTGTACTTTTTTCATTACAGCTGCCAATCTTAACTGACTGTCATGTTTCATGGCCATTTTCTGAAATTCAACTCTCTCTTGTTTTCTTTTTCCCTAATCTGTATCTCCCTTTCTCTTTCATTTTCTGCTAGGGCTATTCTCGTTTTCTCTCATTTCGTATTCAAGCTGCTTTAATTCTTTTCATGTTCAAGTTGCTTTATTTGTAACTGAAGTTTTGCCATTTCTAACGAGTCAGACTGTATCTCAGGCAATTTTAAATGCTCAGCGACCGTAGTAAGTACCTCATCTTTTCGTACCTTGGCAGGTAATGTTAACTACAATGTTTTTGCCAAATCTAAAAGTCTGTTTTTAGTCTCTGTCCGTAAGGTACTGCGTGTGACCATCTCCACCCCCAAAAATATCTAAGCCTCTGAAAGAGCCATTGTCCACATTACGCTCCCTACTTAAACTAAAATACCACACCTGAAAAGCACCCACAATGTGCTCACCCCTCACTGTCTCTAAGTTCACAAAGCCAATCCAATTGATAGACTTTTATCCCCCTTGAGCCCCCAATTTGTTATGGGCCAGGGTTTAGAGAACCATCATGGAGTTCACCTGATCCACGACTTTTACTAGATTGTGGTATGGGGAGCACGGCCCACTCTACAGGTGTGGTACAGCAGAAATGGAAAAATATTTTTTAAAGCAAAACAATGTTTATTCTATGAACTCAAGTTAACCTTTTTAAAACATACAGTGAATATCTTAGCAACCATCAATTCAAATACAACCCCCAAAGAATACAACACTAAGTAATTCTTAAGCTTTCCTTTTAACATACATAAGACATAAAAAGACTTTTAACAGGAGCACATCAGGTTTCACTACTGAGAACAGTTATCACTCTGAATTCCCCCAAATGATCAAGAGATAGTCTTTACATGGCAGAGAGAACAACATTACACCTTCTGACTGACTGCAGCTCCAATACTGAAACAAAACCAAAAAGACAGACACACCCAAGCTTTTCTCAAAGTTAAACTAAAAAGCAGAGGCAGGACTCCGCACCACCCACACTCTGACATCACTGCAGTAACATGAGCAGACAAACATTTCTTAAAGTGACATTCTCATGACAAGAGTGAGAAGGATGCAAGGAGGTTCCAAGCGGATTTGGACAGACTAAGTAAATGGGCAGATGGATGTAACATTAATAACTGCAAAGTTATCCACTTTGGTCAAAAAAACAGAAAGGCAGGGTATTTCTTAAATGGTGAACGGTTGGGAAGTCTGGTGCCCAAAGCAGCTTGGGTATCCTTGATCATTAGTCACTGAAAGCTGGAATGCAGGTGCAGCAAGCAATCAAGAAGGTAAATGGTATCTTGGCCTTCATTGCAAGGAAATTTGAGTATAGGAGTAAATATGTCATCCAGCAATTGTACAGAGCTTTAGCGAGATCCCACAAGTGTACAGTTTTGGTCTCATTTTCTAAAAAAAGGATGTATTTGCCATGGCAACACAGTAGCATGGTGGTTAGCATAAATGCTTCACAGCTCCAGGGTCCCAGGTTCGATTCCCGGCTGGGTCACTGTCTGTGCGGAGTCTGCACGTCCTCCCCGTGTGTGCGTGGGTTTCCTCCGGGTGCTCCGGTTTCCTCCCACAGTCCAAAGATGTGCGGGTTAGGTGGATTGGCCATGCTAAATTGCCCGTAGTGTCCTAAAAAGTAAGGTTAAGGGGGGGGGGGGGTTGTTGGGTTACGGGTATAGGGTGGATACGTGGGTTTGAGTAGGGTGATCATGGCTCGGCACAACATCGAGGGCCGAAGGGCCTGTTCTGTGCTGTACTGTTCTATAAATGGAGAGACTGCAACAGGTATTCACCTGACTAATGCCTAGCATTGTCTTATTAAGAGAGATGAAAGAAAATGGGCCTGTATTCTCCAGAGTTTCCAAAAATGAGAGGTGATCTCACTGAAACTTACAGAATTCTAATAGAGCATGATAGAGTAGCTGTGGATCGGTTGTTTCCCTGACTGCGGAATCTATAACCAGGCGACACAGTCTCAGAATAAGGGGCAGGCCATTTAGGACTGAGATAAGGAGGGTTGTGTTCACTTAGAGGGTGGTGAATCTTTGGAATTCTTTGCCCCAGAGGGCTGTGGAAGCTCAGTCGCTGAGCGTGCTCAAGACAGAAATCGATAGATTTTTACAGACTATGAACACCAGGAGATATGGGGTAGCGGAGAAAATGGCGTATGAGCTCAATGATCAGCCACAATTGACTAATGGATCAGGCTTGGTTGGCCAATCCTGCTACTATTTTCTATATTCCTATGTTCCTTTAAAACAATTGAAAAATATTAACCACAATTACCACGACGCATTATAATGGTTTTTCTTATATCGTGCAGGATTACACACAGGTTCACTCAGAACAAATTATAAACTTGCTTTTATACACGCAAGTCCCAGTCTATGATGTCTACAGTAGGTATCAGAAACAACATTCAACCCACACATTACTGGATTGCAAGACAAGCTTGATTGACAGTTCTATTTAAATTTAAGAGACACAGATTTAAATTTCTTTTGTCCTGTTCAAATTTTGAAAACATATTTAATTCTATCCTGTTTCAATCAAGTAGTCAAACTGAAGCCATAGAGAAATATAGATCAGAAAGATGCTATGGAAGGGAACAACATACCACCACCGTGTCAGGAACTTTGTGACAAGTCGATAAATTGAAGTTTTATGCAGCCGATACAAATGTTTATCATTTTCGATCATTCCAAGGAGATTTGTACAGTGAAATTGCGACAAGTCACACTTGGATGACACAAAACTCCTGTTACGTCAAAGTGGTCAGCGATTCTTGCCAGCAGAATGGAAATCCCATCGAACGATGCCCGGATAATTTTGCGTTAGATTAGCTGAATTTATGTACACTTGTTATTTTGCCCACGCCAACCAATCACAGCAGGGTTAGCCAACCAGAGCACATCACACAAGAGTGTGAAATCACGGAGCGTAGGCATTTTTAAATACAAAGTTTCAGCCTTTGCTGAGGTGAGGCCGTTGTAAGGTGTGAACAAATTGAATGAATATATTTTTCATACATTTATTGCGTTACTATGTTTTCATTTGGGATTTGAATCTGTTCTTTTTGACATCAACCGCATTTGTAGGCACATCAGGTTACACAGAGATGCATTCATGTGGGAATGGGTCCTCCTGAAATATTCACTTAACTCAAATATGCGGGCGGATCTCTTCAATTCAACCCGTCAGGATTTTACTGCATTATTGGTTCGGAATTCCTTAATGCGAACTGTCCAATATACATGTTTAAAAAGTTAGGATGATAGCAAACATTTTATAGATTACTCCACATTAAGTGCTTTATTGGAAGACAATACTATTAACAAAAAAGCATTATATGATGTAAGTATAATGCATTAAAAGAAAAAAAGAATGGCGTTTTCACAAGCACCTTTTAGAGCCTCAGAATATCACAATACATTTCTGCTCATTTAACAAAGTACAATATGTCGAACTGTTCTATACTCAAAATGTATAAATCTCTTGCATACAATACACACAAACTTAGATCTCCCATGACAATGCTTACCATAATCTGTGACCCAAAATATGTATTTGGATGCTTACAGTGGCAAAAATGACCATCTCTAACAAGAGAGAATAGAACCAGCACCCCTTGGTATTCAATGGAATTACCGTCGCTGTAAAACCTATTGGCAACAGCCTGGGGTTCCATTGACCAGAAACCTAACTGGACTGGTCATCTCAATACTGTGGCAACCAAAACAGTCAGAGGCTGGGAATCCTGCAGAGAACAACTTACCTCCTGACTCACTGAAGCCTGTCCACCATCTACAATCCGCAAGGCAGGAGTGTGATGGATTCATAGAATCATAGAATCCCTACAGTGCAGCAGGAGACCATTCAGCCACTCGAGTCTGCACCTAGGCCCAATCCCCCGCCCTATCCCTGAATCCCCGCCTAATCTTTGGACACTAAGGGGCAATATAGCATGGTTAATCCACCTAACCTGCACATCTTTGGACTGTGGGAGGTAATAGAATGAGGCCACTGGGCCCATCGTGTCTACACCATCCCTTGAAAGAGCACCCTACTTAAGCCCACGCCTCCACCCTATCCTCAGAACCCAGTAACCAGTCTAACCTTTTTGAACACTAAGGAGCAATTTAGCATGGCCAATCCACCTAACCTGCACATCTTTGGACTGTGGGAGGAAACCGGGGCACCCGGAGGAAACCCACACAGACTCAGGGAGAACGTGCAAACTTCAAACAGTGACCCGAGGTTGAAATCGAAACCGGGTCCCTGGCGCTGTGAGACAGCAGTGCTAACCACTGTGGCCCATGGATTGCTTTCCCCCTTGCCTGGATGAGTACAGCTCCAACAACAATCATGAAGCTCGATACCATCCAAGACAAAGCAGCCCACTTGACTGGCGTCCCTTCTACAAACATTTACTGCCTCCACCACCGGTGCACAGTGGCAGCAGCGTATATCATCTATAAGATGTACTGCAGGAACTCACCAAGGCTCCTTAGACAGTACCTTCCAAACCCCTAACCACTACCATTTAGAAGGGCATGGGCAACAGATACCGTCTGGGAACACCATCTCCTGGAAGTTTCCCTCCAAGCCAGTCACCATCCTGATTTGGAAATATGTCACCCTGGCCTCACTGTTGTTGGCTCAAAATCCTGGAACACCCTCCCAAACACCACTGTGATTATACCGACGCAACACGGACTGCAGTGGTTCAAAGTGGCAGCTCACCACCACCTTCTCAAAGACAATTAGTGAAGGGCAATAAATGCAGGCCCAGCCAGCGAAGCCCACATCCCTTGAATAAAAATGTATCCCTATTTATTTCATTGGTGGTTATCCACTGAATTAATCTGCATTTTATTTGTCGGTATTTAATTTATTTGATCAGTAATACAATAATAGAGCAGTGACTACAATTCAGAAAATACTTCATTAGGTGTGAAGCACTTTCAGATGTTCTCAGGTGATGAAATACACTCTCTTAATTTAAGTTCTCCGTTTATACTTTAGCAGACATGACCTCATTTTAGAAATGTACATCATAGCACGTCAAGACAAATGCTCAAGTGCGATAGTTTCAGATGCAAAATGACAAACACTTGTTAGGTGCAAAATCTTCAATTAGAGAAATGAGTTGAACTCAAAGAGTTTATTCTGGTCACGCTATACTGTACTTCCCTCCACTTCCTTTTCATTTGTTACTGACGGGTTGCTCATGGCTGAACAAATGGCCACCCAGCTCATCACTGCCTCCTATCATTCCTGTGTTTCATGGCATTATATTTGTAAGCATAAATATAAAAAGAGTAGTAAACATCAGATATTTCTAGTCTCACTCCAACCAAACCATGCGTGCTGACTTATTTTAGTTCCCTTTCTGGTTTACACTTTCTTACTTTGAACCTGCACAGTGCAAGCAGACACTAATAAAACAAATAATTTATTGCCGAAGAAGCAATAGATTTAAAATTAAAGTTGCAGAGTGACAAATTGCACTCACTTGTGGTACTCGCAAATCAGAGGAACAAAAGAGCAATCTTCACATTCACCAAGTGCCAAATGCAGCCAGTCCAAAGTCAAAAGCTAGGAAATGGTGACGGTGAACAGACCAATCCTAAAGAAATTGCTGAATAGATATGGCAGCACTTTTTCAATCACATGCTAATTTTTGTCGAAATTGCTTTCCACACGGTACTGGCAAATGTATATTTATTTAACAAACGTCTACCACCTATCAGTGTGAAACTTTGCAGTCTTCCTTTTTCACCAGCGTTTGGAACTCTTGAGGTGAATCTATCAGGCAACGCACATCTTAACGCAGCATAGAGGCTTTTGTCAGCAATTGAAAGCAGTACTTTGACTTCATCAGGGTGCTTGCTGAGAATGCTGATACACACAAATGTGATACATCAGACCCACTGCTACCCTCGATCCAGAACACAGTTGGATGTTGCCTTTTTCCATGTGGAATTATTGGTTGGGTGTGCTTTCTTTGCTTATGATTTTAGCATTTTTAAAATTCATGTACAGGTTGTGGGCCTCGCTGGCTGGCCAGCATTCATTGCCCATCCCCTAACTGTTCTCCATTTCAGAGGGCATTTGAAAGTCAACCACATTGTTATGGATCTGCAGTCACATGTGTGCCAGACCGGGTTAGGATGGCAGATTTCCTTCCCTAAAGGACACTAGCGAACCAGAAGAGTTTTTATGACAATCGGCAATGGTTTCATGGTCATCATTCAACTTTAAATTACAGATTTTTATTTAGTTCACATTTCACCATAGTGGGATTCGTAGTGGGATTCGAATCCGGGGCCCCGGATCTCGCCCTGGGTCTCTGGATTACTACTCCAGTGACAATAACACTACCTCCTCTAACCAATAAAAATCAATAAATAACCAAGGAAGCATAGCTCTGCTTTTTAGTTCACTATTGCCCCAACAAAAGACAAAAAGATTGAAGTACACAAACATACGCCAGGCAAGAATATTAATTGAAATCATATGCTCAACAATAATGTCTGCAACCTTTACTAATAAGCAATGTAATTTGCCGCATAGAGATTCCCAATTCACCACATGTCCTTGAGAAGATGGTGGTGAGCCGCCTTCTTGACCGACTGCAATCCATGTAATTTAGGTACATTGACAGTGCTAGTAGGAAGGTAGTTTCAGGATTTTGTGTGATTTGGAGAGGGACCTTCAGATGGTGGTGTTCCTACTGCTGTCCAGGCTCTTCCAGGTGGTGGAAGTCACGGGCTTGTGTGATGTTGTTGAAGGAGTCTTGCTGAGTTGCTGTAATGTATCTTATAGATGGTATACATTGCAGGTATGGTAAATGCTGGTTCCTGGATGGAGTACTGATCAAGTGTTGCTTTGGACAGCATCGAGCTTCTGGTGTGTTTCTGGTGCTGCAATCATACAAGCAAGTGGAGAATATTCCATCACACTGCTGACTTGTGGCTTGCAGGAAATGGATAGGCGTGGGGAGTTAAGAGGTGTGTTACCTGCTGCAGAATTTCCAACCTCTGACTTGCTCTTGCAGCCACAGCATTTATATCACTGGTCCAGTTAGGCTTCTGGTCAATGGTAACGATCAGCCTGTTAATGGCAGGAATTCAGCAATGGTAATGCCTTTGAATGTCATGGGGAGTTGGTTAGATTCTCTCTTGTTTGAGATGGTCATTGCCTGACAATTGTCTGCTACAGAAGTGAACTGCCACCCATCAGCCCAAACCTAATGTTGTTCAGGTCTCACTGCATGTGAGCACAATTGCTTCAGTGTCTGAAAAATTGTGAATATTGTACTGAACAATGTGCAATCATCAGCAAGCATCCCCACTTGTACATTTCTTGGAGGAAACATCACTGACGAAACGGATGAAGATGATTGGGCCTCGGACACTATCTTGAGAACTCCTGCAGTGATGTCCTGGGGCTGAGAATACTGGCCTCCAACACCCACAGCCATCTTCCTTTGCGTTAGGTACCAGTGAAGGACCTGCTCAGTTCCCAGCAATGCAATACAACTACTTGCAAAATATGTTTTTGTGCTCAGATAATGGGATTGATTTTTTTCTTGAATTCTCTCATGGGATTTGAGGTTTACTAGTAAGGTATGTGTTGCCCATCCCTAATTGCCCCAAATAGTCTCCTTCACATAAACTTGTGTTAAATGGACAAGTTCTTTGAACCAAACACAGAGTAGTGCATCAACATTTTCAGAAAAAGTAAAAGGAACTGAAGAATTTCCATGCTGTGGCTTCTGAGGCACAACTTTATGCAGAAAAACCAGGAAACAGTGAGACCAAAACTCTCTGCTCCATAAATCAGTAACAAAGCGTGAGAGAATGTGGACACATACAATCATAAAGCTGTTTTCAATCATTTGCAAAACGGACCGCACAATAATTTACTGCTTTCATCTACCAAATATGGTACAGAAAATGTGTCATCCCAACTTTTGTTATAATTATGAGATATACAAGATTATTATATTTTGGGATAGCAGCTTTGAAATGAGGGCATTTTGTGATCTTTTCTGCAGTCTGCCGAACAGTAAACCTGGGTGGTTTGATTGTAAGGGATCAAAAAAGGTTCAGACTGTTTTATTGAGTAGAAGTGCAAGATATTTACACTTGAAGACAACATCCAGAGTATTTGAGTTTACCATGCATAGGCTTTGAGTCTCCCAAAGTCCCAGGAAGGTGTTGTTGGTATCTGGTTGTAAATTTGCTTTACTCTGTCACTGGATGTGGGCATCATTGACTAGACCAGGATGTGTTGCCGATCTCCATTTGTACTTGAAAAGGTGAACATGCAAACAAGAAGGAGCAGGAAGCCATCCATCTCCTCAAGCCTGCTCAAATCATGATAGTACCCTCACATCCATGGCTGCGATTCAACCAAAAAAGTTTGAAGTGTTATTTTGGGCACATTTGGTGGCGTGTTTCCCGCCGGCTTTTTGGGTGAGGTCCACAACGCTACTCAACCACACTTAAGTCAATTTTCTGGACCTTGTGGAGTTTCACCCTAGACAAGCCCACACTCAGAAATGTTTTCAAAACTGGGGAGCTGTACTCGTCGATGAGACAGGCTCCTCAGAGATTGGGCCGCCATTTTAAAAGGTGAGCTTGAGGGTCCCCCACATTCCCCACCTATGGGTAGTGTCACCCCCCGCACACATGGGCATTACCGCACACTCCACTAAGGCCTCCCCAACCCCCTTTCAGGTCCCTCCTTTTCAGGATCCCCACGCTTAACCCCCCCCCCAAACTTTATGAGGCCCCTTCATGTCCCCCTCATCCCCCCTTTCATAGGCAAGGCCCCCCTCAGGCTCAGACCCATGGCACTGCCACCCAGGCAACCTGGCAGTGCCCCTGCCAGCTTGGTAGTGCCACTCAGGCACCTTGGCAGTGCCAGGGGGCCGCCCTGCCCTATCCCTGACTATCCAGGGGTTTTCAATGGCCTGGGCGAGATCCAGATCGTGTCATCTCATGAGGTACAGCCTCTTGTGAGATTCAACAACCTCTTCGCATCATCACATCGGGCGTGACGAGGCCGGTAAATCGTGCCCTACATCCCACCAACCCCTAATATCCTATCACCCCCTTGCTTACCAAGAACCTATCCACCTCTGTTGTAAAATTATTCAAAGGCTCTACCACATTTTCATAAGAATGAGGGGGGACCTCATAGAAACTTATAAAATTCTAACAGGACTAGATAGGATAGATGCACGATGGATGTTTCCGATGGTGGGGGATCTAAAACCAGGGGTAACAGTATAAGGATACATGGTCAACTATTTAGGACTGAGATGTGAGCCTGTGGAATTTGCAACTGCTAAATAAGCTGAGGCCAATACACCATATTTTCAAGGAAAAGATGGGGATAAAAGGATCAAAGGATACATGGGGGAAGCAGGAACCGGTTAGTTGGATGATCGGCCGTGATCATAATGAATGATGGCCTTATTTTCTATGTTTTCCAGGAAAAGAGTTCTAAAGACTCACAACACTCCAAGTAGAAAAAATGGCACCTCATCTCAAGTTTGAAATGCATGCCCCACTTATTTTTAAACAGTGACCACTAATTTTAGATTCTCCAACAAGAGGAAAGAACATTTCCACAACCACCCTCTAGACCCCTCAGGATCCTAGATGTTTCAATCAAATTGCCTTTCACTTTTCTAAGCTCCTGTGGATACTCGCCTAGCATGTCCAACCTTTCCTCATAGGTCAACCCACCCATTCCAGGTATTAGTCTGGTAAACCTCCTCTGAACTGCTTCCAACACATTTATATCCTTCCTTAATTAACGTGACCAATATTGTACACAGTACTCCAAATGCGGTCTCACAACTGTGCAAGGTGCCCTGCACAACTGAAGCATAACCTCCCTACTTTTGTATTCATTGTCCTTGCAATAAATGATAACATTCTATTAGCTTTTCTAATTACTTGCTGTACCGCAACCGCACACTTATCCATGCTATACTGTATCTGCCATGTATTTGTCCACTCACTCAAATTTGTCTAAATCCCCTTGAAACCTGTACATCCTCCTTACCATTCAGCTCATCATCGATTGCACTCTCCACAGGTTTACAATCCTTCTGGCAAACAGTCTGCTTTCATAGAATTTACAGTTCAGAAGGAGGCCATTCGGCCCATTGAGTCAGCACCAGCCCTTGGAAAGAGCTCTCCACTTAAACCCACATCCCCGTAACCCCACCTAACCCAAGGGCAATTTAGCATGTCCAATCCATCTGCACATCTTTGGACTGTGGGAGGAAACCGGAGCACCCGGAGGAAACCCAGGCAGACACAGGGAGAACGTGCAGACTCCGCACAGACAGTGATCGAAGCCAGGAATCAAACCCGGAACCCTGGAGCTGTGAAGCAACTGTGCTAACCACTGTGCTACCGTGCCGCCCTGTGAAATCTTGTTGTGTCATTCATTCAGCCAATGTTGTATTTCCAAGTTGCCCGTGGCTGCAGTTGCTACCAGCTTCCACATTTCACAGAGTGACTTTGAGTGACCACATTCAGGTGCTTTCCTCAGTTTACAGAGAGTTCCTTAAATCTAACATCGGCCTGTTCCGATGAATCTCCTTCCTCTTGGCCATGCAAGTATAAATCAGGAACCTTTAGGTGGCTACTGGATGTATCTCTTCGACTACAGACTGTCTCCCTCCCGCATCTGGCTGTCATAGCTTGTAAAGTCAACAACCTTTCTCTCTGCTGACCACAAATAACTTATGTTGTCTGTGGTATTCAGCAATTTATAGGGAAGCATTGAAAACTGGCTTTCTTTGCCCTCTTCCCCGTGCAGCATTAAACACACAACCTAGCACTGAGGCAGAAATGCTATAAATAGCTACTGATCCCAACTCCCTTTCACCTTAGAAGTAAATGGACAGCTTACAGCAAAGCTTCCTTCTTAACAGCACTGTGGATGTACCTGCACCACATGGACCACAGTGATTCAGGGTAGCCACCAATTATATTATCTGAACAGTGAGAGATTGGGGACAGGTTTGAGATGATTCGGCCTGTCTTCACTGGAGCTTAGAAGGGTGAAAAGGGATCACACTGAAACATATAAAATTCTGATAGGGTTGGACCGATTGGCTGCAGGGATGATGTTTCCCGACAGGGGAGCCTAGAACAAGGGGTCAGAGTCTCAATGTACTGGGATAGGCCATTTATGAGTGAGATAAAGATAAACTTCTTCACTCAGAGGCTGGTGAACCTGTGGAATTTTCTACCACATCAGGTGATCACCTGATGAAGGAGCTGCGCTCCGAAAGCTAGTGATTCCAAATAAACCTGTTGGACTTTAACCTGGTGTTGTAAGACCTCTTACTGTCCACCCCAGTCCAATGCTGGCATCTCCACATCATGCCTATTTTCTACGTTTCTAATAACTGGAAGTTCAAATTAATTTTTGAAAGTTATCAGTCTCTCTGGAGATTGTAACACTTGGCACAGTCTCACATCAGAAATGTGATGCACAAGCAAGAAAATCTCATGTTGGCAGGATACTATGTCATTCAGCGGTTTTTCTAGATTTACTACATGAGAAAGTTATCTCAGAAAAATTCTTCTAATGAATCTCAAGGCATGTGTGGAACAAAATTCAGTTCTGTCAGGCATTATTTTTCATATAAAGTTAAATAAATTATGGAATTCATTCTTGGGCCTAATTATTGATTCTAATAATGTGTTTATCACGGACACATTCAACATAGTATTTCAGATCTAAAATATGTATGTCCATATTTTGATTGTTATTAACCTTTTCACTTTATATTTTAGCTTTCAACATTGAGTACAGAACACCCCAGTGAGCCAACTACACATTCTCACTGTGAGAATGTCCATAGAGCAAATCCTATGTTCATCTGATTCTTGGTTCGGCAAATTACACACATTGCATGTGTGCGTGTGCCTGATGCACAAGTCCATTCTCAACTCAGTGCACAAACTTTGAGTCAGTTTTTCATTAGCGTAATCTCAGAGTCACATGAATGCACAACCCACATTAACCCACCTAGTTTCCAGGAAATGCTGGTTCATACTGAATATGACATAATTTTCAACTGAGAATCACTGAGCACTGTCTTCAGCCACGTTGTCTTCCAGCAACCTAAACTCAAAGAATTATCACGTACAGAATCTGTGTTTCGTTTTACTGCCCATGATCAGTATGTTTTACGTAAGTGGTGTGTGTTTTCCTCCCCGCATGTGTGATTTTCCCACTTTTAATGATTCCAACAGCATTTATAAATCAGGAAGGTTATTTATTAGCTTTTTCATTAGCCATTTATAAATCAGGAAGGTTATTTATTAGCTTGCCCTGGAGGTTTAAAACGCAACAACTCACTGAATTGGCTCACTCACAGTATCACTCAGACAAAGATTAAATACAGACGAGGGAAAGAAACAATACCGTTAGCATTTATGATAATCTCAGTCCCTTTTGTCGCAACTCTGAAGTTTCTTAGATAACACTCATGCTTCAATTAAAATGGAGGTCGTAAGCAAAGAATTCTCAGTAAGCTGAGAGGTTTCTTCGGGGCTGGTTGGGGCTGGTTTAGCACAGTGGGCTAAATAGCTGGGTTGTAATGCAGAACAATGCCAGCAGCGCGGGTTCAATTCCCCTACCGGCCTCCCCGAACAGGCGCCGGAATGTGGCGACCAGGGGCTTTTCACAGTAACTTCATTAAAGCCTACTTGTGACAATAAGCAATTATTATTATGGCTAAATTTCCAAAAGGCTGGTGCTCATGTGAACTTTAAATTAGCACAGGTTCAAGAAAGTCATCCCCTTTGTTAGGAATCTCCCACTTTGAAGGTATTGCTGTTTGTCACCCTGGCTGCTTCAATGTCTTGCAGGTGGTTGATGTCTTTCAGTAGAATCTGTCTGCAGACAGCTTCTTGCTGTTAGTTTAAAGCAGACAACAATCATGGCTGTCTCAATGGATCAATATAGAACAATGTTTTTATTTTCACCAAATCAAAATCTCAATCAATGGATTGCTCACATCACAAAAACAGATCACTCTCGTCAGTACTGCACTGCTGCTTGTGAGACCTTGCTGTACTGTCTATGCAAGTATCGATAGGAGTGACCGACACATTGTGGCATCAAAGTCTGGAAACTTGTGTCCCTCTCCTCACTATCCACCTTAGCCTTAAACAAGATCACTCCCCCCCCCCCCCCCCCCTCACCACTGCCTTCAGAGCCTCCCAGACCACTGACTGTGAAACTCCCCCATGCAATTAAACCCCATATACTCCTCAATCACCTTCCCTATCTTGACACAGGAGCTCCGATCCACCAGTAACCCCACATCCATTCTGCACCCCGGCCTCTGGGCTGCCCCCTTCTCCAAAACCACATTCATCCAATGCGGAGCATAATCCAAGTTCACAATTCCCGATTATTCTGACCTCTTAACTCCAGCCAACAGCGCCTTCTCCACCATAAAAAAGTATCAGCTCATGGTTATTCAGATCCGGGATGGCACCCAACGCTCCCTTCACGAACCCCGCATTGTCCCAATTGGGTCATATACTCCATATACAGCGCCACCAACCTCTACTCCAACACACCCGTCACTAACACGTACCTGCCCCCCCTGGTCAGCCACCATCATCTACATTTGACACCTCACCCTTTTGCCCATCAATATCACCCCACCCCACCAAGCCCTACTGTCGAACCCCGAATGAAACACTTGACTCATCCACTCCTTCCTAAGCCTCACCTGATCCTTCACCCTCAAATGGGTATCCTGCAGCATCACCACATCTGCTTTTAAACTCTTCAAGTGCGCAAAAACCTTTGCTCTCTTCACCGATCCCCCTAACCCCCCTCGTGTTCCACGTCATCATTCTGACTGGGGATCTCTCACCGCTTCTTCCCGCCCCGCCCCTCCTATCAGCCATCACCATTCTCCCGGGCCCTGCCCATCTGGTGAGGCACCTCCCGTCCTTTGGTTACCGTCGAACCCCTTCCCCCTCCCAGAATCCCTCCCCATCCACTTCCCTTTCCAAACACCTCACCCAGTATCGATCCCCTCCCCCCACTATTCACACCTCCCAGGACCATCGAAACCTGCTCGACCAGGCCCCAATGACCACAGCCTCACCCCCAGCTCACTCCCATTCGCTAGCCACCTTTGCTAGTGCAATGACCCTTGCCAGAGTCCCTCCTCAGTAACCAGGCCCCACATACCCAATACCTTTAAACCAAGAAACAAACCAAGAACCGCACTCAAAAGGACAAAGGAAAAACAAAACTGAGAGCAAATGCAAACCACAACCCCCCCTCCACCACTTAAGAAGCAGAAAACAAATCCCACCATGAAATGGAAAACCCTCAATAAAGAAAAGCACAAACCCCATCCCGACCAACCAAATCCAAATCCCAAACTTATCTCAGTCCCAGTCCTTCAGCCTTAACGAACGCCTCTGCTGTGACCACTGTCTGAAAGTAAAAATCCCTCAAATTGTGAGTCGCTCTCAGCTTCACAGGTTAAACCACTCCAAATCTCACTCCATTGCCATGCAATGCCAGCTTCACCTGTCCAAAGGCCGCCCGCCTTCTCACCATCTCCACCGTCAGGTCTTGGTATATTCATATACCAACGCCTTTTCACTTCACAGTTCGTCTCTGCTTCGCCCAGCTCAAAACCTTCTCCTTCACGTGGCAGCTGTAGAAGCAGACTATAACCACCCTTGGTAGCTCTTTCGCTTTAGGCTTTGGCCTGAGTGACTGATGTGCCCTGTCCAACTCGTAGCGGAAGGGATCTTCCCTCGCCCCCATCAACTCCACAAACATCTTCACAAAGCATTTGGTCGGCCTTGGGCCCTCCACCCCCTCAGGCAGGCCCACAATTCTCAGGTTTTTCCTCCAGGTCCTCCACCTTAGCTCTGAACCCTTTGTTGGCCTCCGCCACTCTCCGCAGCTCCTCACCCATCGAGGTGAACTGGTCGCAGTGTTGTGACAATAACTCCGCCACCCCCTTCAACTTCTCTCCTTGCTCCTGCACCTCTTCATCACTGCCGCCTTTACTGGGGCAATCATCTCCTCCGCCCACTCTTTCATTGAAGCTATCATCTCCCTCCGAAGCACCTCCATATGCTTGGCAAACAGCCTCACACTCCACCTACATCACCTCGGTCAGAGTTTCCACCATGAGGGGAGCGGCCCCACCAACGACACAGCTCCGCCATCTTTCTTCCTGCAGGACTCTCAGCCTCACTCGCGGCGGGCTTTCACTTACCCCCTTCTTTCCAGCACCTTTCGTCTGGGGCTTCGACATTCCTCGTCTTCCTTCTGACCTCCCATACCAACTCATCCACAAGCTACCCTGAAACTGGACATAAAAGTCCAAAAACCAGAGACTCTAGCAGGAGCCACCTAATATGCGACCTCCACCTACATGCCGCCGCCGTAAGTTGGAAGAGGAGTACTATACCACATTTGAGAGTTGCAAATTCATAGAACAGTCATTAATGCTCTTGAAGGGCAGATATGGGGCGGGATTCTCCCACAATTGGCGGGACGGCCCTGACCGGCGCCAAGAGCGGCGTGAACCACCCCGGCGTCGGGTCGCCCGGAAGTTGAGGAATCCTCTGCATTTCCGGGGGCTAGGCCAGCACACCGCGCCAACCCCTCCAGGCGTGTTTCCTGTGCATGCGCAGGGGGTTTCTTCTCCACGCCGGCCATTGCGGAGCCTTACAGAGGCCGGCGCGGAGAGAAAGAGTACCCCCACCGCACAGGCCAGCCCACAGATCGGTGGGCCCTGATCGCGGGCCAGGCCACCGCCGGATCCCCCCCGCGGCCCCCCAGGACCCCGCTAACCGCCCTCCAAGCCTGGTCCCGCCGTGATGGACCATGTCCATTTCACGCCGGCAGGACTGGCCGAAAACAGGTGGCTGCTCGGTCCATCGGGGCCCGGAGAATTGCCCGGGGGGCCGCTGCCAACGGCTCCCAACCGGCGCGGCGTGATCCCCGCGTCTAATATGATGCTTGTGGCAAAAGCTAAAATGACCCAAGTACAAGAAAAACTGCCTAAAATGTTTTTAAATGGGAAATTAAAACAAAATGGTGGTACATTAGTATTTTGTTTACCTGTAGTCTACATTAAAGTAGAATGTTTCTTTTTATTAGGGATTCAGTAGTTGGAGGGAGTTAAATGCTTTGAATGGGATTACATGAATGGGATCATTTATTTATTTATCATAGTGAAAATAGTAATTGATATTTAATTGATAGGGGCTGGTTTAGCTCACTGGGCTAAATCGCTGGCTTTTTAAAAGCAGGCCAAGCAGGCCAGCAGCACGGTTCGATTCCCGTACCAGGCTCCCCGGACAGGCGCCGGAATGTGGCGACTAGGGGCTTTTCACAGTAACTTCATTGAAGCCTACTCGTGACAATAAGCGATTTTCATTTAGATTTTTGTTTTATTTCATCTCAACATGACTTCTGAGTACTGCCCACGGTGAGTACTGGGTGAGTTGGCATAAGTTGGAACTAGCTTGGTATAGCCGTGATAACAGGCCATGGGGTCATTTGGCATAAGTTGGCATATGTGGGCATGGGGACTGGATGTGGATGTGAATGGGTAAAGGCTAAAGGGCCTAATATTTAACAAAACATCGGCACAAAGTGCAGAATATCGAGGTGAGTCTTTTAAACAGCCCTCCTCAGCACCCGGCATCCCCTTTGACCACCTCGCATCTGTGGCCAAGGATGGCAGGTCTGACTTCATCCTGCGTACACACATCCCCAGGGTAAAAGCTGTGCCATTCAGGGTATTTTTTTCCCTCAACCCTCTCATCCCGAGGAAATTCCAGACTCGAGCTGTCTGCCTCAGGTGCAAACATCCAACCCTATATTACTGAAACCAACCTAGCCCATAAAAGAAAAACAGCATCTCTTCCCTCTAATATGATGCCTGTGACAAAAGTTAAAATGATCCAAGTACAAAAAAAACTGCCTAAAATGTTTTTAAATGGGAAATTAAAATAAAATGGTGGTACATTAGTATTTTGTTTACCTGTAGTCTACATTAAGGTAGAATTAAAACATGCTGAAGAAGTCCACGTTAAGAGCTTATGGAATTGTGCAACACAGCGCCAGAGGCAGTCCTATAATGTATGAAATCTTACAAGCAGCTATTTTATTAAACATTTTCATTCTTTACCTCATTTCCTACTCATACATGCTTGATACACATGCCTCACCACAAAACCGTTGCTTACGTCTTGTTTCTGTTAGAAAGAAACGGTTTCTTACAAACCACAAAATTGTATCCTTTCTTTCAACTAGTATTTCAGCTAGCAATCACTCAGAACCCGTCCTGCTGAGCAGGGCGTGTCATTCAAATGCCCAACACCAGACACCTAAGAACACAGTTGCAGCAGGAGACTCCTAAGAAGACAGTGGGAACGCCTTCGGGTGTCCGTAAGGCATCCCTGTAAAAGTTTTTAAAAACACCAAGTCTTGGAACTCCCTGACTGACCAAAATGAGATGTTTTGTTCGGCGTGACACCAAGTACATTGAGAGACGTCACCGGGAGCATGCAGGGACAAAGTCAAGGCACCGGAGGAAGTGCACAAGCCTCCACCAGCCCATCTACCCAATGCTGCAAGTGCCACCTGCCCAACGTGCGTCAAGAGTCTGCACATTGCTCATCGGACTCAGCAGTCAGCTCAGAACCCATCACACTGAAATGGAAACAAGTCAGCTTCGATCCCGAGGGATTGCCTACCAAGAAAGGGATATCAGCTAATGGTCCATTTTACGACCAACAGGAAATATTCATCACTTCTTCCCATACAGCTGTAAAACACATCTTATAATCAGAAAGGAACAGCAAAACTACTTATTTCTTTGAAATTATATTTTCCCATGTGAAATATGTCAATCCAAATGAAAACAATACTGTGTTCTATAATTAAAAGAAATCTCAAGCAGGGTTATTTTCTTTTACTGCAATTTTTGCCTTAGAATTATGAGTTGGTAAGGCACCAGGACCGGATGATTTGCATCACTTGAACAAATCTAATTCTGACTAACCAAACTGTTGCTTAGAATACAAAATGATTTGACAAATATTCAGAAGAAAATTCAGAATTTCTAACAAAAAACATGGCATTCTAATAGTCCAAAATGACAGCAGCAATTCAATATCGAAAAATGTTCAGTTTAGTCATGTAAAAAAACCTTGCTGATAGATTTTTATTCAGTGATTACCTGTCTCAGTTTTATTGGCGAATCCTGCTGCCTGCTTGATAGCAGCTGCTGTGAGTGCTAATCCTCTGCTTCTCCTTAAGCCATGTTGTAACACAGTCTCAAACTGAGCGCACAGACAAATCACCCTGTTAACAGAACAAGTGAAACGCATGATAAAATACTTTGTTTGCAGGCAATGTTTTTAAAAGTTCCACCTTTATAAGGATACCTGACATCAGTTGATACTTGAGTTGCACCCCCCCCCCCAAACATTCCATACACAGACTTTCATGTGGCCACAAAAATTAGGCCACTCGATGTGAACTCATTAAGTTAATTATAAATAAGGTCATATTAACTTTAATACAACTAAGAAATAAAGGATTTGAATATATATTGTGCCCATTACAATTTCAGGTTGTACCAAAGCACTTTTCAACAATGAAGGGCTGTTGACACGCAGTCACTCTTGTCGTGCAGGAAAACACAGTACATATGGGTGGCATGGTAACGCAGTGGTTAGCACTGTTGCTTTACAGTGCCAGGATCCCAGGTTCAATTCCTGGCTTGGGTCACTGTCTGCGCGGAGTCTGCACATTCTCCCCGTGTCTGTGTGGGTTTCCTCCGGGTACTCCGGCTTCCTCCCACAAGTCCTGAAAGACGTGCTTGTTAGGTGAATTGGACATTCTGAGTTCTCTCTCTGTGTACCCGAACAGGCGGCGGAGTGTGGCGACTAGGGGCTTTTCACAGTAACTTCATTGCAGTGTTAATGTACTCTACTTGTGACAATAATAAAGAGTATTATTATTACCATTAAGCCAAGACTAGGTTGGGGGAAGGAGCAATTTGAAGTTTATTTATTAAGTTACAAACAAATTAACAATAATTTGAAAAAGCACCCTATACATCTGAAAATATATTTCTTCACTAAGATTAAAAACAATAAACAAAATTCCAAAAATCTGAAATGAAAACAAAAATGAAAACTATATTACACAAAGCAATAAATAAATAAATCACCAAGTCAGGAACAAATCTCTCTTACCGACTGTCAGTGTCTGAAGCAATTTCTTTTCTTCCTCCAAAGCGAATTTGGCACTGTATTCGAAATGGGAAGGGGTGAGCAATGATAAATACAGAGAAAAGAAAATGTTGCATGGAATCAAGACAGGTGACATTAAAGTCTCAAAAATCCAATAATACATTGGTACAAAGTAATGTACCAGCTTGTTTCAATATCTGTTTTTGGTAATATGACATTCAGCAAATCATATCCTGAAACTAACCAAAGACAGCTTTATGATGGCCTAGTGGTTAGCACAGCTGCCTCACGGCGCTGAGGTCCCAGGTTCGAATCCCGGCTCTGGGTCACTGTCCGTGTGGAGTTTGCACATTCTCTCCGTGTCTGCGTGGGTTTCGCCCCCACAACCCAAAAAAAAACGTGCAGAGTAGGTGGATTGGCTACGCTAAATTACCCCTTAATTGGAAAATATAATTGGGTAATCTAAATATTTTTTAAAAAGACAGCCTTATGAAACACATCCTGTTGATGCAATGAATACATGACCATGCAACTCTGCATACTCTAGTCAATGCCCACTCGAAAAAGCAACAGACTATGATACTCTCCATTTAATTACATTTATTGATTTCAACATGTGCCTCCACCAAATTTCCCCACAATAAATTGAGGCTGTATATTTGAAGTTCCAACATTTAAGTATGCCAGCAAAAGAAAGAAAACAAAGCCACAGAGGAAAGAAAAAAAAATCTCTTGATGCAGGTACGTTATAAACAACAAAAACGGAAAAGTGTGATCTTACTGTTCTCAAAGTCTGCAATCGCATTTGAAGAGCCACCAGCCTTGTTCTACAAGGTTTGGAACCTGAATTTTCTGTGGTCTCATCAGAAACCACAGTGAGGGAGTGATGTGGCAGAAGGAATTATTTGGAGGTTGAAGCAACGCATCAATAAACAATGACAATAACTTTTGCCATGACAAAAGTTCAGTTGGTTTAGCAACAATTCCAAAGTGAATTCAGCTGAAATAAGATGCCTCACTATTTAAACAATGTTCCAAATAATCGTGCAAAGCAAACTGGCTGGAAGACCAAGTGAGAAAATGCAAAGTACAATTTTGGCAGAATTAACATTAAACCCGTCAAAATTAAGGTTTACAATAATTGAGAATGGTAACATACTGGGCAAGGCAATAATCACTGTGGTCATATTTCTGTGATGAGCTGTTCCAAACAGTACAAATCAACCTAGGAAATTGTAGATCAAAGAAAAAAGGCAGAACAGCAGCACTGGAGCAACGAGGGAAAACTCTGGGGAAGAACAAAAAATTTGCGACAGTGGTTAGCACTGCTGCCTCACAGCTCCAGGATCCTGGTTCAATTCCGGCCTTGGGTGACTGTGCGGAGTTCACACATTCTCCCCTTGTCTGCGTAGGTTTCCTCCAGGTTCTCCTGTTTCCTCCCACGGTCCAAAGATGTGCAGGTTAGATGGGGTTACGGGGCTGCGGAGGAGTGGCCTTGTATAGGATGCTCTTTCAGAGAGTTGGTGCAGACTCAATGGGCTGAATGGCCTCCTTCTGCACTGTAGGGATTCTGTGGATTGTATGGAAATGCAGTGCTTGATGACTGTGGCCCAGATAAACAGGTTCTTTAAGGTGGTGGAGGATAGATGTGGGCACTGTGTAGGGGGGTCCTGTGAACCACGTCCATATGTTTTGGGCATGTCCGAGATTGAGGGGTTTCTGGCAGGGGTTTGCTGACGTCATGTCAGAGGTATTAAAAGTGAGGCTGGTGCCGAGTCCAGGGGTGACGACCTTTGGTGTGTGCCCAGGGGCTGAGAGAGGCCGATGTCCTGGCCTTTGCCTCCCTGGTGGCCCGGAGAAGGATCCCATTAGGATGGAGGGACTCGGAGCCGGCGAAGTCGGGGGGCATGGGTTAGCAACATCGCGGGGTTTCTCAGACTCGAGAAAGTTAAATTTGCCTTGAGGGGTTTGTTGCAGGGGTTTGTTCGGAGGTGGCAGCCGTTCATCGGCTTCTTCGAGAAAAATTAAGCTGTCAGCAGGGGGGGTGCGGGGTGGGTGGGGGGGGTGAACCTGCACATCTTTCTTCCGGAGCTGTTGTTTCAGACTATAAAGGCATGCTTTCTTTGGTCTAATCTCAGAGTACCGTGGAATGGCTATGTAGCCAGACAAATAAATTTCCTTAAATCGAAGCTCAAAGAATTTGTCTTTATTATAATTTCCACGACATGCACTGTCTGTGTAAGCCATGTTGGATGGGGTTTGTTACTGGGGGGGGGGGGGGGGGGGGGGGGGGGTTGTTGGTTATATTGTTGTGTTTTTGTTCTTGTTGAAATTTGATGTTTAAAATTGTTAAAAGTACAAATGCCTCAATAAAATATTTTCTGACAAAAAAGGAAATGCAGTGCTTGAATTTTATTTTTTAAATACTGAAAATGGGAGGAAAAGCAAAGGTGATTAGGAGAGAAAAAACTCCAAAAGCTGAGAGATGTATTGGTGTGTTCTATCCATGAAAAGCAGGACAAATTCTAACCAGCAGATTAGTGTCACCAGCAGTCTCCTCGTGATCATCCCCAAAGCATTGGACAGTGTCATCAGCAGCTCTATTAAGCAGCACTTCCACAGTAATAAACTGATTACTGTTGCTCAGTTTGGGTTCTGGAGGGCCACTCGTCTCCTAATCTCATCACAGCCTTCAGCTAAACATGGATAAAAGAGCTCCATCCGAAAGAGGATGTGAGAGTGACTGTACGTGACTTCAAGGCAGCATTTGACAAAGTGTTGCATCAAGGAGCCCTGACAAAACTGAAGGGAAACTCCCCACTGGCTGGAGTCATGTATACCACAAAGGAAAAAGATTGTGATTGATGGAGGGGAGAGTTCCTCAGGGTAGTGTCCTAGGCTCAAACACCTTCAGCTGCTTCACCAATTACCTGCTTTCCACCAGAAGTGGGGATGCTATCTGTGATTGCACAATGTTCAGTACCAATTCCTCAGATACTGAAGCATAAGAACATAAGAACATAAGAACTAGGAGCAGGAGTAGGCCATCTGGCCCCTCGAGCCTGCTCCGCCATTCAATTAGATCATGGCTGATCTTTTGTGGACTCAGCTCCACTTTCCGGCCCGAACACCATAACCCTTAATCCCTTTATTCTTCAAAAAACTATCTATCTTTACCTTAAAAACATGTAATGAAGGAGCCTCAACTGCTTCACTGGGCAAGGAATTCCATAGGAGTCCATGTCCATGTCCATGTGCAGGACCAGGACAACATTCAGGCATTTGAAACTACACAAGTGCAAGGTAATGACCATCTCCAACAAGAGAGAATCTATCTCCCCTAGACATTCAACACATTACCATCGCTCAATCTCCCACCATCGACATCCTCAGTCACCATCGACCAGAAACTGAACTAGGTTGGCCATATAAATATTGTGACAACAAGAGCAGATCAGAGGCTGCGAATTCCAAGGCAAGTAACTCACCTCTTGACTCCCCAAAGTTTGTCCAGCATCTACAAGGCGCAAGTCAGGAGTGTCACAGAATACTGTCTTGCTTGGATGAGTGTGACTCCAACAACAATCAAAAAGCCTGATAATATCCAGGACAAAGCAGCCCACTTGATCAGCGCCACTTCCACCACTTTAAATGCTCATGCCCTCCACCACCGATGCACAGTGGCAACAGAGTATACCATATACAAGGTGCAGCAAATCTTTCAACAGTACCTTCCAAACCCACAACCTCTGCCACCTAGCAGGACAAAGACAGTAGATGCATGGAACATCACCACCTGTAAGTTCCCCTCCTAGTCACACACTATCCTGACTTAGAAATGTATCAGTATTCCTTCACTGTCACAGGATCAGAATCCTGGAATGCCCTTTCACTAGCTCCCACCACTTTCTCAAGGGCAGTTAGGGATGGGCAATAAAAGTGCAGCACGGTGCACAGTGGTTAGCATTGTTGCCTGCGGCGCTGAGGACCCGGGTTCGAATCCCGGCCCTGGGTCTCTGTCCGTGTGGAGTTTGCACATTCTCCCCGTGTTTGCGTGGGTTTCGCCCCCACAACCCAACAGATGTGCCGGATAGGTGGATTGGCCACCCTAAATTGCCCCTTAATTGGAAAAAATAATTGGGTACTCTAAATTTATTTTTAAAAAGGGATGGGCAATAAATATTGGCCTTGCCAGCGGCACACACATCCCACAAACAATAAAATAATTCATTTCTTTTTCTATACAACCAAGAATGAAATATCGGAAAATGGACGAGGATTAAGGAAACAGTGTACAAAAAGGTTGTCATTGTCAGGGGTCCCTTTGATACAGACTGAAACTAGAGTAACTTTGTAAAAAATCTAGCTTGTACCTCCATTCTATATTACAACAGTACTTTTAGTCAAGATAATTGCTGTACTGATGGACAATTGAGAAATATTTTCTGTTTCTGCTCCTTCTGACCGGGTTCTTGCGTTTCCGCCATGTATTACAGGACATAAAAATAGTGGCAGACTGGAAGAAACTGAACAATACCTACAATATTTTCACTCTCGCCAAACCTCCCCCTGCTTCTCTATCATACCTGAATATTAATTATATGCCAATTGCTGTTAAACTCTACACAAGTAGAGGGTATTTAATGGGTTATTACTGGAGCACATTTGAAGTGGCATTTGGTGTGGTTAAGTTACGAGGTTTTTACTTGTAATCTTTCACTCTGTGAATAAACCTAAACTGAGTAAAGTTTGGCTCTGCTTTCATCCTTAACCAACTGACTTTAGCTTAACACTGAACTTCTTCATCACCCAACTCTGAGTCTAACTTTCTGAACTCTTTCAATCTAGTTACTGTTTTTCCCACAGCACAGAGACCTCCCCAGTCAAAGTGTAATCATTGTACTATTCTTAATTTTTCCCTCTCACCACTTGCCTTCAAAACATTCAATACAAATCAACCACTGCATCTGCCTTCACCATGTCTCTTCTATGTTCCTCCTCTGATTCACCCGCTTAGTTTGGTTCCAGACCATACGCCAATAAAGCTAGTAAATATTCACAGAATTTACAGTGCAGAAGGAGGCCATTCGGCCCATCGAGTCTGCACCGGCTCTTGGAAAGAGCACCCTACCAAGGTCAACACTTCCACCCTATCCCCATAACCCCACCCAAAACTAAGGGCAGGTTTGGACACTAAAGGCAATTTATCATGGCCAATCCGCCTAACCTGCACATCTTTGGAATGTGGGAGGAAACCGGAGCACCCAGAGGAAACCCACACAGACACGGGGAGGATGTGCAGACTCCACACAGACAGTGACCCAAGCCGGAATCGAACCTGGGACCCTGGAGCTGTGAAGCAATTGTGCTATCCACAATGCTACCGTGCTGCCCAAAATATGCTGTGTTAGCTTCTCCTTCTGCCCACTCCACTACAATGGATGTGATAAGACCAAACAAAAATTAAGACACGGGGCGGCACGGTGGTGCAGAGGTTAGCCCTGTTGCCTCACGGCGCCAAGGATTCGGGTTCAATTCCAGTCCTTGTCAGTGTCCTTGTGGAGTTTGCACATTCTCCCCGTGTCTGCATGGGTCTCACCCCCACAATGCAAAGGTGTGCAGGGTAGGTCTATTGGCAACGCTGAATTGCCCCTTAGTGTACAAAAGGTTCGATGGGGTTACGGGAACAGGATGGACCTGGGTAGTGCTCTTTCAGAAGGTCGGTGCTGGCCCGATGGGCCAAATAGCCTCATTCTGCACTGTAGAGATTGTATCGTTCTATGAACTGGTGAAAATTCTCCATGATTTTCTGCAGTTCTGGAATTAGGGTACACAGTAAATATGAACTAAAAACCTCTGGAAAGTATTTGTCTAATTTTCAGTTAAAGCAGATATTAACACAACTCTATGGAGAATCAACTAATCCGGAGATTTCAAAATTCAGCATCAGATATCCTGGGATCAGCTTCTTCTAACCAAAACAATCAAAACATCTGTCCGATGGATCAGCGTTTTAGAACTTGGGACAATTTGTACTGATCTACTATTTTCAAGATGAAATATTAACCCTTGTGTTTTCACTGCAGACACTGGCTGACCTGTGCGAGCTTTTTCTGTTCTTTTTAACCTGTAAAGTACTTGCTGACTTATAAATGAACCTTATCATGCAATAAAGTTTTATTTACCTGTTTAACAGCATCAAGAAGTCTTTCAAGCAGAGACTGCCTCCTATTGTCATTTTGTTGGGACACTGAAATAAAATTAAATGTACAGAATTAGATATAGAATCGTAGAACGGTTCATCACAGAAGGTGATGGAAAAAAGCTGTTCCTCATGTTACTATTGCTTCTTTTGCCGAACACCTTAAAACGGTGTTACCTGGTTCTCAATCCTTCTTTCTAGCTCTGCCCATACCTCTCATGGTTCTGAACACCCCTATCAAATCTCTTCCAAGCCTACTTTTCTCAGCAAACAAGCCCCAACCTGCCCAATGTATTCATGTGATTCAAGTTCCTCATCTTTGGAACCAACCAACCATTCTTGTGTATGTTTCCTGCACCCTCCATAACGCTTTCACGCCCTTCCAAAGATATGGTGCCCAGGAGTGGACACAATACCCCAGTTGCAGCTAAACCAGTGTTTTATGCAGGTTTATCATAGCTTCCTTGATTTTGTATTCTTATGTCTCTATAAACCCAGGATGCAGCATGCTTTATTATCCCTTTTCTCAACCTATCTTGCCACCTTCAATGATTTCTACACATGTAGCCTCTGCTCCTGCACCCCATTTGAATTGCACCCATAATTTAATAATGCTTCTCCTGGTTCTTCCTCGAAAAATAAGCGACTTCACAATTCCCTGCATTAAATTTCATCTGCCACTTGTCCGCTCATTTCATCTGCCTATGTCTTTTGAGGTTTAATCCTCCTCTTTATAGTCCCTCAGGATGGAGGATGAATTGCTTCCATTCTGCTTTGATGGGTTCTGAAAGTCCCATGAGTGATCTGCAGAATTTGCCACATGCAGGACAGGTGGTGCTGAAGTGTCGGGCAGATGGAGGTACCTGGAGGTTCGTGCGCTCTTTCTGTCGCCTCAATTTTGCCTCTGCATGCTCCCGCCAAAGCCTCTCAATGTATTTGGTGCCATCCTGTATAAATCTTTATTTTAGTTGGTAAAAGCCAGGCATTCCCGTGAGTTAGCAGGAATATTTGATCTCTTCAGGGACAGTTTGAGGACATCCCTAAAGCCTTTCCGCTGACTTCCTGGGAGTCTCCTGCTGCAACCTAGCAGAACAGTGGCTTCAGGAGTCTGGTGACAGGCAATGTTTTGAGGTGCCCTCTGTATGTTATCTAAGTCTCTGATGCATTCAGGAGCGCAGAAATCACCGCTTCAATAATCTTAATCACAGGTTTCTGATCCTGGTCCTGAAAAACTCTTTTTTCGAGTTTAACCCAGTAGATCCCACAGTTCACAATACTGCCAAGTTTTGTGTCATCAGCAACATTCAAGCCTAAGTAATTAACATACATCAGGAGGTTAAGTAATAATAATAACCATTCATTGTCACAAGTATGAAGTTACTGTGAAAAGCCCCTAGTCATTACATTCCGGCACCTGTTTGGGTAAGCTGGTACGGGAACTGAACCCGTGTTGCTGGCCTTGTTCTGCATCACATACCAGCTATCTAGCCCACTGAGCTAAATTAATGTACAATAAAAGCATCATTAAAGGCTGCTTCCTCGTTCACGTTTATTGTTTAGGGAGTGCACTGCATGCCATTTTTGCCTAGGTAACAGTAACTACAGTTTAAATAATTAATGTTATAGGAACACTGTCCGTGTGGAGTTTGCACACTCTCCCCGTATCTGCGTGAGTCTCACCCCCACAACCCAAAGATGTGTAGGGTAGGTGAATTGGTCATGCTAAATTGCCCCTTAATTAGAAAATAGAACATACAGTGCAGAAGGAGGCCATTCGGCCTATCAAGTCTGCAACGACCCACTTAAGCCCTCACTTCCACCCTATCCCCGTACCCCAATAACCCCTCCTAACATTTTTTGGACACTAAGGGCAATTTAGCATGGCCAATCCACCTAACCTGCACGTCTTTGGACTGTGGGAGGAAACCGGAGCACCCAGAGGAAACCCATGTAGACACGGGGAGAACGTGGAGACTCCGTACAGACAGTGACCCAAAAGGGAATCGAACCTGGGAGCCTGGCACTGTGAAGCCACAGTGCTATCCACTTGTGCTACAGTGCTGCCCACAGAAAGAAAAGAATTGGGTACTCTAAATTTATATTTTAAAAATTTTATATGAAGCTCACAATTTCTTCAGATGCCATTAAGTAAGGCACTAAATGAATATAAGTCTTTATTTTCTGTCACACTTTATGGATTTTAAGGAATATTTCAGGCATATCCTTTGGCTCACAGTAAGCAATGCCTTGGAAGAATTGGAAGTCACAGGCAAAATATTCCTGTATCAACAGCTCAGTGACAAGAACAAGCAAATATTACAGTAACATTGTTCATCATTCCATGACGGAGATGTTCATCAGAAACATGCTCCCGGGTTTCTACCAGTAGTTTAAGGGCCAAATCCGAGACTAATTCTCGTTTCCACTTTCCTTTCTTTCTTCTCCTCAACCACTCCACTGATTACTGGAGTGCTCCGGTTTCCTCCCACAAGTCCCGAAAGACGTGCTTGTTAGGTGCATTGGACATTTTGAATGTATATCTGAACAGGTGTATCTGAACAGGCGTCGGAATGTGGTGACTAGGGGATTTTTACAGTAACTTCATTGCAATGTGCCTCTATTTGTGACACTAATAAAGATTATTATGTATTCATTTGTTTCATTTTATTTTTTTGAATTTTGTATTTAATTATGACTTTTGTGGAATATATGTGTGTTGGGGTAGGGTAGGATTGTTAGCCCAAGATTCAGATACTTGCTCATTTAGATAGTTTGGAGAGGATTGAGAGATCAAGTTCGCTGAAACTCACAGGATCAAGGGAAGGACTGTGGTATCCTATGAAATCAAAGAATTGGACAATTTAAATTAAACTAGTCAGCTCCAGCAAATGGCCTGCTGGGAATTCGGATTTGGCCAAGTTTGAATATAAAAGCTCAGACAGGCTGCCTGGGCATGTCTGGGCCTGCCCTATCAATCGCCTATCAAGAGGTCATCACACCCTATTGATATGAACCAGTCTACTGTACATAGCCTAGATTGAGCCAGACTCTCGGGCACCCAGGGTTTCTGCTGTTACCACAGTTCAATCAAGCCATCTTTGCGGGTAGTATAACCGATCTTGGGTGTTTCTAGTAGTATGTATTTTGGGTTAATTTATGTGTTAATTGTGTGTTTAATATTGTTGAACTTATACTTGTGTTTGTCCTTTGTTCTCCTCACTATTAAAAGACACCTAGGCAAAACCTTTGAGTAAGTAAACTTATCAAAATTATCTGAATTGGACTTTGGACACTAGGGGCAATTCAGCACGGTCAATCCACCGAATCTTTGGATTGTGAGAGGAAACCAGAGTACCCGGAGGAATCCCATGCAGACACAGGGCGAAAGTGCACACAGTCCCCAAAGTCGGGATCGAACCCGGGTACCTGGCACTATGAGGTAGCAGTGCTAACCACTGTGCCACCCTACTGCATGAATCATAGACTCCCTTAAGTGCAGGAGGCCATTCTGCCCATTGAGTTTGCACCGACCCTTCGCAAGACCACCGTACCTAGGCCCAATTCCTCCATCCTATCCCTGTAGCCCCATCCAACCTTAGGACACGAAGGGGCAATTCAGCATGGCCAATCCACCTAGCCTGAATATCTTTGGATTGTGGGGGGAAATCAGAGAACCCGGAGGTAACCCACCCAGACACGGGTGAATGTCCAAACTCCACGCAGATCCTGGAGCCTCAAGGAAGAGAGACCAATTGACAGATATTGGGGTCTGGCTGTCCATCATCTTAGAGTAGATGGACGGATATAGATAATGGGGGTTGGGAGGTGGTGGTGTCTGGCATTATTTTGGAGGAATGAATTCACCTTTCCTCTTCCACAATAATATAAGCCAAATGTTCCTCATTGTCTTAGAACCAAATGTTAATTCTTTGAAATGCTTACGTATACTTTCACTATGTCTGAGTGTATGGAAATCAACACAGTATTGTGCGCTTTTATTGTTCCAAGTTTAGTGCCGGACAAGCTACAGGCAACCTCACTCCCAGAAGCATTGACTTGGAAATCCGTTTTAAGTTCTTTAAAGTGCTTATTGCATTTTTTCCTCTCAATTCCAAGGTCACACATTAATTCAGGTTGTCTAGCTATACGAACAACCAATTTGAGGTAATCAGTCAATCTTGCAGCATGGCTCACTTACACTTGTCAGAAGCAACATACATACACAGGAAAGGGCGGCACGGCGGCACAGTGGTTAGCACTGCTGCCTCACAGCGTCAAGGACTCGGATTTGATCCCAGCCCTGGGTCACTGTCCCTGTGCAGTTTGCTCATTCTCCCCGTGTCTGTGAGGGTTTCACCCCCGTGTCAGTGACAGTTTCACCCCCGTGTCAGTGAGGGTTTCACCCCCGTGTCAGTGAGGGTTTCACCCCCACAACCCAAAAAGATGTGCAGGGTATATGAATTGGCCACCTAAATTGCCACTTAATTGGAAAAAAAGAATTGGGTACTCTAAATTTAGTTTTAAAAAACAGACATGCACATGGACCTGTTCTCTGCTAACAAATAGCATGCCATTTTTTAGTTAACCTAGAGCTTGCGGGAGCCTCTAGTTAACTGCTGCTTTCTCTGTGGCAACACCTCAGCGAGATTCAACTTGCTAATTAATCAGCACCCTTTCCTCCTGTAATATAAACTGTTGTGCTTGCTTGAAATTTACCACTCTTGCATTTATTATGATGAGTGCAAGTTGAAAAGCTTCTGTGCTATAAAATGACTATGACTCTAACATGTCTTTCTTTTCAGCAATAATCAAATCGATGGGCCGAATGGCCTCCTGAGCAGCACGGTGGTTAGCATTACAACCTCACAGCGCCAGGGACTCGGGTTAAATTCCACCCCTGGGTGACTGTCTGTGAGGAGTTTGCACTTTCTCCCCATATCTGTGTGGGTTTCCTTCGGGTGCTTCGGTTTCCTCCCACAGTCCAAAGATGTGCAGGTTAGGCGGAGTTATGGGGACCAAGCAGGGGAGTGGGCGTAGGTAGGTCTTTCAGAGGATCGGGGCAGACTCGATGAGCCAAATGGCCTCCTTCTGCACTGTAGCAATTCTATGATCTATTATTCTGCACCGTAGGGCAGCACGGTAGCACAAGTAGATAGCATTGTGGCTTCACAGCGCCAGGGTCCCAGGTTCGATTCCCTGCTGGGTCACTGTCTGTGTGGAGTTTGCACGTTCTCCCCGTGTCTGCGTCGGTTTCCTCCGGGTGCTCCAGTTTCCTCCCACAGTCCAAAGACGTGAAAGTTAGGTGGATTGGTCATGGTAAATTGCTCTTAGTGACCAAAAAAAAAGGGTTCGGAGGGGTTATTGGGTGACAGGGATAGGGTGGAAGTAAGGGCTTAAGTGGGTCGGTGCAGATTCGATGGGCCAAATGGCCTCCTTCTGCACTGTATGTTCTATGTTCTGTGGATTAGTGGTTTGGGAATAAGATGTCAAAAATGAAGAGAATTGCCTTTGGGGTAGATCAAGAATGGACTCCGAAATGGAACTGTTTACAGAGGAACCCAGAGCAAGTGCCAGAACCACAGGCATGAGGCCTAGTATACAGAGAAGAATTAAATTACTTTAGGAAAAATAACTGCAGCTCAGAAATGTAAATCCGCAACTTGTAGAACCAGATCTGGGGTCAGTCACGTAGGCTAAGTCTGAGAAATAAGGTTAAAAATGGAGAGGTTTTAGGTCTGACAGATAAGCATGAAAAAAACATAAAAGAGGACGCAATTACCAAGTTTAGAAGTCATAATCGTAAAGAAAGACTTGCATTTATATAGCACCTTTAGTTCATGTCCAGCACATTACTATTTCTGAAATAGTTCTGAAGTGTGGACACTAGACCTCCGGGTGTGACCATGGAGTGAGTGGTCACATACAGGGCAGCTCCTGCTTAAAGTCACAGAAAAGAGCTCTTTTTACCCAATACTGGGTGGAATTTTGATGAAAAGGTGTAGGTGAATGTTAGAGGAGTAGTTTCCGCTGGGAGTGGTATGTCTGCTGGTTACCAGACCCGGCAGAAGACAGTGAGAGATTTGGCTGAAAAGTTGGAACAAGCTTATACTGCAGCAGCTACAGTGAACATGCAGGTGGGGGAAGGGCTGATACAAGCTGGAAGGCCCCAGATGGATGAACTGATTGCTTTTATCAAGTGAGAATTCCATCAACAGAGGAAAGAAATGCATGAAGGTCACGCAAAGGCCATCGAAGAAACTGTGGCACCCCTGAAGAGTTCGCTGGAACAGATGGAGAAGTGTTTGGAGGTGCAGGGGTCACAGATTCGGGAGATTGAAGGAGTGATCTCGGACCACAGTGATCGTGTGGTGGCTCTGGAGGCGGAGGTGGGGCTCCTAGGAGACCTCTGTAAAACGTTGAGGGCAAAGTTGGAGGAACAGGAGAATGCCTCGAGAAGGCAGAACCTGTGAATAGTGGGCCTGCCTGAAGGAGTGGAAGGTGTGAGTGCCACAAGGTATGTTTCGAATATGCTGGCAGATCTGGTGGCAGAAGGGATGCTGGACTGAAGTGGACTGAAGTGGACTGAGTGCATCGGTCCCTGAGGCAGAAGCCTAGAGCTGGGGAGCCGCTGTGGGCGGCGTTCATGAGACTACTCAAATTTGTGGAGAAAGAGAAAATTCTACGGTGGGCCAGGGAGAAGCATACCTGCGACTGGCAATGGAATACGGCCCAAATTTTTCAGGACATCGGAGCCAAGTTGGCCAAGGCGGAGCTGTACTTGCGGCAGATCAGTTTTGGGGTGCTCTACCTGGCGAAATTATAGGTGACGTTCGAAGGGTGAGAGTATTATTTCGAGACCCCAGAAGCGGCCAAATATTTCATTATGGAGCATAAACTGGAGGAGAACTGAGTGGACAATGCTTGGGAATCGGGATGCTGGCACTTTGTAACGGTCGGAAGCATTTTTGAAGCGGGTGTAGGGATTGTTTAATATTGAGATTGTAAGGAGTTGTCAGGGTAAAATGTTTATGTGGGGATGGATGATCCAATCCTCCCCCCTCCTGTTTTATGGGACTGTTTGTGTTTAACATTTGTTTGTTTGCTTTTGGAGAAGGCTGCCTAGCATTAAGGAGAAGTCCTTGTTTGGGTGGGGGAGGGTAAGGCCAGCAGGGAGCCTTCTTCCTTGAGCTGAGGAATGGGGGGGCAGGGAGGGGGAGGTCATTAGGATGTGCCTTTGGGCAGGGGCAGCCGCACTAGCAGGTTATGCTGGTGAACGGAAGTGAGGTGGTGGGGGAGAAGGCAGAGAGGGGTGGCTGAGGGGAGGGGGGAAGTGGGGGGAAGGGGGGGAGGTTGCTGTGACGTAGCAGGGGGTGAGAGATGACATGGTCGGGGCGGAGAAAGGGGCAATTTGGAATGGGCTAGGGTATAGGATGGAATTAAGGGGTCGGGAGTTAAGTAGGGAAGATGACGGATGGCAGAGGGGATTGGAGGCATGGAACGTCCGGGGACAGAATGGGCCGGTGAAAAGGTCTCGGGTGTTCGCGCACGTCAGGAGCCTAAAGCGGGGTTGGTATTTCTGCAGGAGACGCACCTCCGTGTGAAGGACCAGGTTAGGTTAAGGAAGGGGTGGGTCGGGCAGGTTTTTCACTCTGGGTTTGATCTGAAATTGAGGGGAGTGGTGATTTTAATGAGCAAAGAAATGGGATTTGAGAGTGCGAAGGAGGTGAGGGATCCAGGTGGGAGATATGTGACTGTGAGTGGAGTATTGGAAGGGGCACCAGTGGTGTTGGTAAATGTGTATGCCCCAATGTGGGTTTTATGAGGGCATTACTGGCAGCGATCCCGGATTTAGCCACGCATCAGTTGATCATGGGAAGAGATTTTAATAGTGTCCTGGAGCCGAGGGTGGATAGGCCGAGCCCCAGGTCGATGGTAGGGTACTAATGGCGAGGGAGCTGGGGGGATTTATGTAGAGGATGGGTATGATGGATCCATGGCGCTTTCAGAACCCAGGGGGAAGGGAGTATTCCTTCTTTTTACACGTCCATAAGGTGTATTCGAGAATTGATTACTTTGTAGTGAGTCGGGAGATTTTGGTTGGGGTGGAGGGGGCAGAGTATGCGAGGATAGTTATCTCGGAACATGCACCCCACTGGCTGGAGATTTGGTTTAGAACGGGACGAGAGCAGAGGCCGTGGTGGAGGTTTGACTCGGGGTTGTTGGCGGATGGAGGTTTTTATGATAAGATGCAGTTGGTGATTAGGGATTATGTGGAGTTGAATCAGAATGGAGAGGCGTCGGCGGGCATTTTTTGGGAAGCACTGAGGGCAGTGGTCCAGGGAGAAATTATTTTGTTTACGGCACATGCGGATAAGGAAAGGAGGGCGGAACATGACCGTCTAGTGAGCGAGATAGTGTAGGTGGACAGGGAATATTCGAGGGTGCCCACCGTGGAGGGATTGGCGAGGAGGAAAAAGTTGCAGGGGCAGTTTGATAGGCTGACAATGGGTGGGCGTTAGGGCAACTGCGTAGGGCAAGTAGGGTGCAATATGAGTATGGGGAGAAGGCGAGCCACATACTGGCACACCAGCTGCAGAAGCAGGCTGCGTCCAGGGAAATAGTGAAGATACGGACTGGGGCTGGGGAAGTGGTGTCAGAACTAGGAAAGATAAATCAGGCATTCAAGGAGTACCACCAGGGACATAACAAGGCACTCTCGGGGGGAGAGGAGGGTTACGTGGGGAGGTTTCTGGACTAGCTGGAATTTCCTCAGGTGGAGGAAGCAAAGAGGCAGGCATTGGAGGAGCCCTGGGGCTGAGGGAGGTGCTGGATAGTATCAGGGGTATGAAGTCGGGGAAGGCCCCTGGGCCGGATGGGTACCCAGCAGAATTTTATAAGGAATTTGTGATAGGCCTGGCACCACAATGCAGCCATTTAACATGGCCACCTGCAAAGGACCATGGGAATTATGGCCAGCCCAGGACTCAAGACAGATTCAGAGCCTATGTGTATCTGAAACACAGGTAACTAGACCTGATCGAAACCCCCGCTCGTCTGCATTTTAATGGCCCATTTTCCCAGGACAATAGAACTCCAATCAAGCAACCGGTACAGCCGCAGACTGATCGGCACCACTGCCCTTACTCAGAAAGCACAACTGCCAAGGTCAATGACCGCTAAGGACCCGCCCAGCCACCAAGGCACCAGCCCCTTTATTGGCCGAAATCGAAGACAGTGATCAGAGCCCTGTCGAACTATTAGGTCCAAGGTTAAGGACCGCCCCAAAGAGCGCAAAATCCCAGAGGGATAAAAGAGGACACAGCCATGTGTTCTGTCTCTTTTGGATCCGGCCTGTCCCAGCCCAATTGCAGCAGGAACAGCCAGCTAAGTTCAAGACCAACGATCACTACCTGATGAGCCCAGCAGAGACAGAGACACTTTCTTCAAACCAGCCAAGTGAAATCCAGATAAAGGCCTTATCCATTTGCACAGTGCCGGTTGCCCTGAAGTTAAGTATATTGTAGCTGATAGGTGTAGTTTAACTCGTAATAGATATTGTGTTTGCATGTTGAGATAACTCTTGTGTATGTAAATAAACCATCTTTTGAACTAACTGGTTGTGTGGTCATTTGATCGATATAAGGGAAGGCTTGTGGTTCACTAAGATAAATAGAAATACCCACAGTATTGGCGACGCTGTTGGGACCGAAACAGAGCAACATTATTGGCGTCACTGTGTGGGAAAAACACCAACAACATCTCTTGGGGGCATTTAATGAAGCACTGGAGAAGGGGGAGTTGCCGGAGACGATGACACAGGTAGTAATCACACTAATCCCAAAAAAAGGGAAGCATCCGGTGGAATGTGGGTCGTATAGGCCCATATCACTATTGAACACGGATGTGAAAGTATTGGCTAAGTTGTTAGAGGAGAGGATGGAGGACTGTTTCACGGGTCTTTGCAGAAGATCAAACAAGCTTTGTGAAGGGCAGACAGCTCACGAGTAATATAAGACGGCTGTTGAATGTGGTGATGAATCTGTCGGGGGCTCTGGTACCAGAGGTGGTAGTGTCCATGGACGCGGAGGAGGCATTTGATCGGTAGAATAGCGGTACTTGTTCGATGGTTTGGGAAGGTTTGGGTTTGGGCTGGGATTTGGGGCATGGATGTGGTTGCTGTATGTGGCGCCAAGAGCGAAGGTGAGGACAAATGATATGAGCTCACAAAGCTTTGACTTACACAGGGGTACGAGGCAGGGGTGCCCACTGTCGCCGTTGCTTTTTGCACTGGCCATAGAGCCGTTGGCGATGGCTCTCTGGGTCGACAGAGTGGTGGGAGATTATGAGCGGTCAGAGGGAGCACCGGGCGTCGCTCTATGCCGATGACCTGTTGCTGAATGTTTTGGACCCACTGGAGAATATGGGAAGGACCTGTTGGGGAGATTTGGAGGGTTCTCGGGTATAAAGTGAATGTAGGCAAAAGCGAGGAGTTCCCGGTGAATGAGCTGGGACAGTGGGCTAATTTAGGGAAGATGCAATTTACGGTAGCGAAGGTTAGGTTTAGGTATTTGGGGATTCAGGGAGCGAGGGAATGGACAGGGCTCCACAAGTGGAACTTAACGAAGCTGGTGGAGGTGGCCAGGGAGAACCTCAGGAGGTGGGATACACTGCACTTAATATTGATGGCGGGGTCCAAGTGGTGAAAATAAATATTCTGCCGAGGTTCTTGTTTATCTTTCAGGCACTCACAATCTTTATACCAAAGGCCTTTTTTCGGAAAGTGAACATGATTATTTCTGACTTTGTGGTGCCGAGGGTGGGGAGGACCCTGCTATAGAGGCAGAGGCAGCAGGGGGGGTTGGTGTTGCCGAACTTAATTATTATTGGGCGGCGAATGTGGACAAAGTGCGGCGGTGGTGGGAGGGAGAAGGAATCTTGTAAGGGATCTAGTTTGAGGGCTATGGTTACGGAAATGTTGCCAATGGCTCAGAGTAGATATTCAGGGAGCCCAGTGGTGCAGTCCACGGTGAAGATATGGAATCAGCTGAGGAGGCAGTTTAGGATGGAAGGAAGGGCAGCACAGTAGCATAGTAGTTAGCACAGTTGCTTCACAGCTCTAGGGTCCCAAGTTCGATTCCAGGCTTGGGTCACAGTCTATGTGGAGTTTTCACGTTCTCCCACTGTGTGCAGGTATCCGCAGGTTAGGGACTTTGCGCAAAAGGTCTGGACGGGGTTCCCTAGGTTGCCGGGATTCACCCTGCTGGAGCAACTGCTGCTTCCAGATGTGGAAGGGGAGGAAAGAATCGGGGATATATACAAGTGTTTGGGGGAGCAGGGAGGTGAGCGGGTGGTGAAGATCAAAGAGAAATGGGAAGCGGAGTTGGGAGGGGAGATCGACTGGGGTGTATGGAGTGAGGCACTGCGAAGGGTAAACGGGACCTCCTCTTGTGCAAGGATGAGCCTGATACAGTTTAAGGTGGTGCACAGGGTGCATATGACTTGGGCGAGAATGAGTGGGTTCTTTCAGCGGGTAACAGATGAGTGTGAGAGGTGTGGGCGGGGGCCAGCGAATCATGTGCACATGTTTTGGAGTTGTGAAGAATTGGGAAGATTCTGGGCAGGAATGTTTGCGGTCTTCACCAGGGTAGTAGGGGAGGAGGTAGACCTTTTGGTGGCAATATTTGGGGTCTCAGAGAAGCCAGAGCTCATGGAGAGGGGGAAGGCCGATGTTGTGGCCTTCGCCTCTCTGATTGCACGGCGGCGTATTTTGTTGGGGTGGTGGTCGGCATCGCCACGGGGGTAGCGGCTTGGTTGGGTGACCTGTACGACTTCCTGCGGTTGGAGAAGATAAAGGATGAGTTAAGGGGCTCAGCAGGGGGGTTTGAGGAAAGGTGGAGGATGTTTGTGGCCGTATTTGAGGAGCTGTTCATCATGGGGGAGTGGGGGGTGGTGGAAGTGGGGGGTGCTGAAAAAGGGGAAAAATCTATACAAACTGTATAGTTGATTGTTGGAAAATATGTTTCCCGGAGTGTTTACTTGCTGTAACCTGTTTGTTTGATACATGTTTGAAATAAAATACATTTTTTAAAAATGAAATGTGGACACTGTTATAATGCAAGAAAAACTGCGACCAACTTGGGCACAGCAAGTTCCCTCAAACAACAATGAGTTAAGGACCAGATAATCTAACCAGTTTTAGCTATGTTGGTGGAGGAATAAAACATTGTCAGGGAAAACTACCCCACAATTCTTCAAATTAGTGCCATGGGATAGAACAAAGAACAATACAGCACAGGAACAGTCCCTTCGGCCCTCCAAGCCTCCGCCGATCACGTATCCTATCTAGACCAACCGCCTGTATCCTTCTATACCCCATCTGTTCATGTACCTATCCAGATAAGTCTTAACGGTCGCTAACGTATCTGCCTCAACCACCTCACTTGGCCGGGCATTCCAGGCCATCACCACCCTCTGTCTAAAAAACTTCCCCATCACATCTCCACTGAATCTTTCCCCCCTCACCTTGAACCTGTGCCCCCTTGTAATTGTCATTTCCGCCCTGGGAAAAAGCCTCCAATTGTTCACCCTATCTGTACTCCTCATAATTTTATAAACTTCTATCAAGTCACCCATCAGCCTCCGTCTCTCTCGGGAGAACAATCCCAGTTTATTCCATCTCTCCTCATAGCTAATATCCTCCATACCAGGCAACATCTTGGTAAACCTTTTCTGTACTCTCTCCAAAGCCTCCACATCCTTCTGGTACTGCAATGACCAGAATTGGACACAGTATTCCAAATGTGGCCTAACCAACGTTCTATATAACTGTAACATAATTTTCAAGCTTTTATACTCGATACCCCGTCCTCTGAAGGCAAGCATGCCATATGCTTTCCTTACCACCATTTCCACCTGTGCTGCCAATTTTAAGGATCTGTGGACCTGCACACCCAGATCTCTCTGTGTCTCTATGCTCCTGATGGTTCTGCCATTTATTTTATAGGTCCCACCTGAATTGGATCTACCAAAGTGCATCCCCTCGCATTTGTCTGGGTTAAATTCCATCTGCCAGTTTTCTCTGCCCAATTTTGCAGCCTATCTATATCCTGTTGTATTCTTTGTCTACCTTGATGCTTTTTAAGACACCTAACACTTCCTCCCCCGTAATAACAACCGGTTCTAAAGTCTTTACGCATCCCTCTGAGACACCATCAATCAATGTGTCCCTCTCCTTTGTGAATACCGATGCAAAATACTCTTTAATGACCTCACCTACTTCCTCTGGTTCTACACATAATTTGCCTCCTTTGTCCTTGAGTGGACCAACTCTTTCTCTAGCTACCCTCTTGTTCTTAATATACGTATAAAATGCCTTGAGATTCTCCTTCATCCTGTCTGCCAAGGACATTTTGTGGCCCCTTTTTGACTTCCTAACTCCCTGCTTGAGCTCTTTTCTACTTTCCTTGTCTTCCTCAAGTGCTTTACCCGTTTTTAGTTGCCTGTACCTCACATATGCATCTTTTTTCTTTTTGACAAGATTCTCAATTTCCCTGGTCATCCATGGTTCCTGAGTCCTGCCTTTTCTATCCTTCCTTTTTACCGGCACATTAATATAGATGTAGGGTGCGATACAGCAGCCACACTCCGCTCGAAAAGCAGCGCACTGTTGGACAACATGGCTGATAAATGACGGGAGAGCCCACTCCCGGAATCTACTCCAGAATCCAGCCTTTTGATTGGACGACCTGGAAACAGCACAAAACTCATGTTGTATAGGTTAGACAGAGCTAGTGCAAGAAGCTGAGCCCTCGTGCCTCATTAAGGAGATCAGCACCTCGGAGAACAAGCAGGGGGCAACCAGGCCTTAGAGAGGGGTGAACATGTGAGTGATGAGAGCGTGTGCGCGAGAGATGAGTGAGTTAATGTGCGCGAGAGAGGAGTGAGTGAATGTGAGTGTGAAATAAATGAATGTGTGCATTAGAGATTAGTGAATGAATGCGTGCGTGAGACACGAGTGAGAATGTAAGAGTGAGATGAGTGAGTGTGTGTGAGATGAGTGAGAGAATGCATGTGTGTGAGATGAGTGAGAGTGTGCATGTGACAGAGAGCGTGTGTGTGACAGAGAGTGTGTGTGTGACAGAGTGTGTGCATGTGACAGAGTGTGTGAGAGAGAGTGTGTGTGTGACAGAGAGTGTGCATGTGACAGAGAGTGTGTGTGACAGAGAGTGTGTGAGTGTGTGTGTGACAGAGAGTGTGCATGTGACAGAGAGTGTGTGTGACAGAGTGTGTGTGACAGAGAGTGTGTGTGACAGAGAGTGTGTGTGTGACAGAGTGCGTGCATGTGACAGAGAGTGTGTGAGTGAGAGTGTGTGTGACAGAGTGTGTGTGTGACAGAGTGTGTGTGACAGAGAGTGTGTGTGTGACAGAGAGTGTGTGTGTGACAGAGAGTGTGTGTGACAGAGAGTGTGTGTGTGACAGAGAGTGTGCATGTAACAGAGAGTGTGTGTGTGACAGAGAGTGTGTGTGACAGAGAGTGTGTGTGACAGAGTGTGTGTGAGAGAGAGATGAGAATCTAGCATTCCAGCAACGCTTTTCCCATTTGAACCAAAGGAACTGTGACACTCATCCCATTAAAAAAAATGTAATCATAAGTACGTATTTTAATAAGAGAATGTTTTCATTGTAGTAAAACGTGGACATATAAGAAATAGAAAAGACTTCTATAAATTAGGTTTGTGTATGCATGTACCTATTTTTTAAAAATATATTTTTCTCCTTTTTCACATTTTCTCTCAAATTTCCACCCACCAACAATGAGAAGCAGTACCGAATATAATGTCAATCCCCATATCAACAACAACAATCCCATCCTCCCACTAACCCCCAAACAACTGCCCGCTTGTTAACATAAACAAATAACAAAAAGGAATCCGGAATCACCCATAGTCACCATTAACACATACAGTCCTCCCTCTCCCCAACCCTCCCAACCTACCTCACTCCCAACTAATGTTCGATGTTATCCAATTCTTGAAAGTGCATAATGAATAATGCCATGAATTGTAGGACCCCTCCATCCTTCCCCTCAGTTAAAACTTAACCTTCTCAACAAGAATTCCAACAGGTCCCCCCAGGACACAGGGTGGAGAGGTTGCTCTCCATCAACAGGATCCGCCTTCGGGCAATCAATGAGGCGAAGGCTACAACATCTGCCTCTGCACCCGTTTCCGACCCCGGCTGGTCCAACACCCCGAATATGACCTCCCGAGGGCTCGGGTCCAGTTTCACGTGCACCGCTTTAGACAGCTTTGGACAGGATCAAAACATATGAACGTGATTTGCGGGACCGAAACATATGAACGTGACTTGCGCCCCCACCATAACGTTCACACACATCTTCTACCCCCTCAAAGAGCTGGCTCATCCTTGCCCTTGTGAGGTGTGCTCTATATACCACCTTCAGCTCTATCAGCCCCAACCTCGCGCACAAGATGGAGGCGTTCACTCTCCGGTGCACTTCACACCAGAACCCCTCCTCCATACCCTCTCCCAACTCTTCCTCCCACTTTTCTTTGATCCCTTCCAGTGGTGCCTTCTCCTCATACAAAATAGCCCCGTAAACTATTCAGCACTGAGTGCTGACTTTGGGTGCACTTGCGTGCTGTAGTGGGAGTTTGGTGACTGAGGGATAATAAGGGTTCATTTTTATCTAAAGTCTAGTCTTTCTTTTAGTTAGTTAATTAACTTAAAAGTTGCTGTTTGGTTTAGAAGGTCAATTTTCAATCAACTTTAAATAAAGATTCTACTTGTAGCTACTTGCAGCAGGAGCTTGTTAATTAGTTAATTGGATTATGCCAGTTTTCAGAGGTTAGATTCACAGTATAAACATGAGCCTGCTACAGTGCAGACTTTGTTTGCAGGATGTTGCCTGGAATGTAGAGTAGGTCTTATGAGGAAAGTTTGAGGGTGCTCGGCCTTTTCTCATTAGAACGGAGAAGGATGAGGGCCGACTTGATAGAGGTTTATAAGATGATCAGGGGAATAGAGTAGATAGTCAGAGACTTTTTCCCCAGGTGGAACAAACCATTACAAGGGGACATAAATTTAAGGTGAATAAATTTAAGGAAGATATAGGGGGTTGTCAGAGGTAGGTTCATTACCCAGAGAGTAGTGGGGGCATGGAATGCACTGCCTGTGGAAGTAGTTGAGTCGGAAACGTTAGGGACCTTCAAGCGGCTATTGAATAGGTACATAGATTACAGTAGAATGATGGGGTGTAGATTAATTTGTTCTTAATCTAGGACAAAGGTTCGGCACAACATCGTGGGCCGAAGGGCCTGTTCTGTGCTGTATTTTTCTATGTTCTATGTTCTAAACCGCTGACACTACCCCTTCTCCAGTCTCCCTGTCGTCAGCACCTCCTCCAGCAGTGTGGAGGTCCGCTCTACCGGGAAGCTCTGTATCTCCTTCCTGGCAAAATCTCGAATCTACATGTAGCTACACATTTCCCCCTGCTCCAGCCCATTCTTCGCTCCCAGCTCCTTCAATCCTGCAAACCGACCCCCAGGAAACAAATCTCTTAGTGTCTTAATCCCGTTCTCCGTCCCACTTCCCTGGCTCAAATCTGTGGTTATGTTTGTACCTATTGCACAAAAGCAATAATTGTTTTGTGGTTTGGCTCTTCAACACAATCACAATGTTTCTCAGGGATTCCTTCAGTACTCTTGGGAGGTCAAAAGGGGGTCCGTGGCTAGAAACGTTTGGGAAACCCTGTCCTATCTAACCCGCTCTTGTGCTTTATGGATTGCGTGGTGTCCAGCGTGGTGTCCTCGTGAAAACAACAATTACACAATGGTCTTTTCATAATCTGCCATAGCAGAGGTGCACCCCAAGAGATGAATGTAGGAATTTCAGATATATATATTGCATTATATGTAGCTGGTGCAATAATGGTTAAAAGGCTGGGTTAGGGTGTGTATCTGACTGCCACAGTGATGTTTTTTTTAAATCCTGGTTTGAAAGGCAGCTAGACTTTGGGTCTGCATAGGTGCAATTAAAATATCATAAAAGATCATAATTCATTCCAGCCAGATATATTGTTTACCTGAATGGGGCTAATGGAATTTGTTTATATAAATAAGGTTGCCTGGGGAGTAGATAATTAGAGTCATTGTGTTTAGCCTTAGTAAAATGGTCATAACCCAGTTAGTGGTATGGGTGATGTAGTAAATGGAGAAGACAGGGGCTGAAGCAGTCAGGTGTTCAGTTTAGATCTGTCTGTGAACAGAACAGCAGTTTCAGAAAAAGGCTGTCAGGTTAAGCAGTAGTCTGACCGGTACCTGCAGTACACTTGAATAGAGTTCCTTTTCAAAGACTGGAGAGTGAGATAAACCCTTCTGTCAGCAAACAGCCTGCCGATTTTAGTCTGTGTCAGACTACTGCTTAACCTGACAGCCTTAGAAAAGGGTGCAACACAACCGTGTCCTTCTGCACTGACGTCTTTATGTACAATTTACCATTCAGTTTTTGGCTAGAAAACCAGTTTAGTCAGGATAGATGTGGTGGTGAACAGAACAGCAGTTTCAGAAAAAGGCTGTCAGGTTAAGCAGTAGTCTGACACAGACTAAAATCGGCAGGCTGTTTGCTGACAGAAGGGTTTATCTCACTCTCCAGTCTTTGAAAAGGAACTCTATTCAAGTGTACTGCAGGTACCGGTGTCTGCTAACTGTATTTAAAAGGGGGTTTTGACCGGAAATGGGTTTTCTTGATTGGAGATGAAAAGATAACAGTGTTTCATTTTATTGTTAAGCATTGTTTAACTGGTAATTGTAAGCTATTGTCTTTTTTTTTAATGTATTTTATTACAAACATGTACCAAAACAGGTTACAGCAAATAAACAGTTCGGGAAACATACTTCCCAGCAATCAACTATACAGTCGGTACAATATTTTCCTTTTTCACCTTCCCCCCACACCCCCCGACGAGCAGCCCCTCAAACACAAGTCACAAATATCCCCCACCTTTTCTCAAACCCCTCTGCAGAGCTCCTTAACTCATACTTTATGTTCATCAACCGCAGGAAGTCATACAGGTCACCCAACCATGCCGACCATCCCCCGGTAGCGATGCCGACCGTCACTCCAGTAAAATTCGCCGCTGTGCAATCAGAGAGGAGAAGGCCACGACATCGGCCTTCCTCCTCTCCATGAGCTCTGGCTTCTCTGAGACCCCAAATATCACCACCAAAGGGTCCGGGTCCACCTCCTCCCCCACTACTCTGGCTAGGACCGTTAACACTCCCGCCCAGACTCTTACCAATTTTTTTATTTATTGAGAGTACCCAATTCATTTTTTCTAATTAAGGGGCAATTTAGCCTAGCCAATCCACATACCCTGCACATCTTTGGGTTGTGGGGGCGAGACCCACGCAAACACGGGGAGAATGTGCCAACTCCACACGGACAGTAACCCTGAGCCGGGATCGAACCTGGGACCTCAGCGCTGTGAGGCCGCAGTGCTACTCACTGCGCCACCGTGCTGCCCGACTCTTTCCAATTTTTCACAATCCCAAAACACGTGCGTGTGATTCACTGGCCCCCGCCCACACCTCTCACACTCACTCCATACTCACCAATTGATCTCCCCTCCCAACTCCGCTTCCCATTTCTCCTTGGTCTTCACCACCCGCTCACCTCCCTGCTCCCCCAGCCACTTCTATATATCCCCAATTCTTCCCTCCCCTTCCGGAAGCAGCAGTGAGCTCCAGCAGGGTGTATCCCGGCAACTAGGGAACCCCGTCAGACCTCCGCGCAAAGTTCCTATCCTACTGATACCTGAACTCACTCCCCCTCGGCAGTTCTCCCTTAGCTCCTCCAGACTGGCGAACCCTTCCTCCAAATACCGATCCCTCTCCTTGACACGCCCCATTGCCCTCCACCTCCTGTATACATTATCCATCGCCCCCTGGCTCAAACCCATGATTCCCGCATAGCGGTATTAACATCAACATCTCTTCCACCCTAAAATGCCTCCTCAACTGATTACAAATCTTCACCATGGACTGCACCACCGGGCTCCTTGCTGACTTGCTCAGCGCCATTGGTAATACTGCCGTCACCATCACCTTCAAACTGGACCCCATACAAGATTCCTCCTCCATCCTAACTCACTCGACTCCTTCTCCTTCCCACCACCGCTGCACCTTAGAAGTTACAGGGCGAAAGGATGCCATTTGGCCCATCGATTCTGCCCAGTCCTTGGAAAGAGCATCCCACTTAAGCCCATGCCTCCACCCCATCTCCGTACCCCAGTAATCCCACCCAACCTTTTTAGACACTCAGGGCAATTTAGCATGGCCAATCCACCTAACCTGCACATCTTTGGACTGTGGGAAGAAACCGGAGCACCCAGAGGAAACCCACGCAGACACGGGGAGAATGTGCAGACTCCACACAGTGACCCAAGCCGCAAATTGAACCTGGGACCCTGGAGCTGTGAAACAACTGTGCTAACCACTGTGCTGCCGTGCTGCCCCCTTATCCACATTCGTCGCCCAGTAATAATGAAGCATGTTCGGCAACGCCAACCGCTCCTGCTGCCTCTGCCTCTGAAGCAGGATCCTCCCCATCTTCAGCATCTTCTCCGCCCATACAAAGTCAGAAATGATCGTGTCCACTTTCCGAAAAAAGCCCTTTGGTATAAAGATTGGGAGAGTTTGAAAGATAAACAAGAACCTTGGCATAATATTGATTTTCATCACTTGGACCCTCCCCGCCAACGTCAACTGCAGTGTATCCCACTTCATGAGATTCCCCCTTGGCCTCATCTACCAGCTTCGTTAAGTTCCACTTGTGGAGCCCCGTCCATTCCCTCGCTACCTGAATCTCCAAATACCTGAACCTATCCCTCACTACAGTAAATGGCACCCCCCTAAATTAACCCGCTATCCCAGCTCATTCACCGGAAATACCTCGCTTTTAGCCTACATTCAATTTGTACCCCGAGAACCCTCCAAACCTCCCCAACAGGCCCATAATCCTTCCCATACTCTCCAGTCGGTCTGAAACATTCAGCAACAGGTCATCGGCATAGAGCGACGCCCGGTACTCTCTCTGTTCCCTCATAATCTCCCCGAGAGCCATCGCCAATGGCTCTATGGCCAGCGCAAACAGCATCGGCGACAGTGGGCACCCCTGCCTCCTACCCCAAACTCAAAGCTTTGTGAGCTCATATCATTCGTGCTCACTCTCGCCTTTGGTGCCACATACAGCAACCGCACCCATGCCACAAATTTCAGCTCAAACTCAAACCTTCCCAAAACTTTGAACAAGTACCGCCACTCCACCGATCAAATGCCTTCTCTGCGTCCATGGACACCACCACCCCCGGTACCAGAGCCACCAACAGATTCATCACTACATTCAACAACCGTCTGATATTACTCACGAGCTTCCTGCCCTTCACGAAGCCTGTTTGATCTTCTGCAACCACCCCCGGTACACAATCCTCCATCCTCTCCGCCAACAACCTAGCCGATACTTTCACATCCGTGTTCAATAGTGATATGCGCCTCAACAACCCACATTTCACCGGGTCCGTCATCTTCCACATTTAACTCCCGCCCCCTCAATTCCACCGTATACCTAGCCCATCCCCAATGGCCCCCTTCTCCGCCCCTAACCATGTCATCTCTCACCCCCTTGCCATGTCGTGACAACCTCCCCCCTCGGCCTTCTCCCCCACCACCTCACTTCCGTTCACCAGCATTACTTGCTAGTGTGGCAGCCGCTGCCGAAAGGCACATCCCAATGACCTCCCCTCCCCCTCCCCGCACTCCTCATCTCAAGGAAGAAGGCTCCCCGCTGACCTTACCCTCCCCCACTCAAAGTCTCCTTTGAACTCCAGGCCACCTCCCCCGAAAGCAAACAAACAAATGCTGAACACAAAGGGCCCGCCCGGGTCGGAGAATCGCCGGGTGGCGACGTGAATCCCGCCCCCGCCGGCTGCCTAATTCTCCGGTGCCGGAGAATTGGCGGGGGGGGGGGGGGGGGGGATCGCGCCGGTCGGAGGCCACTCGCAGCGGCCCCCCGCCGATTCTCCAACCCGCGATGGGCCGAAGTCCCGCTCGTTCTATGCAGGTCCCGTCGGCGTAAGTTAGAGTTGGTCCCTTACCAGCGGAACCTGGTGGCGCGCAAGGTGTCCTGGCCCCGGGGGTGCCCCCACAGTGGCCTGGCCTGCAATCAGGGCCCACCGATCCGCGGGTGGGCCTGTGCCGTGGGGCCACTCTTTTCCTACCCGCCGGCCGTGTCAGCATACACGATGGCGCTGCGAAGGTGAACCCCTCCCCTGCGCATACACGGGGATGACATCAGCAGCCGCTGATGCTCCTGCGCCGGCCGGCGGAGTCCCTTCGGCCCCGGCTGGCGCGGCACCAAAGGCTTTCCACGCCGGCCGGCGGGGCACAAACCACTCTGATGCCGGCCTAGCCCCTGAAGGTGCGGAGGATTCCGCACCTTTGGAGCGGCCTGACGCCGGAGTGGTTCACGCCACTCCGTCCCGCCAGCACCCCCGCCCCGCTGGGTACGAGAGAATCCCGCCCAAACAGTCCCATAAAACAGGAGGGGGGATGAGAACATCCATCCCCACATAAAGGCTTCACAACTACCATCCTTTACAGTCCCAAAAGTAAACAACAAACGCAAAAAAAGGACCCCCTCCAAACCGGAAGCAATGAAAATCCGCACGGTAGCACAGTGGTTAGCACTGTTGCTTCACAGCGCCAGAGTCTCAGGTTCGATTCCCGGCTTGGGTCACTGTCTGTGTGGAGTCTGCACGTTCTCCCCTTGTCTGCGTGGGTTTCTTCCGGGTGCTCCGGTTTCCTCCCACAAGTCCCGAAGACGTGCTGTTAAGTGAATTGGACATTCTGAATTCTCCCTCTGTGTCACCCGAACAGGCGCCGGAATGTGGCGACCAGGGGATTTTCACAGTAACTTCATTGCAGTGTTAATATAAGCCTACTTGCGACAATAAAGATTATTATTATTAAATCCTGAAATTCCTACCTCTACTTCAAATATGTTCCCAACCATTACCAAGTGCCAGCACCCCAGTTCCCAAGCAGCCCAATAGATCAACACAAAGATGTGCAGTTTTGGTGGATTGGCTAAATTGCGCCTTAGTGTACAACGGTTAGGTTGGGTTACGGAGACAGGGCCTAGGTAGGGTGCTTTTTCAGAGGATAGGTGTAGACATGATGGGCCGAATGGCCTCCTTCCACACTGGCAGGATATTATAACACTTCATTCACCACCTTCGACATTCACTCCTTCCCCACCACTGACTCACAGTGATAGCACTATGTATCAGCTAAAAGATGTACTTCAGCAATTCACCCAGGATTCTTCAACAACAGTTCCAAACTTACACCATCTATAAGGTCAAGGGCAGCAAATACATGGGAACACACCAGCTTGAAATGAGAACAATATTGCTTTTCCTTCACTCTCAATGAAAATCAAAGTCCTTGAACTCCATTCCGAACAGCACTGTGGGTGTCCCTGTACCAGATGGAATGCAACAACTCAAGGAGGCTCACCACTACCTTCGAAAGGACAATTTGACACCGACATCCCAGGGAGAGAATAAAAGTAACATGGTCCTGGATAAATCGAGAATGGGTTTTATTAATTGATGGTTGGCCCTGCATTATGAAGCCTGACTGCCTTTCTCAAGATCACATTTATTTAATTTCCTAACTGGCTTATTAGTCCCAAAATTGATATTAAGGGCTGAATTATTTGTTTATTTACCAGCTGGGGTGCTGCCCACAAAGAGTGATTCCTGGCCTATTCCCACCACCAAAAACTGATGAACTTATTGAGGCTGCTCTGAGAGGAGAAACAGTTTTAGTTAGCGGTAGAAACATCAACTGGCCAAAACGGTAGAAGAATCTGGATAGGTCACATTGTCATATCACCTACTGGGGAACAGGATGGTGAAGGGCCTGGAAGTACACAGAGCCATGTGTGACTGACAGGCAAATGTTTATACAGGATTTGCCATTTTCAATGTTGAAGTATGATCTTCTATTGTAAAAGCCATTACTCAAAATTATGGCAGAAGAAGTAATGTGGACTAGAATTACACAAAGTTGCAAGACTCTTAATGTATTCTACATTTCTTATTTGTTGGGAAAGATTTTATGCTAATCTATCTCAATACCAAGCTAACATTAGATTAACTACAGTTAAAACATATATTTAGCACATAGCAGTGCAATGTAGCAAAGATGTTTCAGGTGATTACAAGAGTCTAAATGAAGCAAAACAAGCTAGGGCCACTGTTCCATCAATCGTTTTTTTTTAATGATGCAAGTTAAAAAGATCATAAAAGAAGCAGACTAAACTCTGAAGTTTGTCTTGAGAGGAACAGTGGAAAAGCAAAGACTTTATGCTGAACTTGTATGGAGCCTTGGTTAGACCACACGGAATACTGTAAACAGTTCTGGTCTCCATGTTATCCAAAGGAACTGGAAAAAGGCAAAAAAGATTGACAAGCACGGAGGGTATAGCACAGGGGTGGGCAAACTACGGCCCGCCAAAGGTCTTTATGCGGCCCACCAAGATCAAGTCATTAAAAAAAAATTTCTTTTAAAAAAATTTTTTTTTTTTTTACATTTTTTTTTTAATAAGGTTAATGGGGGGGGGGGTTGTTGGGCTACTAGTATAGGGTGGATACGTTGACTTGAGTAGGGTGATCATTGTTCGGCACAACATCGAGGGCCAAAGGACCTGTTCTGTGCTGTACTGTTCTATGTTCTATATGAGGCACGCAGAATCATAACCGGGTGAAGCGTCATTTTTGAAAAGTAGAGAAAAAGAGGGCTAAAGGCAGGATGCTGCCGGGGGAAGCGCTGAGGTATATGCCGCACGCTAATTGGTTACAACCGGGACTATTAATTAATACACTACGCGGCCCTTTAAAATTGTGAATTTCTGAATGTGGCCCTTGCACGGAAAAGTTTGCCCACCCCTGGTATAGCATCTCAGTTCTGATCCCAGGAAAGATTGAATAGGTCGGGGCCCTCTAGAAAAAAAGAATTGATACATCTTTAAGATTATGAAGCAGTCTGATATGGGAGATGCATTGATGCTTCCAAACTTGTGCTGGAGACCAAAACTAGGGGATAGATTAATCCAACAGGGAATTCAGGAGCAACATCTTTACCCAAATAGTAATTAGAATGTCGATCTTGCTGCTGCAGGGAGTAACTGAGGAGCCTAGCATAGATGCATTTAAGGGGAAGCTCAATAAACACCAAAGAGCAAAAGGAAAATATTATGCTGAATGGATTGGATGACCAGGGTTGGGAGGAGGCTCCTGTGGATGATAAATGCCAGTTGGATTGAATGGCCTGTTTCTATGCTGTATATTCAATGTAACATTAATCTTGTCACCTGTTCCTTTTAAATCAACATATATTACTTCAAAACATTCAGGAAACAGATTAGTATTTAAAAAGACTGCATTTTCTGACGCATTCCAAACAACATAATACTCCTACTCAAGTCACACAATCCATCAGGATGTTATACTGTTATAAAAGTAACAATCTGAAGCCTAGTGCGTAAGGTAAGGTTTTCTTTGACAGGTACAGAGAAAACGTGCACTTCAGTAAAACATTCTGAACGGCATTTATTTTCCAAATACAATTAATACATGCATTATATTCTGTAGACGGGTCATATGGACTCAAAACATTGACTGTGTTTCTCTCTTCACAGATGCTGCCTGACCTGCTGAGTTTACCCAGCATTTATTACTGAACAAACAATTGCTCACGGTCAACATGTTTGAGGACAAAGCTTATCCATAATTCAAAGAGGTTTGGTACAAGGAAAGAGGTTGAAATTAGATTCAGGCTTTGCTTACTGTTCTGGGATAAACTGATTGTTATTAAGTATCAACACATGGCAAAAAACTAACACATAAACCGCTGTTATGTTTTTTGGGTTTCTAGACCAGATGACATTCCAAACATTAACATCACCAACCTCTTCCATAAACAGACCACCCGTCCCCTACTAGATATACCCAACAGCCCAATAGCTAGATAAATGTAATAAGGCTCAGGGATCAAAACGAGAAGCTTTGTCACTAAAGTCCAATTTACTGGAATGGATTCATGTTACCAGCTAGTCCCATCTTCAGTGGGGAAAAGAACATAAACACCATCAAACTGTGGCTCAGACTATAACATAACAAGTTTGTTTAACATCAAACATGTAAACAAACAATATTCAGTCCAAGCAGTATATTCATACCTGTACAACATTCACCACTTCACCTCTAATTGTCCAAACAGTTACTTCTGCGCTCAACATATGCGCTGATTCTTGAAGGACAGTTGCCGACCGAATGCATGGTGAAATGTGACCATGGTATTAATTTAGACCAGTCTCTCTCTGCTGGCTTAAGCCTGACTACCAACTGTGAGAAAATAAACAAGCTTTCATTCATTCACTATCCTTTGAATGTGTGTTAAAACAAAGAACATTTTAAAAAACTATCCTTCGTAACTATATTAGGTGATCAGCTATTCACTGGATTCTCGCACAAAACTGTGGACTTGAAGATACCATAACAAAAGGAGAAGCCAATAGTACAACAGAAGGGCAAAGGTATTTCATTTGTAACACTAAAATCGAAACACTGGTTGTTATGTGACTTTCAACAACTTCCTCATTGTCACTGAATATCGGAAACTAGGTTGTGAATTCACTGATACTGCAATAATTAACAAAATCAACCATAGGCTCAGTAGGATTTTAACACGGAAAAAGTTCTATTCTCATTAAATATGCTTAAATATGCAATGTTCCACAACTCCATTAACTGCCGTTCCTTTGTGTCCCTGCAGAAAAAGTGAACAGTTGACCAGCTTCTAATCTTCTGCAATGTTGCTGTACACAACCCGGTCATTGACAAATGATTGACATTGATGGGGAGTGAAGCCTCAGCACTTTGGTGAGGTCTGCACGCATTTTGATGCTGATCAAGCCTATTCTAGAAAGTCTGCCAAAAGTACCACACAGCCAGTGGTGCTGGTGATCTCTGCTGACACTTTGTTTGCAAGGCTGTCGAACAGAATCTGAGTAAATAGCAACCTGCTAAGTGTCACTCATTTTGATTTAAAAATATCACTCATCAATGCTCATCATTGCTTGTTATTAACACTGCATGTTGAAATGAGGTTGCAAACTGTGTCACTTAAAAAGGACAGTCCACATTTTCTCCAAAGTTGACAACTCAGAGCTTGACCTACATTGAACAGCTTTCCAGGGATGTAGGAAATCCCAGACACAAAATAATTTATCAGTATTCTGTAGTGCAAGTAAAGAACATACAATGTATTTGGAATAGGCTCTCTCTCGGTCACAAACATGGTATCTGCTCCTTTAATAAAAAGGAAATTATTTTTAATTTGTTAATGTGCACTTTTAACAGGAATAGAACTCTGGTTGAACAACTAACTCAGGTTTTTAATGAAGGGCAAGAATGTTTAGCAGTAGTATTCTCAGAGTACTTTGTCCTTTCCAAAAGAAAAATATAGCATCCTGTAGGCGGCATATGGCGCAGTGGTTAGCATTGGGACTGCGACGCTCAGAACCCGGGTTTGAATCCTAGCCCATGGTTACTGTCCGTATAGGTTTACATGGGGCTGGTTTAGCTCAGTAGGCTAGACTGCTAACTTGTGATGCAGAACAAGGCCAGCAGCATGGGTTCAATTCCCGTACCAGCCTACCCGAACAGGCGCCGGAGTGTGGCGACTAGGGGCTTTTCACAGTAACTTCATACTTGTGACAATAAAAGGTTATTATTAATTTGCGATAGGATAACCTACCACTTTGTATAGCGACTCCAAAATGCTGATCTTGACAGAGTCAGGGAAGGGATCACATCAATAAATATTTGACATTTTAAATGTTTGTGGAATGATCCAATTTTCAGCCCCACTCAGGGTGGCCAAAAATAAATTTAATTTCCACATTATCAGGCATCAAGCACAAAAAATAATGAGCAAACTTCCTGCTCATTAGTAGGTGTCATTTTTGTTCATGTGAGAGGGCTGCACGGTGGCACAGTGGTTAGCACTGCTGCTTCACTGCACCGAGGTCCCAGGTTCAATCCCGGCTCTGGGTCACTGTCTGTGTGGAGTTTGCACATTCTCCCCGTGTTTGTGTGGGTTTTGCCCCCACAACCCAAAGATGTGCAGGGTTTGTGGATTGGCCACGCTAAATTGACCCTTAATTGGAAAAAATTAATTGAGTACTCTAAATTTATTTTTTTTAAAGTTTTTTGTTCGTGTACGTCATTCATACGCCGAGCATTTTTCAGAAAAATCCACTCAATATCAATGTTGATCACCTATTGCATTATGTGTAAAAGGAAAGCAGGAGTTTTCATCCCTTGTGAATTGTTACCTGCTGCATTAAACACAACTGACAGCAATGTGCAGCTAGTGAAGATTTCATTAACAAGTAAATAAATGGAATTTCCATCTTTTAAATAATCCTCAAATTCCCAGTGATTCCAGAAAGCTGAAGGTGTTATAATTACAGGACAGGGGGCAGGTTAACATCCTCTGTCACTATAAACAAAATTAGAATAAGCAAGAAGTGCTGGATAGGTTTTGTTTTATTCTCAACTGTCAAGATACTTAGTTACCACTAGTACAGATTGTGACAAACGCAGCAGTACAACACTGAATACACTACTGACTAGGTTACCTCCCTGTATAAAGAATGAGTTACTAAATTAGATCATTCTCCTAAATAGAAAACCCAAGCTGAGAAGAAAATATGCCGATCCCAACAAGCTGCCCCGAAAAAGTTCCTTAATCTTACTTTGCTGAGTGAAAACTGGCAAGAAAAACGGCGATTGTGAAGGAAAGTTATTTGAGTCGGCAGCAAATATTTTCCATAATCGCATTAATCAACTGAAAAGGAGTGGTTTATGCAACAGAAGACTGCTCCTAAATGCATACAGTTCAGAAACGTTCTATGACCAACTGAGCCCAACAGCTCGCCTTCCTTCCTGGCAAAAGCCCCGGGTTTTGTGAGAGGGTTCCAGGTTCCTGCACTAAAACAGCTCTGGAGTGCTTGGCCCCGGGTTATGTCACCAGCATCAGCAACTCTTGGCATCCGAGCTGCCAAGTTGAGAGCTTGTTCTCTCTCTCATTTCCTGCACACAGAGAGAGAGGTAGATAAGTGTGTGGTGGAGGACAGGTCACCACCAAACCCTCTCCTGCCCTCTGACACCTCATGTCTGCCCCCCCCACCCCCCCACCCCCATACCTTGGCTAACCTGATCACAATCCTGGAAACACCGAGGAAAGGTTAGAGAAACAAAATAAATTTACAAAAAAAAAGGAAGAATCACAGCCAAGTGCAACAGTGCTTTATTGAGAGGAGGAGGAGGAAAGCAGTAGGAATGATGCGGAGGAAGGGTCAGATTATAGTAACTGGTTATGCCCTCGCTGTGATGAGGTTGATGATGAAGCAGAGAGGCAGCACCACCACCCCCAGCACAGCCACTGTCCTGTCAGGGGAGTCCTGTCAGGAGTCCCCTCCCCTCCCCCACACACACACACACAAGCCGAGCCCCAAAAGGTTTTTTTTAAAATAAAGCACTCCGATCAACAAGCTGCACATATTTACCACTCATTTTTCCTGCCGTTTACCCCCAGACAGCGCACATCAGGCGACTGGCTGACACGTAAATAACATCCAGGCGCTGACGCCGAGCCGCCGCCATTTTCCGGCACCGTTCCCGCCCCTCCCCCCCGCCCCCGCCGCGCATGCGCCCCCTGCCCGCTTCCGCGCACGCGCCGGAGAATGCGCGAGGCCAGCGGAGCAACGCCACGGGGGCGTGCGCCAAGCAAGAGACTGGCCAGGGACCGTCTTCTGCCGCCAGACACCCCACCTCCGCCCTGGGCTTTCCCGACATATTTTATACTCAAGGCGCAGGGCAGGTTGATCAGACTTAACTGTGTGGTTTCTTATTCAATGGCCGATTCCTTTGCTGAAAGCAAAAGTAAAGGTTCAACCTGAGAATCTCGAGTTATTCACAATATTCATTAAATTGCCCCCGAAAGGTATTTCAAGTTTTTAAAAATGAATTTATCGGACGTGGGTGTCGCTGATTAAACCAGCATTTATTGCTCATCCCTAGTTGTCTTTCAGAAGGTGATAGTGAGTTGCCTTCTTGAACCACTGCAGTCCTCCTGGTGTAGGTAAACCCATTGTGCTGTTAGTGAGGGAGTTCCAGGATGTTGCCCCAGCGACAGTGAAGGAACGGCGATGTATTTCCAAATCAGGTTGGTGTGTGACTTGGAGGGGAACCTCCAGGTGGCGGGGTTCCCAGGTATCTGCTGGTCTTGTCCCTCTAGAATGTCGTTTTTGTGGGTTTGGAAGGTGAAAAAAAATGAAATGAAAATCGCTTATTGTCACGAGTAGGCTTCAATGAAGTTACTGTGAAAAGCCCCTAGTCGCCACATTCCGGCACCTGTCCGGGGAGGCTGGTACGGGAATCGAACCGTGCTGCTGGCCTGCTTGGTCTGTTTTAAAAGCCAGAGATTTAGCTGAGTGAGCTAAACCAGGTGTTGTCTAAGGAACCTTGGTGAATTACTGCAGTGCATCCTGTAGATGGATGGTGCACACGTTCATCGGTGGTGGAGGGAGGGTTTGAATGTTTGTTGAAGGGGGAGCTGCTTTATCCTGGATGGTGGCTTCTTGAGTGTTGTTGAAGCTGTACTCATCCTGGCAAGTGGAGAGTATTCCATTGCACTCCTGACTTGTGCCTTGTAGATGGTGGACAGGGTTTTGGGGGGTCAGGAGGGGGTTACTCACCGTATTATTCCTAGTCTTTGACCTGCCCTGGTGGCCACAGTATTAATGTGGCTAGTCTAGTTTAGTTTCTGATCATTGGTAACTGCCAGGATGTTGATCGTGGGCGATTCAGCGATAGTAATGCGGTGGTTAGGTCCTCTCGTAGCAGATGGTCATTGCCTGGCACTTGTGTGGCGCAAATGTAACTTGCCACTTGTCAGCCCAGGCCTGGATATTGCATTTGGACATGGACTGCTTCATTATCTGAGGAGTCATGAATGATGCTGAACATTGTGCAATCATGATAACAGTAAGGGGGACGAGCTGATGCTTTTACATATTATTTAACGGGATGTGGACATCACTGGCTAGGCTGGGTTTCTTTTTGGAAAGGTATTGGGGCAGCATGGGGACAGTCATTGGCACTGCTGCCTCACATGCCAGGAAACCGGGTTCAATTCCCACCTAAATTGTCCCTTAGTGCCCAAAGGTTGGGTGGGCTGATGGGGCAGGGGAGTTGGCCTAGGTGCAGTGCTCTTGTAGAGGATCAGTGCAGACTCAATGACTGAATGACCTCCTGCAGTGTGGGGATTCTATGACTCTATATCTTCACACAACTTTCTTTCCCTTCAGATTACTGTGGGGAAGTGGTAGAAGGATTCCTCAGCAGATTATCAACCCATTGAACTGCATCATGAACATTCCTTCATGGCCAACAGATTCTGGCATTGGATTTAAGAAGAGAACAGAATCCCTACAATGCAAAAGGAGGTCATTCATCCCATCGAGCTTGCACTGATCCTCTGAAAGAGCACGTCTCCCATGCCTAATCCTCCACCCTATCCCTGTAACCCCCATCTAACCTTTTGCACACTGAGGAGCAATTTAGCATGGCCAATCCACCTAACCTGTTGGAGGGAACCAGAGCACCATGAGGAAACCCACACACACACGGGGAGAATGTACAAATCCCGCACAGACAGTCACCCGAAGTTGGAATCTTACCCGGGACCCTGTGAGGCAACATGCTAACCTGTGCCACCCTGGATGTTTCTATGGATGGACTTCAACTCAGAAGTGTTGATCCTGAGGTGGGGACACTAGCAATGTGCCATGAGCTGCATTCTTTTTTTTAAAAATATTTTTATTCTCTTTTATCACATTTTCTCCCAAGTTTGCACCCACCAACAATATACAATAATCAGAGACGAACAAATATAATGTCAATCCCATATCAATAACAACGATCCCATCCTCCCACCAAACCCCAAACATTAGCCCGCATGTTAACATAAACAAATGACAAAAAGGAATCAGGAATCACCCATAGTCACCATCAACACATACAGACCCCCTTCCCCAACCTATGTTCGATGTTATCCAGTTCTTGAAAATGCATAATGAATAACCCCCGTGAATTGTAGAACCCCTCCATCCTTCCCCTCAGTTCAAACTTAACCTTCTCAAGAGTCAAGAATTCCAACAGGTCCCCCCGCCACGCCAGGGCACAGGGTGGAGAGGTTGCTCTCCATCCCATCAGGATCTGCCTTCGGGCGATCAACGAAGGCTACAACATCTGCCTTCGCACCCGTTTCCAACCCCGGCTGGTCCGACACCCCGAATATGGCCTCCCGAGGGCTCGGGACAAGTTTCACATGCACCGCTTTAGAGATTACCCTAAAAACCTCCTTCCAGTAATCCTCCAGCTTTGGACAGGACCAAAACATATGAACGTGATTTGCGTCCGCCCCTCCCCGCAACGTTCACACACATCCTCTACCCCTTCAAAGAATCGGCTCATCCTTGCCCTTGTGAGGTGTGCTCTGTATACCACCTTCAGCTGTCGCAAGCTGCATTCTTGAACGGTTTCCATCAAGCTTTTGTGAATAGATTAGATTTTAGATTTAGAACAGTACAGCACAGAACAGGCCCTTCGGCCCTCGATGTTGTGCCGAGCAATGATCACCCTACTCAAACTCACGTATCCACCCTATACCCGTAACCCAACAACCCCCCCCTTAACCTTACTTTTTTTAGGACACTACGGGCAATTTAGCATGGCCAATCCACCTAACCCGCACATCTTTGGACTGTGGGAGGAAACCGGATCACCCGGAGGAAACCCACGCACACACGGGGAGGACGTGCAGACTCCGCACAGACAGTGACCCAGCCGGGAACCGAACCTGGGACCCTGGAGCTGTGAAGCATTGATGCTAACCACTATGCTACCGTGCTGCCCCTTGTTTTGTCTTGTTTCTGATGGAGAAAAGGAGAGAAAGACAAAGAACAAAGAAAAGTACAGCACAGGAACAGGCCCTTCGGCCCTCCAAGCCTGTGCCGACCATGCTGCCTGTCTAAACCAAAATCTTCTACACTTCCGGGGTCCGTATCCCTCTATTCCCATCCTATTCATGTATTTGTCAAGATGCCCCTTAAACGTCACTATCGTCCCTGCTTCCGCCACCTCCTCCGGCAGCGAGTTCCAGGCACCCACTACCCTCTGTGTAAAAAAACTTGCCTCGTCCATCTCCTCTAAACCTTGCCCCTCGCACCTTAAACCTCTGCCCCCTAGTAATTGACCCCTCTAGTCTGGGGAAAAAGTCTCTGACTATCCACTCTGTCTATGCCCCTCATAATTGTGTAGACCTCTATCAGGTCGCCCCTCAATGTAGAGGGAAGGAGGAGAGAAAAAACCAAGGTTGAAAGAATTATGTAAATTAAAAGTGCGAGACTCCATATTAATAATTACAAATTATTCAAAATAATTATTGCACAAAGACTGAAACTAATCGGCTTAACACAGTTGCAACAGCAACTAAAAGAAGCCCAAAGAGTTGTTAGAATTTTTTTAAATTCATGACAAAGATAATAGCATCAAAATGTTTAACTAATGAAGATATATAAATATATTCTAAATAAGCAAAGAGACAATCAAGGCAGAATCTGAATAAAATGTAGATAAATAGAAATATCAGGAATATAAGACCAGAGGACATGATAATAAGCTGAAGAAACTAAGTGATCATTTACCCTCAGGCAGAATTTCTCAAGATTTAAGCATCGGGCTTTCAATCTGTGCAGAGGTTCCAACAAGACGAGACTTCAAACAAGCCTGGAAATTGTGCACTGGCTCAAGTTGTATTTTCACTCTGTTCACATTGAAAGGTTGGTTTCCAGGCCTCCACTAAGTGGTTGCAGCAGCCTGGGGGACACAGACTTGCTGGAACAGGAGAAACAGACAGTTGCCGAGCTGACTAAATTATTTTTCTGGCAGAAAGACGCATGCGCAGCAATTTGTTTGAAACCCAGAGTAAGATGTCCCAATGTCCCACCCTCACCGCCCCCAAATTTAGAACTCTGGCCCCCTGCATCCAAGATTTAATTAGATGAAGAGTGGGAAACATGCTTCTGTGTAACCTGGGTCCACCCGCCCATACTTTGTGCTTCTGTGACGCCATTGGAGAAGGTGGGAGGTAGTGACGGGGCTGGGTGCTTCTCTGCGCATGTTTCCAGCTCTATCTGTACCCAGACTTTTCAGAAATCCAGTGGGGCTGGATATCAGAGCTGAGGTCTGTGAATCGGAAATGACACTGATTGAGTGTTAGCATACCAATGATTAATGCAGTCATATAAAAATCATTGACCCAGCATTTTTGCAGACACACCAATCCATTAATTTTAAATCAGTTAACACCTCGATTCAAACAGCACACAAAAGATGTTTCATATAAATATGTTTATACATGATTATTCATACAGTGAGGTTTTAAAGGACACAAAATGATTGATTCATGGAATAAACAGTATGCACAAAGAGGAAGGAGACCTGCACTCACCAAAGCATTTTCAAGACAGAATGGGTTAGAGAAAAAAAAGTTAATTTGCCAAGAAAAGAATTGCAAAATAAAATAACGGACACAATCTCTTTTTTATTCCTAAAAAGGTTCTTAAAAATATTAAAAATCTACAGAGACGTGGCAGAATCTATAGCCCAGAAGCTTGGCCGAACTGGACTCGGTCCGTGTTCTACATCAGCCTCCTAACATCAGCACCAGGGACCCTGGTTCGATTCCCGGCTTGGGTCACTGTCTGTGTGGAGTCTGCACATTCTCCCAGTATCTGCGTGGGTTTCTTCCGGGTGCTCTGGTTTCCTCCCACAAGTCCTGAAAGACGTGCTTGTTAGGTGAATTGGACATTCTGAATTCTCCCTCAGGCGCCAGAGTGTGACGACTTTTCATAGTAACTTCATTGCAGTGTTAATGTGAACGTACTTGTGACACTAATAAAGATTGTTATTATACCTCTTCCCATCCTTCTCCCGAGCATTCCATTCCTTTATTCCACTTCTATGCACCATGCCTCCTATTAAATAAATCAGTGCTATCTGCTTCAAGCACTCCCATGTGGTAGAATGTTGCACATTCACACCATTCTCTGTGAACAGAGATTCTTTGAAGTGTTGTTTGATCTGTTAGTGATTATCTTAAATTTATGCCCCATATTCTGGAATCATCCACACATGAAAACAATTACCCCACATCCACACTTTCAAATCTCTTCAATACACAAGACGTCTGTCAAGTCTCTTCTTAACTCTTGTCCATTCCAGAGAAAGGACCCCAGGCTGTGCAGTCTTTTCCGATCAGCGTTCATTCTCTTACCACCCTTGCAAATATTTTCTGTACTTTCTTCAGTGCTTCAATATCGTCCTTTTTGATGTGGGAAACAAAATACTCAAGAGATTGGAATTTTATGCTCTGCCCGCAATCAGTAGCAGACCAGCAGGCAGGGGTGGAGTGGCAAGGTTAGAGTGCCAAGCTGCACTGGAATGTTACTGGCAGTGGGTAGAAGTCAGGTGGCTTGGGCACTCTTGGATGAAGTAAGGCCCTTAATTGGCCAATTAAAGGTCACTAAAGGCCTCCTTCTGCTGTCTATTTTACCAGCAACGAGGATGCCAATGCCACACAGCAAAGCCGCCCGTTTATCCCTGCAACCCTGGCTGTGGCTTCATTTGGCAGGCCACCTATTCTCACACCTTGTGCTAAATGGAGAACCCCCCCCCCCCCCACCCCCCAGCCCCCAACAGGGATCATCTCCTACACTTGTTCTACCCCCGTGGCCTCCCAATCGCAACACCCCCCCCCCCCCCCCCCCCCCCCATCCCTTTCCCTGAGGCCTGCCTGACTGGCCTCACCAAATTTCACCCCTTGCAGTCCAGCCTCCCTGCTGCTTCCCCTGGGTGAGTAGCTGCAGTCCCACCCAGTGGCAGTGACACTGCTCAAGGCTGGAGAACTGCCAGTCATGTGATTGGCTGGCAGCTCTCAGGAGGCAGGACATCCTCCCAGATGGGGCAGACGTCAGAATGGGAATCACTTAGCAGCCTGTCTGCCGTAGAATTAGGCTCGTGGCTTCCTGGCCCTGTAAAGGTGGGCTCGCCCCTGACTTCTCAGCCAGGGGCAGGGCTTATCGCCTCCAACAATACCTCTGTATTTAGTTTACTTTTGTAGTCTATTCCTCCAGAAAGAAGGACTAATATTTATTATTCCAAACATAATGTCCTATCACCTTGCGTTGCTACTTGAGCAATTTATTATCTTTTTTAGCCTCACATTCCATTAATTCTGCAAGCCGGCTTTATATCACCCTGTATTTTGGTGCAGTCTTCCATTCTATGAGCATTTCCTTCCAATTTAGTATCATCTGCAAATTTTACGTCATACCTCCAATTTGGGAGTCCAAAACTTGTTTGGTGTCAACAGTGGTCCCAGAGCAGAATCTCCACTTCCCATTACCTACCGGCCTGAGAAACTTTCCTCATCTCTTACCCACCCCTTTCTGAGTTGTACTCAGATTTCAATCCATTCTACCTGGTACCTGGCCTACACATCCTGACATATGACATGAACCTAGCATGCAGCCTATCATGCTGTACCTTATTGAAGGCCTTGTGATTTCTACTCCCACTTTGCGCTGTCCTTGCCTACTCTTATTACTGTTTCGAAGAATCCAGGACAGTTGCTTGAACATGATGTGTCTTTTAGAAATTCATACTCACTATTTTATGGGACAGAAAATAACCTACTAGACACTATGTGAGGTGCATTTATGGGGGATGGCGATGTGGGACTTGGGTGGTGGTGGGGGGGGGGGGGCGCGGGCTGGCAGCTGGACCATTCACCTCTCCCACCCTCCCCTGGAAGCAAAGTTAGCTGGAAGGTCTTTGCCAGCCCACCCACAGCCATGACATGCAGTGGGAGGGCTAAACTCCCTGCCAAGTGGGGCCTCTGCTCCTCACTGGGAACAAAGTCCCAGCCTGGGGAGCTGCCAACCAAATCTGATTGACCGGCAGCTCCAGCAGTCCTGGCAGGGGCAACATCTGATCAGTGGGCACTGCCAGGAACACAACCAATCCCAAGAAGGTGATCCAATGGATCCCAGTTTGGCCAACTGAGGGAGGGGGCGCAGAGGGGTCGGGATGGTGGCCTTCGGAGAGCAAGCGGGTATGAAGAAAGGGGGGGGGGGGAGGGTTCTATCTCAAGAGAGGGGGGAGGTGCCCCTGATACACAAAAGGTAACTCCCTCTTCCTTCCCACCCTTTTAGCTCAATTGACCCATGACTATGTATTGAAATATGGTGGGCAGGCCTCTATGTGTCTGTTTCAAGCTTCTACTCAAGCAATGTAAAGAATTACAGTTTTACCAACATCAAAAAACAACATAAAATTTTCAATTACATCAACTACATTTGTCTTCATTTTAGTATCAAAAGTCTGGCTTACATTTACAATAATTTCCTGCCATTTGGTTCTCCCGGTGTAGCTTCAGATTCAGCGAGGTATCCTTCAGGCCTATTTATCAGATAATCTACAGTCTTGAAGATCAGCTGTTAGTACTGAGATTGCAATATATTTTGATAGCCACACAATTCTACGGTCTTGGTCGTGACAAGAATTGTTGCTCCTTCTTCAGTGGCTGGTAACGGAAGTGAAGTATCACAGTCACAATTTCTCTGGGCACCTATCATCAACTTCGTTATTTCATTTTTTCGAGAGATGCAATTCCCTTCGCAAGCCACGGGTGGTTCAAATTGTTGATTCCTGACAGAAAGGAATTTCTCCACATCTTCCGCCAAAGGGTCTTCTTTGATACTTGAGGCAACAACATTTCTATCGGATGGAACCTCTGCAATTGGAATATAAATGAGGAGATTCATTATAAGAATGACCTTGCAACACGAATGGGGAAAGGATACAAGCAAACACCCACAGTTCTTCCCTTTCACCTTTTACAGGCAAGTTGTTGAATATAATCGAGGCTGAGTTAGACAGGTTTTTTTGATCTAGGATGGAGTCAAGAGTCATGGACAACGAGAGGAAAACATATTCAAGGCCACAATCAGATCATTCTTAAGCTCATGGAATGGTGGAGTAGACCCAGGAGCCAAATGACAAAATAAACAGCTTCAAAATACGTATCTGAGAGCCATAGAGCCTTACAGCACAGAGAGAGCCCTTCAGCCCATCGTGTGTGCACCAGCCATTAAGCAGCTATCTATTCTAACTCACTTCCTACTCCCAGAGGTTCAGAGAATTATGTATTTTAATCCGAGACAAGCTTTGAGGTGATGTAATTTAAATATTTAAAATGAAGGTACTGTGCCACACCCATGGGATTATTGGAGACAGATATTTTAGAGAGAATGAGGGAGCGGGCAGCATGGTAGCACAGTGGTTAGCACTGTTGCTTCACAGCGCCAGGGACCCGGGTTCGATTCCCGGCTTGGGTCACTGTCTGTGCGGAGTCGGCACATTCTCCCCGTGTCTGCGTGGGTTTCCTCCGGGTGCTCTGGTTTCCTGCCACAAGTCCCGAAAGATGTGCTTGTTAGGCGAATTGGACATTCTGAATTCTCCCTCAGTGTACCTGAACAGGCGCCGGAATGCGGCGACTAGGGGATTTTCACAGTAACTTCATTGCAGTGTTAATGTAAGCCTACCTGTGACACTAATAAAGATTATTATTATGTGAAGGAATGCAGCTTTAAATACAAAGTTATAAGAGAATCCAGCTATAAGATTAAAAATAGTGATCTTCTTATGAAGTAGGGATTAAAAACTAAATGAAGAGTTCATCCGCTGGACAATGGTTATTCAATTTATAAACATGCCTGTGTATAATTGTGTGCTCAAGGACAATAATAGATTTGATAGCTTTCTACTGGGCGATTTAAGGCAAATACTACTTTAATCATCAATGGATCTCAAACATCTCTCCGTAACATTATAAAAACTTTGATTCTCCAATGGAAACAAGATTACACTTATTTTTCTTAGAACTATTAATGTTGTGATAACCATCAAAAGTTAATTGCATATTTGGATCTTTAATAAGCCTTTGTTTGGGTGGGGGGGTGGGGGGGGGGGGGGGGGATACTGGGTTGCTGCTGGAATGACCAGGAAGGAGCTGGTGTGGGCCGGGGGGGGGTAGAGGAAAGGCGCTATCGTCATGGGGAATGGGTCGGGCGGGGTGTACTGGCCTGGGGCGAGCAGTCGATGAGCTATGGCTAGTCGGCGGGGGAGGGGGGCAGGGTGCCCTCTGATCCGGCTGATCACCTGGAACGTGAGGGGGCTGAATGGGCCGGTTAAGCGGGCTAGGGTATTTTCTCATCTGAAGGGGTTGAAGGCGGACGTGGCCATGCTCCAGGAGACCACATGGCGGTGGCGGACCAGGTTCGTCTGAGGAAGGGGTGGGTGGGGCAGGTTTTCCACTCAGGATTAGATGCGAAGAACCGGGGGGTGGCGATTCTGGTGGGGAAGAGGGTGGCGTTCGAGGCGTCTGAGGTGGTGTCGGACAAGGAGGGTAGATTTGTTATGGTGAAGGGTAGGCTGCAGGGAGAGAAGGTGGTGCTGGTTAATGTATATGCCCCGAATTGGGATGATGCTGGCTTTATGAGGCGCATGTTGGGCCGCATTCCGGACCTGGAGGCGGGGGGCCTGATCATGGGGGGGAGACTTTAACACAGTGCTGGATCCCCCACTGGACCGGTCCAGTTCAAGGACGGGTAGGAGGCCGGTGGCGGCCAAGGTGCTGAGGGGGTTTATGGACCAGATGGGAGGGGTGGATCCCTGGAGGTTTGGGAGGCCGAGAGCACGGGAGTATTCCTTTTTCTCCCATGTGCATAGGATTTACTCCCGAATAGATTTTTTTCGTCCTGAGCAGGGGATTGATCCCGAAGGTGCAGGATGCCGAGTATTCGGCCATAGCAATTTCAGACCATGCTCCGCACTGGGTCGATCTGGAGATGGGGGAGGTGCGGGACCAGCGCCCGCTGTGGCGTCTGGACGTGGGGTTGCTGGCTGATGAGGTGGTGTGTAGGAGGGTCCGGGGAAGTATTGAGGGGTACCTTGAGGCCAACGATACAGGGGAGGTCCGGGTGGGGATGGTTTGGGAGGTTCTGAAGGCAGTGATCTGGGGGAGCTGATTTCCATCCGGGCCCATAGGGAAAGGAGGGAGAGGGAGAGACTGGTGGGGGAGCTCCTAGATGTGGATAGGAGGTACGTGGAGGCCCCGGAGGAGGGATTGTTGGGGGAACGGCGTAACTTGCAGGCCAATTTCGACTTGCTGGCCACCAGAAAGACGGAGACACAGTGGAGGAAGGCACACGGCGCGGTTTATGTGTATGGGGAGAAGGCGAGCAGGATGCTGGCGCATCAGCTCCACAGGCAGGATGCGGCTAGGGAAATTGGTGGAGTAATGGATAAGGGTGGGAATGTGGTGCGGAAGGGGGCAGAGGTGAACGGGGTCTTTAGGGACTTTTACGAGGAACTGTACCGGTCGGAGGCACCGGGGGGGGGGAGCTTTATGAACAGGCTACGTTTCCCAAAGGTGCAGGAGGAGCTGGTGGAGGGGCTGGGGGCGCCGATTGAGTTGGAGGAGCTAGTCAGGGGGATTGGTCAAATGCAGTCAGGTAAGGCGCCGGGGCCGGATGGGTCCCCGGTGGAATTTTATAAAAAGTATGCGGATCTGGTGGGCCCCCTGTTGCTGCGAGCCTTCAATGAGGCATGGGAGGGGGGGCTTTGCCCCCGACGATGTCACGGGCGCTGATTTCTTTGATCCTGAAGCGGGATAAGGACCCCCTGCAGTGTGGATCATACAGGCCAATCTCGCTCCTCAATGTTAACGCTAAGTTGCTGGCGAAGATCCTGGCCACCAGGATAGAGGACTGTGTGCCAGGGGTGATACATGAGGATCAGACAGGATTTGTCAAGGGACGGCAGCTCAACACGAATGTGCGGAGATTGTTAAATGTTATTATGATGCCGGTGGTTGAAGGGGTGGCGGAGATAGTGGTGGCGCTGGATGCAGAGAAGGCCTTTGATAGAGTTGAGTGGGGGTATCTGTGGGAGGTGCTGGAGCGGTTCGGATTCGGGGAGGGGTTCATCAAATGGGTGAGGTTGCTTTATGAGGCCCCGATGGCGAGTGTAGCTACTAATGGAAGGAGGTCAGAGTACTTCAGGCTCTACCGTGGGACCAGGCAGGGGTGCCCCCTGTCCCCCTTGCTTTTTGAACTGGCTATGGCATTGAGGGAGTTGGGGAGGTGGAGGGATCTGGTGCGGGGTGGGGAAGAGCATCGGTTATCGCTGTATGCGGATGACCTGCTGCTGTATGTGGCAGACCCAGTGGGGGGAATGCCGGGGGTGATGGAGCTGTTGGCTAAGTTTGGGGGCTTCTCAGGCTATAAGCTGAATCTGGGTAAGAGCGAGGTATTTGTAGTGCACCCGGGTGATCAGGAGGAGGGAATTGGGAGGCTCCCGTTTAAGAGGGCAGTGAAGAGTTTTAGGTACCTGGGGGTGCAGGTGGCCAGGAGTTGGGGGACTCTCCACAAGCTTAATTTTACCAGGCTGGTGGAGCAGATGGAGGAGGAATTTAAAAGGTGGGACATGGTGCCGCTATCGCTGGCGGGTAGAGTGCAGTCCGTCAAAATGACGGTGCTCCCGAGGTTCTTGTTCCTTTTTCAGTGCCTGCCCATCTTTATCCCTAGGGCCTTTATTAGGAGGGTGACTAGCAGCATCATGAGCTTTGTTTGGGCGCATGGGACCCCGAGGGTGAAGAGGTTCTTGGAGCGGGGCAGAGATGGTGGGGGGCTGGCATTACCCAACCTCTCGGGGTATTATTGGGCGGCCAATGTGTCGATGGTGCGCAAGTGGGTGATGGAAGGGGAGGGGGCAGCATGGAAAAGGTTGGAGATGGCGTCCTGTGGAGGCACAAGCCTGGGGGCCCTGGTAACGGCGCCATTGTCGCTCCCTCCTACGAGGTATACCACGAGTCCGGTGGTGGCGGCCACCCTCAAGATTTGGGGGCAGTGGAGGCGACATAGGGGGGAAGTGGGGGGTTCGATGGAGGCTCCGCTAAGGGGGAACCATCGGTTCGTCCCAGGGAACATTGATGGGGGGTCCTGGGGTGGCACAGAGCGGGCATCAGAAAGTTGAGGGACCTGTTCATTGATGGGAGGTTTGCGAGCCTGGGAGAGTTGGAGGAGAAATTTGAGCTCCCCTCGGGGAACATGTTCAGGTATCTGCAGGTAAAGGCGTTTGCTAGGCGGCAGGTGGAGGGATTCCCTTTGATGCCCGCGAGGGGGGTGAGGGACAGGGTGCTTTTGGGGGTCGGGGATGGGAAGGTATCTGATATCTACAAGGTAATGCAGGAGGTGGAGGAGGCGTCAGTAGAGGAGCTAAAGGCTAAGTGGGAGGGGGAGCTGGGGGAGCAGATCGAGGATGGGACATGGGCGGATGCCCTGGATAGGGTTAACTCTTCCTCCTCATGCGCGCGGCTTAGCCTCATCCAATTCAAGGTGCTGCACCGGGCCCATATGTCCGGGACTAGGATGAGTAAGTTCTTTGGGGGCGAAGACAGGTGTGTCAGGTGTTCGGGGAGTCCAGCAAACCATGCCCATATATTCTGGGCATGCCTGGCACTGGAGGAGTTCTGGAAGGGGGTGGCGAGGACAGCGTCGAGGGTGGTGGGATCCAGGGTCAAGCCAGGCTGAGGACTCGCGATTTCTGGGGTTGCGGTGGAGCCGGGAGTGCAGGAGGCGAGAGAGGCCGGTGTTTTGGCCTTTGCGTCCCTAGTAGCCCGGCGGAGGATCTTGCTACAGTGGAAGGATGCGAGACCCCCAAGTGTGGAGACCTGGATCAATGACATGGCGGGATTTATTAAGCTGGAGAAGGTCAAATTCGCCCTGAGAGGATCGGTACAAGGGTTCTTTAGGCGGTGGCAGCCTTTCCTCGACTTTCTGGCTCAACGATAGGGAACTAGGTCAGCAGCAGCAGCAACCCAGGGGGGAGAGGGGGAAAGGGGGGGGGGGGGGGGGGGGGGGGGGGGGGTTGACTATGTTTGTTTAATTTAATTTATTTTCAAGTGCTCTTGTTGTTTACCGGGTTTGGGGGGGTGGGGGGGCTCGATATATGCGTTGTTACGGTCTTGGGGGTGTTATGCTTATTATGTTGTTTTATTGTTGTTTGTTACTGTTTGTTGTTATATATTCTGTAAAAAATGTTCAATAAAAATTATTTTTTTAAAAAATAAGCCTTTGTTTAATTTGGAAAATATGTTGTCTCATATAATCTTCTGTATTCAAACCCAACAACCAATCTTCAGTGGATAGTTACATTGTCGAGGAGATGTCCGGACCTGTATCCGTGTTGTTATAATCTAGTTAAAACTTGTTTAAAAGGCGATCTGGAGGACGGTAATTTTTCAGCTGGTTCATTTTCTTCAGGGAGAGTTAGATCAATTTTTCAGACCGGTTTTAAGTGTCTGTGAAGTCTGTCTTGCTTAGTCCTAAGTGAGAGTAATCATCTGGGAGTACACCTGATCTGGAACAGTCCCAAAAAGGGGACAGGATTATAATCCATTTCAGGAAAACATGTATTAATTACTTCAGCACAGTTGGATGTCAGGATTTTGCATTAACGTAGAAAATCATTGACCTTTGAAATAAGTTGCTAGCGTGTGCGGTGAATGCTAATTTAGTGAAAACATTCAAAAGGAAGGTTAATGAATGTTAGGAGGTTATTGTCACCCTGTAAAAAGTGGGGTGCAATAGGGGTGAACTGCCTCATGATCAACGTTGTCTTCTCTGAACTAACCTGGAGTTATTTTAGAAGTCTGTTTTTTTTTCCCTCTCCCAGAAGGTGGCGTGACTGGTGGGTGGCCGAGCTTTGAGTGACATGATGCTTAGTTGCAAATTTAGTGCATGGGATAAGTTTAATGCATTAGCTGGTCTCTCATTTTATCCCCTCATTATTTTGTATGTTCCTGGGATTAAATCACACTGCCATTGATGTGATTTTGCATCACCGTAACTGATCAGATCAGTGATAATTTAATTCTGTAAGACCTACTGGTTATTCATTTGTGCCTTATCAATGATGATTATTATTTTCCGATGCACTAATCAGTATGGTCAGTTCAGAGTATATGGAATGATACAGCACAGAAGGAAGGCCATCAAGTCAGCGTCAGCTCTTTTGAAGAGCAATCCCATCAATCCCACTTGCCCGTCCTTTCCCCAAAACCCTGATTTTCTTTTCTCTTTCAAATGTTACCTTTGATTGGTACTATTGAATCTGTATTGGCCGGCCATTGGAATTCTTTGTTCCCGCTGGCAGTGGACCCCCCACCTATGTGTTTCCCAGCGGCATGGGGTGGCTTCATGGGAAATCCCATTGCCAAGTAGATAATTTTGCTGCCAGTGAACAGTGAGAAATGCATGGCTGGAGGAGCGGAGAATCTCGCTCCAAGTCTACGCGTTTTTCACTGCATCAGTCTGTTCAAAAGAGCAGTGACATTTCTCCATTTGTCAAAATTAAGGGAGAAAAAATCATGACAAGTTTTTCAGGTTCAGCATCTTATATACCATATATGTCAAACTCAAGGCCCGCGGGCCAAATCCGGCCCGCGGTGGAATTATCTTTGGCCCGCGAGATAATATCTAATTACTTTTTTTTTTAATTTTAATTTTTTTTTTTAAATTTAGATTAGCCAATTATTTTTTCCAATTAAGGGGCAATTTAGCGTGGCCAATCCACCTACTCTGCACATTTTTGGGTTGTGGGGGCGAAACCCACACAGACACGGGGAGAATGTGCAAACTCCACACGGACAGTGACCCAGAGCCGGGTTCGAACCTGGGACCTCAGCGCCGTGAGGCGGTTGTGCTAACCACTAGGCCACCGTGCTGCCCTAATAATATCTAATTACTATTAAAGCTGGCCCCAGCAATTGAAGCGCCTATGGCGTATGATATGGCTGATGCCGAGTTTATTCAGGTATAGTGTGAATCACAAAGTGTTGGCCTGTGGAAAAATATTTTCATTAGAAATTACTCTGGAAAAGCTCCAGATAAAGCAATAAGAAATAAATGCAACTAATTTTTTTATTTATTTAATATTTAATGTTGTTTTTATAGGCAATAACCTAAGCTTTATTAGTTCCAGGTTCAATAAGTTCATTTCAATAAGTTTTGCAAAAAAACATTGAACCAGTCTGGCCCTCGACTTGTCCCGATTTTTTAATTTTGGCCCACGGTGTATTTGAGTTTGACACCCCTGTTATATACACTCAGCAATTTCTAAAATTGCGATACTTGACTCTAAGATGTTCCGGCTAAGATCAACTTTCTGATCAGATACTGTTGCAGCCCACTTTCATTGAAAAATCATAGATGTTTGTGCATCAGATGCACTCAACAGAAAGTGGTTTCAACCATGCATTATTTCAAACTTGGCTTCCAAACAAAGAAGTGACCTAAGTAGATCTAATTTTTAATCTAATCTTTCTTAAAACTGTCCTGGTCCACCCATGTCGACGTTACCACCAAGGAAGCATAACAGCACCTTTATCTCCTCAGGAAACTAAGGTAATTTGGCATGTCCACACTGACTCTTACCAATCTTTACAGATACACCATAGAAGGCATCCTATCGGGCTGCATCACAGTCTGGTATGGCAACTACTCGGCCCAAGACCACGAGAAACTTCAGAGAGTCGTAAACACAGCCCAGTCCATCACACGAACCTGCCTCCCATCCATTGACTCCATCTACACCTCCCGCTGCCAGGGGAAAGCGGGCAGCATAATCAAAGACCCCTCCCACCCAGCTTACTCACTCTTCACGGGCAGGAGATACAAAAGTCTGAGAACACGCACGACCAGATTTATAAACAGCTTCTTTCCCGCTGTTATCAGACTTCCAAATGACCCTCTTATGGATTGACTTGATTAATACTACACTCCTGTAAGCTTTACCCGATGTCTGTGTCTATGTATTTACATTGTGTTGCCCTATTATGTATTTTCTTTTCTTTTCATGTACTTAATGATCTGTTTGAGCTGCTAAAAGAAAAATGCTTTTCACTGTACCTCTGTACACGTGACAATAAACAAATCCAACATTTAAAAAAATAAATTTAGAGTACCCAATTTTTTTTCCAATTAATGGGCAATTTAGCGTGGCCAATCCACCAACCCTGCACATCTTTGGGTTGTGGGGGCGAAACCCACGCAGACACGGGGAGAATGTGCAAACTCCAGACGGACAGTGACCCAGAGCCGGGATCGAACCTGGGACCTCGGCACCGTGAGGCAGCAGTGCTAACCATTGCGCCACCGTGCTGCCCTCCAAATCCAACATATTTGAACATGTTAGCACTTAATTCAAATTTTGATGTCAGAAACCTTTTTCAGTTAGTTTTCCAGTCTGACAAACACTTCTGTTACTCGTTCAGTTTCAGTAAAACATTTGTAGTTATGAAATGTATCTTCAGCAAAAAATCTGAAGATTTTACCATCACCTGTAGATTTAAATGATGTACTTGCTTTCCTTTGATGTAATTTTCGAAGGACAAGAATGAATACAAACAATATTACAATTAGAAGTGGGAGTAATCCAATAATAATCCAAGAGTTTCTAATTGTCTCGTTAGTCCAGGTAGACAGCAAAGATACTGGAACTTCTGTGAGGAAAAGAAGAACACATTTACAAGTTAGATTTGAATGTAGGTGCCCATTATCCAGGTATACTGTGATAATAATTTCACATTATAGCCAATTAAAATCAAACTCTTCCCAAAGCAAAGCAATTTCAAATTCCACCTATGAGAATAATTAAAAATTATTTTGAAATCTGTCATTGAAAATCAATTAATCCACTTAAAGCTCATCTCCTTTCATTCTCATTCTCCTTCTATCAAGTCTGTATAAAAATAACTATTGCTGCTCAGAGGTGTCCACAAGTTATCAGAGTAACCTGATCTCAAATTCTCCCAAAATAGAAATGATGCGTTCTGTTAATTCTCTTGTTCTTTGGCATGGTCAAGATTTAGAAATCAAGTCAGCCCCCCATTACATACGCGCTTTGCATTCATCACAGACAGCTGCCTATATTATTCAAATGCTTCTTAACCATTGGTTATCACCAGAGTCATCAATTACAAAGGTGGAGTTCAAATGCATTAAACACAACAGGTATTTCATATAGTTCTGGGTTTAGCCATTTAAAAGCTCCAATGTTTTTTGGTAAAGTGAGGTCTCCTGGCAGCTTCAATTAACTGTTTGCAGTATTAGCAACTGTGGGAAGAAGCTGCCGTACCGGGCGCCACAGTAGCACAGTGGTTAGAACTGTTGCTTCACAGCGTCAGGGTCCCAGGTTCGATTCCCGCTTGGGTCACTGTCTGCGCGGAGTCTGCACGTTCTCCCCGTGTCTGCGTGGGTTTCCTCCACAAGTCCCGAAAGACGTGCTTGTTAGGTGAATTGGACATTCTGAATTCCCCCTCCGTGTACCCGAACAAGCGCTGGAGTGTGGCGACTAGGAGCTTTTCACAGTAACATAATTGATGTACCATCGATTGCACGCGAGGCGAGTGATTTACCAAAGTCTGGCTTTAATTAACTAGAACACAGCTCTGTGATCGTCTACAGTGGAAAGGGACGATCGTCAGGCGTTTGAGCATTTATACCTCGTTAATAGAGGCGTGGTTAACTCAGCCTCTCGGCCAATCGGTCGAGAGGCACATGACCGACCAGGGCCAATGGTAAGCCGACGTTCTGGCCCAATGGCAGACGAGTATGCAGATCATATCATCACAATAATTGCAGTGTTAATGCATGCCTACTTGTGACACTGATAAAGATTATTATAATAAAGAAAGTGCAGACCTCGGGCAGCCTTAATTAGACGATCTTATCGTCTACTATGTAGAATGGGCAAATCGATGGACACATGAAGCAATTTCTTATTTAACAATGTATCTGTTTGAATAATGGCATAAATATTTATTTTTGCTTAGGTAGAAAACATCATGGTGAGGGCTCCAGAAAAGTAATTATCACATGTATGAAGAAAGAATTTAAAACAGATGAATTGAAGAACATTTGTCACTATTTCCATAGAAGATAAAGGAAGTAGTTGTTAACATGCTGGACGACACATAAAGGTTCTGCAAGATTAGACTAACAAAATGTGATCTTAAATGGACAAATAAACAAATTAAAAGGGAGTGCAATAAAAGCTGTTTTGAGTGCAACAAAAACAACTGGGGGCTGTTTAGCACACTGGGCTACATCGCTGGCTTTGAAAGCAGACCAAGGCAGGCCAGCAGCACGGTTCCATTCCCGTAACAGCCTCCCCGAACAGGTGCCGGAATGTGGCGACTAGGGGCTTTTCACAGTAACTTCATTGAAGCCTACTTGTGACAATAAGCGATTTTCATTTTCAAAGCTGCAGTTCATCCCAGCCGCTGAACCCATGTCTAATACAACACCAAGACTCGCACCACCATCAGCTGACCCTTACTAACCTAAATTGGCTCTCAGTCCCTTAATTTTTCCTAATTCTTCCAATTTAAAATTCTCACCCCAGTGCTTAAATCCCTTCATGGCTTTACCATTCCAATCTGTGTAAATTCCTCCAGCCCTACAAATCCTCCAGAACTCTATGTTCCTCTGAAAGGAACAACGTCCTACGTCCTCACCGTGGCAAGCACATCAAAGATGTTTCAGCTTCTGCTCCATAATTCCCTCCCTGAAAATCACTTTCTGCCTCCTTCCACTCCCCGAGGATCCTGTTTAAAAGCAATCCCTTTTAAACACCGTTCCTCACATCTCCTTTTTTGGATTGACACTTAACTTTGTTTGAATAGACCTGTGCAAGCTTCTTGGAATGTATTCCAACAGCAAGGGTTGTGACATTATGTGTAATGTCTAGTAAATAAAGGGTTAATGTAATATCATAATCGACCACTAGATGGAGCTGGGCACAGACATATAAAAAGGAATGCCTCTGCTTCTGGGGGAGTATAGAGAGTGGAGAGGGAATAGCCGCGGAGCGGAGAACTATTTAAGATAGTGTGCATGAGGCAAGTGTTAGTATAGTCCAGATTGTAGCTTAGTTAGGAATCTGTGCGGAGTCTGCACGTCCTCCCTGTGTGTGCGTGGGTTTCCTCCGGGTGCTCCGGTTTCCTTCCACAGTCCAAAGATGTGCGGGTTAGATGGATTGGCCATGCTAAATTGCCCGTAGTGTCCTAAAAAAAAGTAAGGTTAAGGGGGGGGTTGTTGGGTTACGGGTATAGGGTGGATACGTGGGTTTGAGTAGGGTGATCATGGCTCGGCACAACATCGAGGGCTGAAGGGCCTGTTCTGTGCTGTACTGTTCTATGTTCTAGTGAACAAACTGTATAATAAGTAGTATAATAAATACTAGCTTTGTTTATTTGACTTAGCTTTTTGTGGTTTTTGTGTAAACTACAAATCCATCCTGTAGCCACCTGGGGTGACCACTGCCCAACACAAAATGGAAGATTGCAAGGAATGCAGGGAAAATGGACATGTTGCAAAAGCAAGCAGCTTGCAAAACGCTTGTGTATTCTGACTGCTGCAGAAACCAGACAGCACTGTGAAAGAAAACAAGTTAGCATACTAATGAGGCGATACCGGGCGATCCCCAGGTACAATGGAAACAAGTTAACACAAATCGATACATTAAATGGAAGGCCAGACTTCTCGGCGCCAAAGGAAGTCCAAAACAATAAGCCCCAAGAACCGCCCAGTGATCGAGGAACTGCCCCGTTATTGGGGAATTCAAATCAATCGATTGGGAAGAGACCCAATCGATTGCGAGTGAATTGAGGGTCCGCCCAGACCCTGAGAGAGGTATAAAACAGAGACCCCGACCCCAGCTCTCTCTCTCTGCCAGCCTCTCCTTGACCAGCCAGCCCTCCCAACAGAACACCATTGCAGCAGAAGAACCTTGAGGAGGAGAGGCCTGGACAGTAGCCACCAACACATAAAAGTGTCATACAACGCACGCTACGAGAGTAGACACTCCTGACCCCCTTTAGTCCATAGCTACTGGAAGCCTGCGAACCCAGGACAAAGCTAGAGGCTTTCCTGACCCGGCAGTCCCCTTATCCAGATAAGTATTTGGCCTATTAGTGGTAGGATTAGCCTAGTCTTATAGGTTTATATGCATGATTAGTAGATTATTGTAATATAATAAACGTGTCTTGTTTGAACTTACTAACTGGAGTATGGATTTATTGCTTTGAACTTGAAACTTGTGGCGGTATCTTAACGATACCTGGTGACTCCAAAGCTAAGGAACGAAACAGAGCCAAATTGAGTGTTAAGCACACTCACCCAGATCGAGCAACATTTAGTGGCGACACCCGATGGGACTCGATTAGAAGTGGCCCCCCCACTCGGAGAGAACCCAGAAATTTGAATCTGAAATCCAATTGGGAAAAGGAAAAACCACAAGTGTTCAAGTAGTTCAAATCAATCCTCATAATTCGGAAGTGTGTTTTTGAATGCGTAACTAACAGGGTTGTAAGGTAAAACCGAGAGATTTTTGTTGCGACAAACTGTCGGGAGTTTTATAATTTGGAACATAGCAAAAGCCGCACCCGTATTTTAAGCATTGCCTTATTATCCCTCGTTCCAAATTTAAGAGAGCATAGGAGAAAAAAGAAATGGCCATGTAGGCAATGGAACGCCTCATGAACCCAGAGCAGTTCGTGGTCGCAGCGACCAACAGCAGCAGAGTAGGTCAGTGTCCCGTTTGGGAGCTGGAACTCAGGAAGTACCTCAAAGGGAAAGGATGGCCCCTTTGGAGTGAGTTTTGTGTGAATGAGGAGACAGGTCCCGGGAGTATAGGACATACTTGGTGGGAGAACCTATCTGAAATTCACAAGAAGAGTTTAGGTAAAGCACGTAAGCCGATGGCAATTGTGGCCTGCTTGGCACAATTGCGAGGCACAGAGGAGGTCATCAGGACGCTCCGAGCAGAGTTAGAGGAGAAAAACAGAATGAGCAAAGTGGATGTCAGGGACATCGAAAAGAAGAATTTAGGATTAAGACAACGACTGGCAGATAAGGATAGAGAGGTGGATGATGCCAAGAGGGCACATCAGTCTTGTCTAGCCCATCTGAGCAGCTCTCAAGTTCAGTACGAAAAAGCCTATCAAGATGTGCAGCGTGCAGTCTTGATAAGAGAAGAAGCAGAAAAACAGGTAGAGACACTGAAGAAGCAGTGTAGCGACCTAAAGGCAGCTTTAAGAGCACTCCATGCTGCCACCACTGAGCAAAGGCAAAGCACCGTAGACCACGCTAAATGTAGGAAGCAGATTGCGGAGCTGCAATCTCTGCTTTCTGTGCAGAATGGCTTCCAAGAGACCTTTGGAACACAGTTAGAAGAAGAGAATGCCCCAGATTGGCAGGAGTTAAGCGAGACAGCGCAGCGATATGTTCAGGGAACATGTGCGCTAGCAGCGCAGCAGAAAAGGAAAGCGCCTCAACCCCCCACAGATCAGATAGCACCCGCACCAATGAACCCAGTCACCACCCAACGAAAAGCAACTGCAGAAGGCGCACCCGAGATCACGTACACCACCCCCTTAACTGTAACACAACTAAGGGACGCGTGTGAGAAAATCTTGCTTGGGAGAAATCTGTCCACGGCAAAGTAACATTAAAGAACCCCGAAGAAGCTCAGGCTGCAGCAGATATTCAGGCAGTGAGAGAACACCAAAACCCCGCATGGGTAAATGAGGGAAAGAACAGCCCCCCACAGAAGTCACAGGAATGTTTTAACTGCGGACAGTTAGGGCATTTTGCTAGGGAATGCAACGGCCCGCAGAAATCTCAGAGAGGCCAGCAGACAGGCACTCTGAACAGGAACGAAGCTAAGCCTATTCACAGTATAGGGACACAGTCAGGACAGACCAATATGGACGGAACAGACTGACGGTGTTCGGGCTCCCCCACTTGGGTCTGTGACACCTTCTGGGACCGATCCGGACGACCGGTAGTCACGGCGAAAATTCGGGGAAAGCCCATAGAATTACTCTGGGACACAGGAGGGTCCCACATGACCATTAATTCCTCCACTACACCACAGGCAGACACGTGGCCCACTACAGCCACAATTACACTCAGCGGATTTACAGGCCACTCACAGCAGAGACACATTACAGCCCCTGTACCCATTCAGCTAGGGAATATCTCCACCAGACACCCCGTTATTTTAGTTAATCTGCCCCACACAGCAGAACACATACTAGGCATCGATTTTATGAATGCCCACAGCCTGTCGTTCGACCCAGTCAATCAGTGTGTCTGGCGAATGGTAAAATCAGACAGAGCACCCGCAACGCTCACAGTAGGTGAGTACGCAAACAGGATTAGCGCAGTAGGCGACTATTGTTTTGACCCGACCATGCTTAGCACAGACAAACAGGTTAGGGCAGTTTTGAACAAGCACAGGACAGCATTGCCAGTCACCGGCACGACTGCGGCAGAATGACTGGACAAGTTCAAATTACAGGACCTGACCCGAGACCACAAAGACAGTACAGATTTCCCCTAGAAGCGGAGGGAAAAATTGGAAAAGTTAGAGAGAGCTTATTAGAGCAGGGTGTACTTAGGACAGTAGCCTTGACTAATAATGCCCCTATTTGGCCAGTGAGGAAGTGTTACAAGTAGGCTTGCATTAACACCAGGACCAGCAAAGTTTCTAGTGCTGGGCCAGTCCTGCTACTGGGAAGGACACCGGATCAAGATTTACCAGGACATTGGGGCGGACTGGGCCAAGTGCCAGGCAGAGTCCAACAGGGCGAAAGCGGCCCTGTACAAAAACAAAGTTAAATTTGGGGTGCTGTACCCGGCTAAACTCTGGATCACATTCCAGGGCAGGGAGCATTTCTTCATGATCCCTGTGGACACGGGCTGGAAAAACAGCAGCAGAGACAGCGATGAGCAGATCACCCGAAGGGACTATAATGAACCAGAGAGACACTTTGCACAGGACTGCACTGCCTCGCTTTGAAGATGGGAACTAATATTCGCGTCACATGTAGGACATAAGGAGGAGACAATTATTAGTCCAAATTGCCCACGACTGGACACGGTTCCACAAGTGAACCTGACCAGCCTGGTGGAGGAAGTCAAAAAGGATCTGCAGAGGTGGGACACACCCCCACTCTCCCAGACAGGGAGGGTTTTCTTTAAATTCATTTATGGGATGTGGGCGTCACTGGTTAGGCCAGCATTTATTGCCCATCCCTAGTTGCTCTTCGGAAGGTGGTAGTGAGTTGGCCTTCTTGAAATGCTGCAGTTCTTAAGGTGTAGAGACACCCACAATGCTGTTAGGGAGGGAGTTCCAGGATGTTGCCCCAGCGACAGTGAAAGAACGGTGATATATTTCCAAGTCGAGGTGGTGAGTGACTTAGAGGGGAACCTCCAGGTGTCAGGATTCCCAGGTATCTACTGCTCTTGTCCTTCTAGATGTTAGTGGTTGTGGGTTTGGAAGGTGCTGCCTGAGGAGCCTTGGTGAGTTGCTGCAGTGCATCTTGTAGATGGTGCACACGGCTGCCACTGTTCGTCGGTGGTGGAGGGTTTGAATGTTTGTAGAATTGGAGCAATCAAGTGGGCTGCTTTGTCCTGGATGGTGTTGAGCTTCTTGAGTGAACATAGAACATAGAGAAATACAGCACAGAACAGGCCCTTCGGCCCACGATGTTGTGCCGAACTTTTTGTCCTAGGTTAATCATAGATTATCAGTGGGATTGGAGCTGCACTCATCCAGGCAAGTGGAGAGTATTCCAGCACACTCCTGACTTGTGCCTTGTAGAAAGTTGGTCCTCAGCGCCATAGTTCCAGTGCTATCCATTGCGCCACTGTGCTGCCCTTACAATGACATACCTACAGCCACTGCAACAATTGCTATTAGAGAACCTACTGGACGCAGACATCCAAGGGAGGGGAAACTGCAGGGACCTCTATGGGCGACTATTGGAAGGACACGCTCTCCACTGGACAAGACCAGGGAAAAATGAGAGGACCACCTCGGGTTTGAAATAGGGTGGAGAGACTGGAGTGAAGCACTCCAATGGGTCAACTGCACCTCTACTTGTGAGGCTAGGCCTATTGCAGCTCAAAGTGGTACACAGCGCACACTTAACTAGAATCCAATCGAGTAGGTTCTTCCATGAGGTGGAAGACAAATATGTGAACGGTGCCAAGGAGGCCCGGCCAACTACACCCACATGTTCTGGTCATTCCCCAGTCTTGTCGGGATCTGGATAGTCGCCTTCGAGGCGATGTCCAAGATGGTGGGGCCGAGGGTACAGCCATGCCTGAGAGTGGCAGTCTTTGGGGTATCAGAGCAGTCAGAACTCTTCATGGGGAGGAGGGACGACGTCCTTGACTTTGCCTCCCTGGTCACCCGCCGGAGAATCCTGCTCGGCTGGCGGTCAGCAGCACCACCCAAAGCTGCGGACTGGCTCTCCGACCTGTCGGAATTTCTCCAAATGGAGATAATCAAATTCACCATCCGGGGGTCAGAAGAGGGCTTCCACAAAATGTGGGAACCATTCACCAACCTGTTCCAAGATCTGTTTGCAGTCAACAGAGAATAAGCCAGAGGGGGGGGGGGGGGGGGGGGGGGGGGGGAATCACAGGCACAAACAAAAAGAAGGGAGTGGGGGAGGGGGGAGGAAACAAAGAGGCGCAGAACCCAACCATGCCCAACACACAACAATATACATTGTTTACATAGCACTATGCCTCCCCAACAGGTACAGGTTGGGAAACCCAATGAATAATGAAAGCATGCCAGACAACGAGAAGGGGAGGGGGATTGGGAGATCTAGCTAACTAGGCACCTGCTAAAAATCAAGAAATTGTAACTGATATATATAATGAAGGATAACCGATGTTCTCGGGCGCGATTCACCGATCGTGGAACTAAGTGTCCGCGCCGTCCTGAACCCCGTCGCGTTTCATGATGGTGCGAAATGGGCACGGGCAGTAGGGATTCTGGCCCCCACAGGTTCACGCCGCTCCAGCTTTATATCCTGGTGCGGACCGGGGGCGGCGCCAACCCGCACATGTGCAGTGGCGAAACGGCAACCGATGCATGCGCGGTAGACTCATGGAACGCTCCGGCCCCGACGGAACATGGCGCGGGGGTTCTGGGGCCAGAAGTGCAACAAAGTAGACCCGGAGGAGGGGCCGTCCTGCCGATCACTGGCCAGAGTCCATCGGAGCCCCCCCCTTCCCCACCCTGGTGAAGGAGTGCTTTACCCCGCCCCACAGGCTGCCCCCCGACTCTTCGCGCAGAGTTCCCGCCGGCAGCGACCAGGGGTGAACTGCGCCGGCGGGACTCTGCAGTTTCCGAGCGGCCGCTCAGCCCATCCAGGCCGGAGAATCGGCAGCCCGCGTCCGGCGGTGCGCCAATCGCGCCGATTCTCTGCACCTCGGAGAATCACGCGCCGGTGTTGAGGCGGCGTGGCGCGGTTGCAGCGATTCTCCGGCCAGGCACAGGGCTGGGAGAATCACGCCCCTGGTCTCCGTGTATGTTCACGTTCATCTTTGCTCTATATAAAAAGAAAATCAACTAATTCCATCTTGGATGCCTCGATTGAATCTGCCTCCTCTGCCCTCTCAGGCAGGGCTGTTCGGAACCAAATCACTCGCTGTGTGAAAATGTTTTTGCCATATCACCTTTGCTCCTTTACTAATTACCTTAAATCTGTGCCCTCTAATACTTGACCCTTTTGCCAATGGAAACAGTTCCTCCCTATCTGCTCTGTCCATCCCCTCATGGTTTTGAATATTTCTATCAATCTCCCTATTAATAACACCCAGAATACTGCATGCTTCATTAACTGCTCTCTCCGCCTGTCTTGCCACCTTTAATGGCTTATTTACACCTACACCCAGGTCCCTCTGGGTCTTGCACTCACTTTAGAATTGCTCCCTTTATTTTATGTTCCTTCCCTATGTTCCTCATATCACCTCATGTTTCTCCACATTGAACTTCAGCTGCCATCTCTGCCCATTCCACCAACTTGTCTATGTCGTATTGAGTTAGTTCTGCACTGACCTCACAGTTTACAACTCTTCCAAGCTTTGTATCATCCACAAATTTTGAAATGGTTCCCTGCACACCAAGATCTCAATCATTAATATAGATCAAGAAAAACAAGAGTCCCAATACTGACCCCTGGGAACTCAACTACAAACCTTCCTCCAGCCTGAAAAATATCCATTAGTCATTACCCCCTGTTTTTTGCCAATCCTATATCCAGATTGCTACTTTACCTTTTATTCTTGGAGCTGTAACGTTTTTCTCAAGTCTATTGTGTGGCACTATTGAATTACTTTTAGATGTCCCTGTACACCACACCAACAGCATTACCCTCATCAATCCTCTCTATTACCTCTTCGAAAAACTACAGAGAGTTAGTTAAATGCAGTTTCCCTTAAAAATCCATTCTTATCGATAACAAACTTGGCAACTACAGGAGCAGAGAACAAGGAAAATCCGGGCGAAAGACGGGACGGATGGCTTAAGTGGAGGTGATCGCGAGACGACAACGGCAGCAAAATCGTCCGGGAGAAGCAAGCGACAACACTAACACCAGATCCATTCGCGCATTGCCCTCTGTAATTGTTCTGTATTTGTTTCCCCGGCGCCCAAATGTATATGTATGCCCCCAGTTTCTCCCCCCCCCACAAACAGATGCCTACTTATGTGCTATAAACAATATTGCCAATTGTACAGAGCTGATGTTGTTGAGCTAGCACATAATATCCTACCAGTTATTTTATTCTAACTTTTTTTTTTCTTGTTGATTGTTTTGTTTTTTGTGCGTGTTCCCTTCTCTTCTATGCATATACGTATATATGTATTATATTTTGTGTACATAACGGTAAATATACTTTGTTCAAAAACCCAATAAAAAACATTTATTTAAAAAAATCCATTCTTGATTAACCCACATTTTTGTCTGAAGTTAAACTAACTGATCTGTAGATGCTGGGCTATCCTTAACCCCTTTTTTGAACAAGAGAAGATGGGAACTGGAGTCTGCTCCATAGAATCCCCACAGTGCAGAAGGAGGCCATTCGGCCCATCGAGTCTACACTGACCCTGTGAAAGAGCACCCTACCTAGGCCCATTCCGCCGCCTTGTCCCTATAACCCCACCGGACTTGCACACCTTTGGTCACAAAGGGGCAATTTAGCATCGTCAATGCATCTAACTTGCACGCCTTTGGACTGTGGGGGGAAACCGGAGCACCCGGAGGAAACCCACGCAGACACAGGGAGAACGTGCAGACTCCACACAGACAGTGACCCAGCAGGGAATCGAACCTGGGAGCCTGGCGCTGTGAAGCAACATTACGAACCCCTGTGCTACCGTGCTGCCTTTGGACACTAAGGAGCAATGTATCATGGCCAATCTGCCTAACCTGCACATCTTTGGACTGTGGGAGGAAACCGGAGCACCCGGAGGAAACCCACGCACATACGGGGAGAATGGCAAATCTCAAGGCCGGAATGGAACTCGGGTCCCTGCCACTGTGAGGCAGCGGTGATAAACACTGTGCCACCATGCTGATCTTAAGAGTATCTATTTCAACTCTGGTAAATAAGAAAGTAATTCAAATGTTGGATGCAGAGCAAAGAAGAATTCCAAGCGTCAGCAATCGGAGTTAGAATGAAATAAGTAAGAAGTCTTACATCACCGGGTTAAAGTCCAACAGGTTTGTTTCAAACACGAGCTCTCGGAGCGCAGCTCCTTCCTCAGGTGAATGGAGAGGTATGATATCTCTCCATTCACCTGAGGAAGGAGCTGCGCTCCGAAAGCTAGTGTTTGAAACAAACCTGTTGGACTTTAACCTGGTATTGTAAGACTTCTTACTGTGCTCACCCCAGTCCAACGCCGGCATCTCCACAGAATGAAATAAGGAAGGGACATGAGAACTAGATTAAACATACAGTAAATAGGGCAGCACGGTGGCGCAGTGGTTAGCACAGCTGCCTCACAGCGCTGAGGTTCGATCCCGGTCCCGAGTCACTGTCCATGTGGAGTTTGCACATTCTCCCAGCGTCTGCGTGGGTCTCACCCCCACAACCCAAAGATGTGGAGGTTAGGTGGATTGGCCGCGCTAAATAGTCCCTTAACTGGAAAAAGAAATAATTGGGTACTCTAAATTTATTTAAAAAAAGAAACATACAGTAAACATTTGGAAAAAGATAAATCCAAAATATTACTTTAAATTGTGTAAAGAGAGACAAGTTCAAACTTGTGACAGGCAATTTTAGGATTATCAGGATGTCATCTTGCATCAGCATTTTAATGTACTCCACAGGAAAGTGGTAAAATTAAAGTGACAGTTCGATGCGGGGAGTGGAGGGTAATTCACTATCTGGATTAGAACGGGATGAATGTGCGAGGAATGGCCAGCAACTTTGTGATGACACAAAAACCTTTAGCTCCTCAGATTCACCATACATTTTGCAGCTTGCAATATGTTTATGTACCGATTTCAGATCATAGTTTTATTTTGACAATTTGTTCTTCTAAAAAACATGTTCCTGCTCAATGCGGTCAAATAAAAATAGATCTGCAGAGCAACTTACACTTCTGCTATGATACCAGTTCCACTTCACATTTGATTGCATTCAAAAACATCGTCACTCCCTCCGACTCCAATCTTAGCAAGGTTGCCCAAATCATTTTCCAGGGTCTTGCAAATTCTTTCAAAATTGTTAGGCGCTTTTTTCTTTTTACGCAGCACCTCTAGGAATCCAAGTCAATTATTCGTGGAAGGAAGTGTTGAGAAAGTGACGTTGCACATTGTTCAGTGACATCTTTTTTTTGAATGCAGCCCAAGATAATAGAATCAAAGTTTCCTCTTGTTCTGACAGAAACCCTGACTGAGCCACACACACACACACCACCAACAGCACAGGGTTGCAGTGTCCTCAATTGGATACAAATGCTACGCTGGATTGGCAAACCCAATAAAAACCCTTGCAAACTCTTTGCATGGGAATCGGAAACAGAAATTAAATTAGATGTTCTCCCAGAATCACTGAACAGCACTGTTGAAGCACAGGAGGAATTACTCTGCATCCTTCCATACTGAACATTCTAACTTGACTCTGGGCGGTAATTTCAACTTTACCCACCTGGTCAGAGACCAACACCATAAGGTCGGCTGTCATTTCACACATGCCTGATTTTATATCCCACTCATAGGAACATGGGAGCAAGGGTAGGCCATTCAGCCCATCGAGCCTGCTTCGCCACCCAACTAGATCATGGCTGACCTCCACGTCACTTTCCCATGCCATCCCCAGATCCCATGATCTCATTAATATCCAAAAATCTATCAATTTCTGTCTTGAATATGCTCAATTACTGAGCTTCCACAGCCCTCTGGGGTAGAGAAACTCCTCATCTCAGTCTTAAATCCTTATTCTGAGACTGTACCCTCTGGTTCTAGACTCACCAGGCAGGGGAAACACTCTACCCATCCAGTCACGCCCGGTAAGAAGTTTGAAGTTTCATTTCGACCACCTCTCATTCTTTGAAACTCTTGAGACTAGCATGCACTGCAAAGTTACCCATTGAGCACTGCAATCAAAAGGTGTTCTTGTCTAAATTGGCAGTAACTAAGTTAAGATAAGTAAAAGTTTTAGGACACAAAGTCTTAGCTTGCAAGTTCAAAAGGCCTGTACATAATTTAGGATTTGATGTACTCTACAGGGAGGGGGTTTAGTTTTGAATGAAATCATAGAAACTATGGACGGGATTCCCTGGTCTCGTCTGTAGGGGGAGCCGTTGTGAGCGAGAACGGAAAATTTGGCGTACAAATTTTACTGCTTGCCGTTTCTAGGGATGTGTTAGTGCCATGTAGGCTATTACAGGCGGAGACTTCGCTACCTCACATTCCACCTTTATCACAGTCCATAAACCTACTCTTTGAGCAAACCTTTGATCATCGGACTTCATAACTTCTTATGTAGCATCTTCTCAGTGCCATATATAATGCTCTCCCATGATCTACCCAAGGCGTTGGGATCTAACCCCTTCACCTCAGAGATCTCGGGTGAGGGCCGTTCAGTGCTGGTTTCCACAAACGAGGATCAGACAGGATGGCCATTGAGGGGGTCTCCCAAAGAATCAGAGGCCCCGAGCTGCTTGCCCTCTGGGCAGGGTGGCTCCCTGGCACTGCTAGCTTATCCCCCTGGCAGCACCATCTGGGTGCCAGCCTGGCAGTGCCTGGGTGCCCACATTGTTATCAGATTGATATGAGGATGTCTGCTTATCATGTTGGAAACTCGGAGAAAGCGCAGAGTCGGCCAGAGTTGGTGTAAGGAAGACTTGGGGCTGTTGGATGTATCAGAGGGAGGAATGAGCAAGGGAGATAATCCATTGATTCTTAACTGAAGCCGACCGTGCAACCTTAGGAAGAACAGTGCTGAGAAAATGGACCAAAGGTGAAAAGTGGGATCATCATCATCCATGCTGATCAATAGAAATACTGCAGATTACCCATTCCCATTTCGGTGCTGTTAGAAGTCAGAGTAGTCCGTGTAGTTTACCATCTACGGACATTTTGATAAGAAATGCAGCTCAGAAAGGTATGGATTAGGTGGCAAATGGGACATTTGAGCTCAGGGATTGTATCCCACAATGGAATTCATGCTGTTGAATCAGGTTCCCTCGCTTTGTAAATACTTCACCTTATTCTGTGGATTCAATTTGGAATAAGGGAAACTTTGTGGGCATTCATTTCCGCCACTGAAAAAAACTCACAGGAAACTAGTTAACATCCTAACTGAGAAACACAGACATCTGAATGTCAGACTTAACTGGCTTTGTTTTAATGATAATGCCATTCTTGGAACAAACATTTTAATTGTTTTGTCTAGCACGTAAGGCTGTGGAAGCTAAATTAGATTGCCATAGAATAATATGATCACTTAAATGCAAATGATGTGGCTTCCTTCTGATGATGAATGTAAATTTCAACAACTGCCATGTGATAGACTAAACCTGCATCGACTTCATAAAATCTCGACAGCGCAGAAGGAGAGCATTTGGCACATCGTGTCTGCACTGACCCTCTGAAAGAGTATCCGACTTAGGGCGGGGGAGTGGGCCTATCCCTACACCTCCGAACCTAACCTGCACATCTTTGGATATTGAAGGGTAATTTAGCTTGGCTAATCCACCTAACTTGCACATCTTTGGACTGTGGGAGGAAACCGGAGCACCCGGATGAAACTGACGCAGACACAGGGAGAATGTGAAAACTCCGCATTGTACAGAATTGAACTTTCTGCTGCTGAATCATTGGCCGGGTTAAAGCTATCCTATTTGGAGGCAGTCAGAAACACTGCACCTCAGCCATGATCCACTGGAGCTCAACCCCATTCAACAATCCTGATAACCTGATGGTTCCTGGTCTCGGTCCTTGCATTCTATCACCAAGACTACCTACTGCCACCTCCAAAATACCTCCCGTCTGTGCCCATGATACAAGGGTTAATGTAGACTAGTTACTATAGAGATATATATAACTGGAGCTGTGGGAGACTTGTGGACTGGACAGAGAGCCATGCAGAAACCAGCATGGAGTCAGCTCCGAGGAAGGATTATTCCAATTCCAATTCGCTTTCCGTACTTAGTCCTGCACTGTTTCCACAGCTACTGATTCCTGGAATAGGTCGCTAATCTGTCACAAGGGGCTTATAGCTTGAGGGACGCCACCCCACATCAAGCATGGCTGACCAGCAGTGTCTCCCGCTCTTACCGCCAGCCAATTGAAATGCTGGGAGAAGTTGCAGGTTGACCGCGTTAAGGTTGAACGCCATAAGTCCTGGGAAGGGACTCGAACCCGGAGCCTCTGACTCAGAGGCAGGGGTGCCACCCGCTGTGCCACAAGACCTCCCAGCTTGGACTATACTCTGTAAATATCTATACAGTCATATGTTATCAATAAAGTAAAGTCGCGGGCAGCATGGTGGCGCAGTGGGTTAGCCCTGCTGCCTCACTGCGCCGAGGTCCCAGGTCCGATCACGGCCCCGGGTTACTGTCCGTGTGGAGTTTGCACATTACCCCCGTGTTTGAGTGGGTTTCACCCCCACAACCCAAAGATGTGTAGAGTAGGTGGATTGGCCACGCTAAATTGCCCCTTAATTGGAAAAAATGAATTGTGTACTCTAAATTTTAAAAAATTATAATAAAATAAAGTAAAGTCACAATAGTCCCAGATAACCAGAGGCTACTTTCCCCTTTGAGGGGAGAGCTGACTGGCGGTGATTTAACCTGAGGATCACCACACCTCAGGTGAGGGGTGAGGTTGAGAGGGTGGGGCCTTCCCTGATAACCTCAGCCGGTACGGGAATTGAACCCACGCTGCTGGCCTCGCTCTGCATCACAAACCAGCTGTCCAGTCAAATGAGCTAAATCGCACTTATTTAACCGTGCAAAGCTCAGAATCTCTTCATGAGACTGACGGAATATTCAACATACAACATGGTGGCAGCTTCTGGAAAAATCCAGAACCTCAGAAACTGGAGCAGAAATTCCAAAAGCTGCAAAAGTAAAGTAGCAGCATTCTACCCTGACTGAAAACACCTGGTGAAGACATGGAGGAAGATCGCCTCAGACAAGCTCCCATTCGGTGAGAACCCACCAAAATCCAACTGGTGGGGAAGGCCCTTATTAAAAAAAAATACTTACTGTGGTGCCATCTTTGAAATCTGCACAGCGTTTAAAAGTAAACTCATAAAACCTTTTAAAAAGCTATGGGTGTAAGAAAAATCAACTCTACAAGACCAATTTGGACTGATCCAGGGCCACACCGGACACAAAATTGGGTGCCTTGGATAAGACAATTTTTAAGTTATTACTCTGGCCCGTGCTTTTGGTCTCTTTCTCGGTTTTCCCTCTTTGGGTCTGATTCAGAGCTTTGAGGTACTTCTGGGACACTTTGATCCACACAGGACAGTCACCACTGGCCAGTCTCCTAGCCTTCCCCCTGCATCACTCCAGCATTGGCAATGGGCTCTGAGCAAACACGGGAGTCCTTCAGGTCACAGAGACCAAAGTCTTTCATAGAATTTACAGTGCAGAAGGAGGCCATTCAGCCCATCGAGTCTGCACCGGCTCTTGGAAAGAGCACCCTACCCAAGGTCAACACCTCCACCCCATCCCCATAACCCAGCAACCCCACCCAACACTAAGGGCAATTTTGGACACCAAGGGCAATTTATCATGGCCAATCCACCTAACCTGCACATCTTTGGACTGTGGGAGGAAACCGGAGCACCCGGAGGAAACCCACGCACACACGGGGAGGATGTGCAGACTCCGCACAGACAGTGACCCAAGCCGGAATCGAACCTGGGACCCTGGAGCTGTGAAGCGATTGTGCTATCCACAATGCTACCGTGTTGCCCACAATGAAGGGAAAGAAAATGATACATGTTGTAAAAAGAAATCTGATTTTGTAAAATCTCATTAGCCTTTCCTCTGAAAGAAAATGGTGGTATGTGTGGCAGCACAGTAGTTATGTTCCTGACTATAATCTAGAGGATCAGATTAATGTGCCAGAGACCTCAGTTCAAGGGCCTCCAGGGAAGCTGGGAAATATAAACTTAATTCATTAAAATTTGGAATTTTTTTAAAAAAGGAGTATTCATGACCATGAATCTCTCAATAGGCATAAAGACACACCTGGTCGACTGGTGTTCTTTACGGAAGGAAGTCTACCATCCCCACCTGGCCTGGCCTGGCCTGAACGTGGCCCCTGCAATGAGGTTCACTCTGAACTGCCCTTTGAATCGGCTCAGTTGGTTTTCAGAATGGCAGCCGACTGCCATTTGGGATGGACAATAAATGCTGACCTCACTAGCAACGTTCATGACCTGAGAATGAATTAAAAACTAAAGCCGTGGCTTTGTCACCTGTTAACAACTGTACATTTTAATTAACCCACGATCAACCACTTGCTGAAAACCAAAAGGAGTGGATTTCTTAAGAGCTGGAATGATAGATTTTGATTGTGTGATGACAGGCAGACTATCATCTGTATATAATACGAGTAGTTCATCATCACTGTAAACTCTATGATCTACGATCTGCATGTGTACTATAACTTATATGTTTTGCTGGTGTAGTTCTAGCATCCAACCAGCAGGTGGGGCGAGTACGGAGTACGGAGTCCCCGGATGCACCATGTGTTCCTGCATATTAAAGTAGCTCTGTTGTATCCAAGTGTAAGTCAGTGTTAGACATTTATTTCCAACTGTATTCATCTTAGACATTTTAGTTATTCGTTAGGTGTAGTGTTAGTAATAAATAACTTTGTTTAAGTCTTATGTTGTTTCTTCACACAGCGACATGGAGATTCGACATCAGCCCAATCAAAGAACATTACAGGTTGATGCTAATGTTGATGCTAACGTTGGCCCAATGTCCATGCGCCCTGCGAAGAGGATGAGCGTTGAAAAACAGTCAAGTATCACATCGTGTCAGAGAGGAAATACATAAAAAGCAGACAAGAAAATAGTTTCGTAAAGGAAACAAACTACTATTCTTAACCAACTTATTTGTCTTTGAGACTTCTCATCTTTGGCAGCTAAGTTTTATGTAAGTCTATAAGATTAGTCGATATGGACTTCAGTAAGGCCTTTGACAAGGTCCCTCATGGTAGACTGGTACAAAAGGTGAAGTCACACGGGATCAGGGGTGAGCTGGCAAGGTGGATACAGAACTGGCTGGGTCATAGAAGGCAGAGAGTAGCAATGGAAGGGGGCTTTTCTGATTGGAGGGCTGTGACTAGTGGTGTTCCGCAGCAATCAGTGCTGGGACCTTTGCTGTTCGTAGTATATATAAATGATTTGGAGGAAAATGTAACTGGTCTGATTAGTAAGTTTGCAGACGACACAAAGATTGGTGGAATTGCGGATAGCGATGAGGACTGTCAGAGGATACAGCAGGGTTTAGATCGTTTGGAGACTTGGGCGGAGAGATGGCAGATGGAGTTTAATCCGGACAAATGCGAGGTTATGCATTTTGGAAAGTCTAATGCAGGTAGGGAATATACAGTGAATGGTAGAACTTGATAAAGAGTATTGACAGTCAGAGAGATCTAGGTGTACAGGTCCACAGGTCACTGAAAGGGGCAGCACAGGTGGAGAAGGTAGTCAAGAAGGCATACGGCATGCTTGCCTTCATTGACCGGGGCATTGAGTATAAGAATTGGCAAGTCATGTTGCAGCTGTATAGAACCTTAGTTAGGCCACACTTGGAGTATAGTGTTCAATTCTGGTCGGCACACTACCAGAAGGATGTGGAGGATTTAGAGAGGGTGCAGAAGAGATTTACCAGGATGTTGCCTGGTATGGAGGGCATTAGCTATGAGGAGCGGTTGAATAAACTCGGTTTGTTCTCACTGGAACGACGGAGGTTGAGGGGCGACCTGATAGAGGTCTACAAAATTGAGGGGCATAGACAGAGTGGATCGTCAGAGCCTTTTCCCCAGGGTAGAGGGGTCAATTACTAGGGGGCATAGGTTTAAGGTGCGAGGGGCAAGGTTTAGAGAAGATGTACAAGGCAAGTTTTTTTACACAGAGGGTAGTGGGTGCCTGGAACTCGCTGCCGGAGGAGGTGGTGGAAGCAGGGACGATAGTGACATTTAAGGGGCATCCTGATAAATACATGAATAGGATGGGAATAGAGGGATACGGATCCAGGAAGTGTAGAAGATTGTAGTTTAGTCGGGCAGCATGGTCTGCACGGGCTTGGAGGGCCGAAGGGCCTGTTCCTGTGCTGTACTTTTCTTTGTTCTTGTTCTTTGTAGTTTGTCATACCTTACTGAGTACACTGTTTCAGGGATATTCCTCTGTGTCATATTAAAATCTAATATACCCAGTGCACCAAAGGAAAGAACAGTCACTCTGTTCAATAGTCTGGAAATTCCACCCAGTGTAAGTTGCAATTATGCACGTGAGGAGAGAAATGAAGAAGCTCAATGAAGAAGGAGTTTGCTTATTTTCCTCTGTTACAACCACGTGCGAAAGGGTAAACATTTATTCCCCTAATTTCCCACTCCCAAATCTGACCATAACATGATTTGTTGTCAAGTGAGAAGGTTGAAGGAATTCTCTCAAGGTTCGGAGTTTAGCCATTCACATAATGATTGCAAAGACCCGACAGGCTTCCATGAGGTTCAAAACAAAAACAAAAAAGAGTGAGTTTCAATTTGAGTCAAAAACCCACCCAGGTAAAGATAGTAAAATATTTTAAAAGATTAACCCACAATTCTTGAATTTACACGACCCACATTCACGCAAACACAGATTTACAAGTTATACTGCAGTTCGTTACTTTCTAAGCCAACTCGAAGTCCAATTTTGCACCATGAGCGCAATGCGATCATCTGCATGAAGAAAAAGGGGTTTTAGTCCATCAACGTGCACATGATCAGTGAACAATGAGCCATACAATGCAAGTCGATACATGCTTCCTGGGCAGAGATCAGCCAATCATCCGTGCTCCACTCAGTTCAAAGTGAAGGAAATGGGAAGGTGACTCGTCGGAGATCAAGGAAACCCTCTCTGGCTCCAATGGCAACTTTGTAGAAGCTACAGACATAAATAGAATGCAGATACAGTAAGGCCCTGCTATCATTATGGAGATTAACACTGTAGCATCTGTTAATTAAATCGCTAGGATTGAACCCCAGCATTTCCAAGATCATTCATTTGTTGCCTTTTGCTAAATTTTGCAATACAAAGATGCCGGGCGCGATTCTCAGCCCCCCACGACGGGTCGGAGAATAGCGGGAGGGCCTTCCCGACCTCCCGCTATTCTCCCCCCCCCCCCCACCCCTCCACGGCCGCCCCACGACACGAATCGCTGCTCGCCGTTTTTTTACGGCGAGGAGCGATTCTCCCCTAGCCGATGGGCCGAATTCCCAGGCCTTTACGGCCGTTTTCACGAACTCCAACACACCTGCTATCACAGTTCGTGAAAACGGCCGCAAAGTGACGTTCTGGAGAACCATGCCACCGATTGGCACGGGCCCGGGATCGGTGGGCACCGATCGCGGGGCAGCGGGTCCGAACCCCGCACACTCTTTGTTCCTCCGCCGTCCCGCTGGATCAGTCCGCGGGGCGGCTGAGGGGCATAACAGCCCGCGCATGCGCGGGTTTCACGCATATGCGTGATGACGTCATCCGCGCATGCGTGGATTTGAGCCGTCCAATCCGCGCATGCACGGCTGACGTCATCATTTGCGTCAGCCGCCGTTGACCTTGGCGCGCGGGCTTAGCGGAGTTCACTAAGCCTGCGATGCCGAGGTTCACGGGGCCCCGCTGCTAGCCCCGACCGGGGAACAGAATCGGGTTCCGGGAGGGGTGCGGAGGCTGCCGTGAAACACGGCCAGTTTCACGGCAGCCTTCATGACTCTCCGCATTTGCGGAGAATCGCGCCCACCAACTTTGATAAAGGGGAGGGACCTGCAACAGCAGAACAGATGCAGACACAGGCCAAAAGGATGCAACTATAGAAATATAATTGTAGCCCAAAAGGTTACATCGGGTACAAATCCAAACGTTACTTAGTTGAGTTTGTGAACTCCCCCATGAAGGAGCCCTCCCAGCTACATGGTACCAGATAACAGGCATGTTTTACAACAGCGGTTTTTGCACCGTTTCTACTTTAATGACCATATGTTATCATTTTATTCACCAGAATCAGAAAGAATCTCTTCAGATAAAGTTCAAATGCTTTGCAACCAATTTATTCGATCACCTTCTGAAGGGCAATTAGGGGTGGACAATAAATGCTGATCGATGACACATCCCCTGAAGGAATAAATAAAAAGGACAGGTAGGTAGGCAACATAGCGGTTAGCACTGCTGCCTCACAGCGCCAGGCACCCGACTTCAATTCCAGTCTTGGGTCACTGACGTGCTCTCCCTGTGACTGCGGGGGTTTCCTCCGGGTGCTTCTGTTTCCTTCCAGTCACAAAGTTGTGCAGGTTAGATGGATTGGCCATGCTAAAATTCCCCTTAAGGTCCAAGGTTGTGCAGGTTAGGTGGGATTGAAGGATGACAGGGATATTGTGGGGAGGGAGTTGGCCTAGAAAGGGTGCTCTTTCGGAGGGTCGGTGCAGACTTGATGGGCCAAATGGCCTCCTTCTGCACTGTAGCAATTCTATGGAGAGTATAGTTAATAAATAATCCAGTATTCTGGGCTTCACCAATGGGACATAGACTGCACGAACAAGGAGGTTACGCGGAACTTGTACAATACGTTGGTTCAGCTTCAGCTGGAGTATTGTATCCAGTTCTGGGCACTACTTTAGGAAGGATGTGAAAGGGGAGAAGCACGGTGGCGCAGTGGTTAGCATTGCTGCCTCATGGCGCCGAGGTCCCAGGTTCGATCCCGGCTCTGGGCCACTGTCCGTGTTTGCGTGGGTTTTGCCCCCACAACCCAAAGACGTGCAAGATAGGTGGATTGAACACTTTAAATTGACCCTTAATTGGAAAAAATGAATTGTGTACTCTAAATTTATTTTTTTTTTAAAAGGAAGGATGTAAAGGCATAGATGGGATTTCAGAAAATATTCGCAACAAAAAAGCTCCTCATTCATGGGACCAGTTTTGAAGATAGATTGAAGACATTAGGCCAGCTTTCCTGGGTGGAAAGCCTGTTGAGAGGAGATTTCATGAACATTTTCAAAATCATGAACGGTCTGGACAGAGTAGAGAGGGAGAAACTGTTCCCACTCATGAAACGACTGAGAATGGAAGAGCGTAAGTAAGTAACTAAGTAATTGGTACAACAGGCAAAGTAACGTCAGGAAAGCAGAGAGTGGTTGAGGTTTACCTGAAAGAGTGTGGTAGCCATGCTGTGGAAATGCCGGCGTTGGACTGGGGTGGGCACAGTGAGAAGTCTCACAACACCAGGTTAAAGTCCAACAGGTTTGTTTGGAAGCACTCACTTTCGGAGCACTGCTCCTTCATCAGGTCACCTGAGGCAGGAGCTGCGCTCCGAAAGCTAGTGATTCAAAACAAACCTGTTGGACTTTAACCTGGTGTTGTGAGACTTCTTACTGAGAGAGTGTGATGGAGGCAGGTTCAAGTGAAGTATTTAAAGGCGCATTTGACTATTCCGAAAAGGAAGTGCTGGGTTGTGGTGAGAAGAGGGGGGGATTGGCACAAAGTGAATTGCTCATTCAGAGAGCCAGTGCAGACCTGATGGGCTGAATGATCTCCTTCTACACTGTAACAATTCTGTGATTCTGTGAAATGAATATGCATCATGCAGCTAGGTCGTATTGGGGAGATTTTCTGAGCGAAGCCCCTTCAACGTTTCAGAGTGACCAATAGTTGCAAATCTAAACTCTAGCTGATACTTGTGCTAAACTGCAGTGGATGGTGTGCGTTCAGAAGGGCCGTGAAGTTGAGGGACTGGTTTGAATCAGACAGCAGGAAATGAGTAACAAGCTCGTGATATTTGTAGGAACCATTTAACCTAGAAATCTTTTTGTAGCATTTCTTTCTCAGTTCTCTTCAGTTGTGTTATATTCCGTTGCGGCATTAATTATCTCTGCTGCACTAGTAGTTTCTGTGGAGGTGGCCTTTTAATAACTGAAAAGACTCCTAAATTCCAGTTCCCTCATTACAACCTGGATTTGTTGTTGGACACGGAAAATGTTTTGAATGAACCTCAATTACTTTTAAGATCTGATTGCACAGAACAATAAGCACTGAGTGATGAGACCTCCTGCTCGGCCCAAACATTAATTCCTTTTGATTTATTTTCCCGCCAAGGATTTCTCCACCCACGGTAAAAGCAAAAACCAAAGTCAATCATTTTTAAGTCGGAAACCATTCTTTCCACAACAGGAACAATAATAGCTCAGTGAGAACAATATGTTTCAGAACTATCTGTTCCCTTTTTTAAAAAACTTTTTCAAACATTGCCCTCCTGGTTTTGATCTCTTCCTGTCCAAGAGAGCAGAGAAACAGCATGTTGCTAGGAGTGCTGTTCCATAAGCAGCCACCAGATGGTGGGATAGGTCAAGCAGGCCTGACGTTCTCCTGGTACCTCACCTGAAGCACAGAACTGATCTTTTACAAACTTGCTCATAAATACATTTCCAAGCGTTTGAATTATTGGTCTGTTCTGACTCAACAAAACATGGAGCACTGGTTTCCTAAAAACAAAGAATGAGGTCCTAAAAGCAGAATATAGGGAACATAAGAATTAGGAGCAGAAGTGGGTAAATCAACCCTTTGAGCCTGCTCCGCCAATCAATCAGATCATGGCTGATCTTTTCTGGTCTCATAGCCACCTCCCTACCTGTTCCCCATGTCCCGTAAACCCATTTTTTATAATCAGAAATATATCTATCTCCCTCTTGAAACCATTTAATGAAATTGGATGGGTTCTACCTGGGCAGGATTGGAGCGATACCCGAGGGGGAGTATTTACTAGAGTGGTTGGAGAGGGTTTAGACTGAAATGACAGGAGGGGGTGGGAATCGAAGCAAGGAGTCGGCAGGGGGGGGGGGGGGGGGGAATCGAAGCAAGGAGTCGGTGGGGGGGGGGGGGGGGTGGAGAAAGACATGTTTGAATGAATTGCGCAAATAGATGTAAACGGGTATGTAACGGGATTACAGAGACATGGCTGCAGGGTGACCAGGGATGGGAACTGAATATCCTGGGGTATTTAAGATTTAGGAAGGTGAAACAAAAAGGAAAAGGCAGGGAGGTTACATTGCTGGTTAAAGGGGAAATTAACACAATAGTGAGGAAGGATATTTGCTTTGATGATGTGGAATCCGTCTGGGTAGAGTTGAGAACCACCAAGGGGTAAAAATGTTAGTGGGGGTTGTATATAGACCCACAAACTGTAGTAGTGATGCTGGGGATGGCTTTAAATAGGAAATTAGAGGCGCATGTGATAAAGGAACATCTGTAATTATGGGTGACCTTAATTTTTTTAAAATAAATTTCGAGTACCCAATTAATTTTTTTCCAATTATGGGGCAATTTAGCACGGCCAAGCCACCTACCCTGCACATCTTTGAGTCGTGGGGGAGAATCCCGTGCAAACACGGGGAGAATGTGCAAACCCCACACCGACAGTGATCCAAGGCCGGAATCGAACCTGGGACCTCGGCACCATGAGGCAGCAGTGCTAACCTCTGCGCCACCATGCTGCCTCTGAGTGACTTTAATCTGCATATACATTGGGCAAATCAAATTAGTAACAATACCATAGAGGAAGACTAACTGGAGTGTGTACACAATGGTTTTCTGGACCAATATGTTGAGGAACCAATTGTACAATAGGCCATCCTAAACTGGGTATTGTGTAATAAGAAAGAAACACTTGGCAACCTAGCTGTGGAAGATCACTTGGGATGAGCGACCATAATATGATAGAATTCTTCATCAAGATAGAAAGTGACATTTTTGATTCTGGGACTACGGTCCTGAATCTAAATGAAGGAAACTATGATGGTATGAGGCACGGGTTGGCTATGGAAGATTGGAAAACTTATTTGAAGGTGGATAGACTATGCAAACATTCAAAGAGCACATGGATGAACTGCAACAATTGTTTATTCTTGTCTGGCGCAAAAATAAAATGGGAAAGGTGGTCAAACCATGGCTTACTAGGAAAATTAGAGATAGTATTAGATCCAAGGAAGAGGCAAACAAATTGGCTTGGAAAAAACAGCAGACCTAAGGTTTGGGAGCAGTTTATAATTCAGCAGGAGGTCAAGGGAATTGATTAAAAAGGGGGGGGGGGAAGGGCATAGGAGTAAGCTTGTGGGGAACATAAAAACAGACTATAAAAGCTTCAATATGTGTGTGTGAAGAGAAAAGATTGGTGAAGACAAATGTAGGACCCTTACAGTCAGAAATTTGGGAATTTGTAATGGGGAACAAAGAAATGGCTGACCAATTTGGCATGCGAGTGTCTCTTTAAGAAATGTTTTTGTCTTATCACATGGCTTCAGTGATGTCATTGTATGGAGCTGGGCGGTGGCTCGGAGTTTTACGTTCGCTTTGAGTTTGACCTGGTTTTGTATTGCACAGGTTGGAAAGAAGCATCTCTCTATCTTCAGTTTAAAAGCTGTTTCCAGACTGCTTGGCAACTTGAAAAGAAATAACTGCTTTCTGGAAGGAATTCAAACCTGCTGTTTTTGGAAGGAAACAAAAGCATCCAGACCAGGTCTGAGTGCTGTGTGCTGGACCACACCTTTGAAAAGGGGGAACTGGTGTATGGGATCTTGTTATTGAATTGGAACAGTTAAAGGGGGGAATTTATTAAGGGTGATAAATAGAGTACTGTAGCTGTGTGGGGTATTTATGTTTGTAGTTGATAAAAATGCTTACTGTGTGTGTTTAGAAAAAGTTAACTAAATTTGTAGAATAAAGCTTGTTTTTGATTAAAAACGCTTAAGGCCTCTGTTGAATAACACCTGAAAGGTAGGCCCGTGTGCTCATCCTAATCAAAATCTATAAACTGTTTTAGGTCAGATGAACTCCATGATATACTTTGGAGTTTTCTAAACCCTGGCCTATAACAAACTAAAAACATACTTTGGTTCTATGCCCACAAAGGAGGATATTAGTAATATGTCAGAAATGTTGGAGAACATAACGGTTAGTGAGAGGGAGGAATTGAAGGAAATTAGTAGGGAAATTGTCTTGGGGAAATTGATGGGATTGAAGACCGATAAATCCTCAGGGCTGATAACCTACACCCCAGAGTACTTAATGAAGTGGCCCTAGAAATAATGGATGCATTGATGGTCATCTTCCAAGATTCCATGGGCTGAGGAACAGTTCCTGCAGATTGAAGGGTAGCTAATACAATCCCACTATTTAAAAAGGGAGGTAGAGAACAAATAGGAAATTATAGACCAGTCAGCCTGACATCGGCAGTGGGGAAAATATTAGAGTCCATTATAAAAGATTTAATAGCAGACCACTTGGAAAACAGTGTCAGAATCGGACAGAGTCAGCATGGAGTTATGAAGGGGAAATCATGGTTGACAAATCTATTGGAATTCTTTGAAGATGTAACTGGTAGAACTGATGAGGGGGAGCTCATGGAGATGTGGTTTATTTGGACTTTCATGAGGCTTTCGACAAGGTCTACATAAGAGATTAGCGTGTAAAATTAAAGTGCATGGGATTGGGGGGTAGGGTATTGAGATGTATAGAAACCTAGAAACAAAGACTGAATAACGCGTCTTTTTCCAAGTGGCAGGCAGTGACTAGTGGGGTACTACAGGGATCCGTATTAGGGCCCCAGCTATTCATAATATATATTAATGATTTAGATGAGGGATGTAATAGCTCCAGTGTGCAGATGACAAAAAGCTGGCTGGGAGGGTGAGCTGTGAGGAGGCTGCAGGGATACTTCAGTGTGGTGTGGACAAGTTGAGTGAGTGAGCAGATGCAGTATAATGTGGGATAGTGTGTGGTTATCCACTTTGGTAGCAAAAACATATTAGCTGGAGTTTGAGTTTGGGGGGTGGGGGATCTCATAGCAACCCTTAAAATTCTAACAGGACTAGACAGGATAGATGCAGGAAGGATGTTCCTAATGGCAGGAAGTCCAGAACCAAGGGTCACAGTCTGAGGATTATGGAGTAAATCATTTAGGGCCGAGAGAACTTTCTTCACCCAGAGAGTGATGAGCCTGTGCAATTCTCTGCCATGGAAAACAGCTGAGGCCAAAGCATTGGGGTGGATTCGCTAATTCCCGATCGGGTGGAGAATGACGGGTTGCCCGAAAATGGGTTTGGTCCCAAACCTATGCTCTGAACCTCTGCCGGTGGCGGGGTGCACTACCTGTCCCGCCAATGGAAACGTGTAAATCAATGTGAAGCATACAATTAACCGGTTTAATGCCAGAGTCCCCCCACCCCCCACCCCCGCTCGTCTCGTCCCCCCCCTTGGTGTTTACGCCCCCCCCGTTCTCCCCCACCGCCCCGTTCTCCCCTCCTCCCCGTTCTCTCCCCCGTTCTTCTCCCCCCCACTGTTCTTCTCTCCCCCTCCCCGTTCTCCTCCCCCTGCCCCCCCCCCTCAGTTCCCCTCCCCGTGCTCCCCCCGCCTAGTTCTCCCCCCATCTCTCCCCCCCCCCCCCCCCCCCGTTCTCCTCTCCCCGTTCTCTCTCTCCCCCACCCCCCATAGGGAACTCTGCCGGGCTGGCTTTGATACAAGGGGCTGGTTTAGCTCACTGAGCTAAATCGCTGGCTTTTAAAGCAGACCAAGCAGGCCAGCAGCACGGTTCGATTCCCGTACCAGCCTCCCCGGACAGGCGCCGGAATGTGGCGACTAGGGGCTTTTCACAGTAACTTCACTGAAGCATACTCGTGACAATAAGCGATTGTCATTTCATTTTTTCATTTCAGATTGGCCAAGCGCAGCCCACTGCAGTGGAGGCAGAGGGTGGTCAAGGGGATCCGTGCCCCATTGCCGCTGCCAGGTTGCAGAGTGGGGGATACCTGAAGGTTGGGTTTGGTTCCCCCCCCCACTCTGACTCTGGCATCAAACCGGTTAATTGTATGCTTCACATTGATTTACACGTTCCCATTGGCGGGACAGGTAGTGCACCCCGCCACCGGCAGAGGTTCAGAGCATAGGTTTGGGACCCATCAAACCCCTCCTCACCCCATCAGAGCCCCCACCCCCCCCCCCCTCCCTCCCCACCCCCGCATCAGTCCCACCTGCCTGAAAGCAGTAGAGTGAAAAATCACTGCATTTTCACCTCCCCCTCCATAACATCTCATCCCTAGATCTTCCACACTCACTTAACTATTTCTGGAACAATGATGTTAAAAAATGCGAATCTTTTGTGGCTTTGCAAACAATAGAAATCAAATGGGAGTAACTACTCCTCCTTCATTATAACTGGCAGTGGAAGAAGAAAATTGCAATCACACTCTAACCTGGCTGAGAAAATTAAGTTTGTGAAAAACACTTTCTTACTTTTTAAACAGGTTATCTGAGGAGATGATTATTAAATTGCCCACCAGCCTCTCAACGGAGAGTGAGAAACCAACATAAGAAAGAAACATCTTTAACATGACATCATTTTGAATTTGGCTATGATTCTGATTGATAGTTATCAGCGTCTATGATCAAGGTCTTCTGATCTAACTTGAAGGGCATTCATCATTTCTTGAAAATGAAGAACATTTTAACCTTTTGTTGTTTTATTAAGAGAGAGTAAGTGTAGTTTTCAAGCAGGAAATATATTCAACACTAGATGAGCATTAAAATGGAAGAGAATGTGTGTGGGTAATAATTATGAATACATTCACTCATTTAATGGTATAATGTTAATACCGAGCAGCACAGCGGTTAGCACAGTTGCTTCACAGCTCCAGGGTCCCAGGTTCGATTCCCGACTTGGGTCACTGTCTGTGCGGAGTCTGCACGTTCTCCCCTGTGTCTGCATGGGTTTCCTCCGGGTGCTCCGGTTTCCTCCCACGGTCTAAAGATGTGCAGGTTAGGTGGATTGGCCATGATAAATTGCCTTTAGTGTCCAAAAAGGTTGGGTGGGGTTACTGGGGATAGGTTGGAGGCATGGTGCTCTTTCCAAGGGCCGGTACAGACTTGATGGGCCGAATGGCCTCCTTCTGCACTGTAAATTCTGTGATTCTATGAAAGATGTCCTCCTAACCCATATGTGTCTTCATTTGGTGTTGCTTCTTCCATGAGCAAAGTAGAGGACACATTCTAATAATTGGAAGTATAACAATTGGTATGACACTTTTTTTCAATATAAATTAGAGTATCCATTTAATTTTTTCCAATTAAGGGGCAATTTAGCGTGGCCAATCCACCTACCCTGCACATCATTGGGTTGTGGGCAGGGCCGGCCCAAGGTACCGGCAACTCGGGCAGTCGCCCGGGGCGCCATGTGCTAGGGGGCGCCAGAGACTCGGTCCCGCGCATGCGCAGTTGGGCCGGTGCCAACCAGCACATGCGCGGTGGCCACCCTCCCCCAGGGCGGCCCCTTCCGCCCCCCCCCCTCCGTCCGCCCCCCCCCCCCTCGGCCTCGGGCCCGCCCCCCCCCTCGGCCTCGGCCCCCCCCCTCGGCCCCGCCCCCCCCCCCCTCGGCCCCGCCCCCCCCCCCCTCGGCCCCGCCCCCCCCTCGGCTCCCCCCTCGGCCCCGCCCCCCCCTCGAAGGGCGCCGAAGTTCAGCTTGCCCGGGGCGCCAGCAACCCTAGGGCCGGCGCTGGTTGTGGGGGCGAAACCCACGCAAAAACGGGGAGAATGTGCAAACTCCACGCGGACAGTGAGTCAGAGCCGGCATCGAACCTGTGACCTCAGCGCCGTGAGGCAGCAGTGCTGTGCCACCGTGCTGCCCCTTGGTATGACACTTATGCTGTGAATAATAGTGTTTCTGATTATTAATACTGATCTTACTCATACTCATTCTGATCTTACCAATACTGTTACCAATATAATTCCTAATTCCAGAGCTATTGTAGATGAGCATACTAAATATGGTTCCTCTCATAAAGGGCAAGAGAACTTTTTATACAGCTCAGTCAACAAGACCTTTCAATTATATCATGATTTTAGTGTTGACAAATGTCCTCAATTGCTTCCCAGGGGAGAAAAAGAACAGGCGCTGAAATTTTTTGGAAACATTAATATAATAATCTTTATTGTCACAAGCAGGCTTATATTAACACTGCAATGAAGTTACTGTGAAAATCCCCAAGTCGCCACATTCCGGCACCTGTTCAGGAGAATTCAGAATGTCCAAATTACCGAACAGCACGTCTTTCGGGACCTGTGGGAGGAAACCGGAGCACCCGGAGGAAACACACGCAGACACGGGGAGAACGTGCAGACTCCGCACAGACAGTGACCCAAGCCGAGAATCGAACCGGGGTCCCGGGCGATATGAAGCAACAATGCTAACCACTGTGCTAACGTGCCGCCCTTAGGATCGGTAATAAATGCTCAGTGGGCATGTGTTTTTAGAAGGTCTATAGGAAGGTGATAGGCAGGCTTTGGTTCCAAATGTCAGACTGAAAAGATTGACAGGGAGGCTGAGGTAAAGACAAAAGGAAGTAAATGTGATAGAAGTGGTACTGGCTGGTTCTGGTAATGAATTGAATATGGCCTTTGAAGTTCAGCCCCAATTTGAAGCGAATGCAAAGATTCTGTGAGCCGCCAGAGAGTGAGATATGATAATGGGACGTTTGCAGAGATGTGGAGGGGAATTCTCACTCGTTCACAACTTAATGTCAACAAGCAACCTGTAGGGTTGAGGGGGCGAGTGGGGAGGTAGAGTTGAGCGCCGTCAACAATTAAAAACAAACCATCCTTTAGGCGACCTGTTGATTTTATGTTTCTTTCATTTGGAAGAACATTTATTTCAAGAACATTTGCAGGGCTAGTGGGAAGCAGCAGGGGAATAGAACAAATTGGACCAGCATTGGCATGATGGGCCAAATGGCCTCGTTCTTTGTTGTATCGTCCTATGATTCCTTGGCTAGGAGGTTGCACGAATAGCAAGTAGCAGAAATTGTTGCAATTAAGAAATATTTCTTGTGAAAGAAATTAAACTTCTTTCAATAATCATGTAACATCGTTCCCCAGTCTCCTTTTTGTAGGAAAACGATCAGACATCCAGGAGATAGTGATTTTCAGTTTAACAAAATATCTGGAATGGCTTACAGTTAAGTCTTCAGTTGACAGGAAAGGAATCGTTTGTTGGAAATGATTCAGAGAAAAATTTCAGAACAACAAGGGGAGTGATTATTTTTTTACTTTACAGTTGAGGTTGATTCGCAGGAAGGGAAAGGAATGGACGATTTTGCTAAAAAAAATATTTTGCTGCGGAAATTACAAACAAAGATTTTTTCCTTTTCCTAGATTTAAAAAAAAAATGTATTTGGAAACCATTCCAGATATTTCTTTGAACTGAATATCACGAGCCCCATTCCCCTGCTCCTTCACTAATCCTGCAAATGTTCCTTTCCAAATATATAACCAATACTGTTTCTGAAAGGTGACCCATGAATCGGCTTCCACAACCCTTTCATGCAGTTCCTTCCGAGTCACCTTACAGTGTATAAAATAATATATAATCTGCTCTCTGATTCCATTGCCACTTATTTTACATCCCTCTCTTCTGGTTACTGACCCTCCCAGCAGTGAAGACAGTTCCTCCTTATTTACTCGATAATCCTCCATCATTCAAAGTCATCCATTCAATCTTGCCGAAACCTTCTCTGCTCCAAGGAAAACAATTCCAGTTTCCTTTCTCCGCCCCCCTGAATGATTTAAGTCCCTCATTTCTTTTGTGATTTGTGTTTGGTTGATCGTATGGGAAATAATGTTAACTCCATTTGCTGGAGGATGAAGAGAGAGGGAGACACGACAAGACATACGGACAGAGACCGTACAGAAAAATATTGAAACACCGGCATAAAGAATGGATAGCTGGGAGCAACAGCAAGCTTTATACTCAAACAAGTGAGAAATTCTTTGCCAGACTAACAGGAGTGAAAGACAGTGGGCGTGAGCTAATGGAAACATATCTAAGCGTCATTTGTGATGGGTTTTGCTGGGAATTTCCCACCGGCTCTGTTAGTGAGTTTCCCACCGCTATCTAACCACACTTAAGTCACTTTTCTGGGCCCTGGGGAGTTTCTCTCCGGTTTAGCACACACTCTGCATCACTGGGGAGCTGAACGTGCTGGCCCGACTGGCTCCTGAGAGATCGGGCTGCCATTTTGAAAGGTGCCCTGATCTCTAATTGAGCTTGCAGGACCATTATACCCCCCCCCCCCCCCCCACCCAAGGGCAATGTCACCACTACACATATGGGCACTTCCCCCTCCCCACCCACGCCCAAGTGATGACACCCCGGCGACCCCGCTATGGGGCGGCTGAGGACCCCCGCTTCTCAGACCTTCCCACTCCCTTTTTGGGACCCCCTCCCCTTTGGCACCCCCACCCTTAACCACCCCAACCTTCCGAAAGCCCATTCATATCTCCTTCCATCCTCCTTTCATGGGCATGGCACCCCCCGGTCATGCCACCCTAGTACCCGGGCACCATTGCACTGCCAGCCTGGCAGTGCTCTTGCCGGATTTGCAGTGCCAAGGTGCCCGCGTACCAAGGGGAAGGCCAGGGGGCCACCCTTCATTGTGCCCCCCCCGCCCGCCACCACCCCCCCTCCCCTAGGAGCACCCGATGGCCCGGGAGTACCTCCTGGCTCCATTCGTCTGGGCCAGTACTGAACGGCGCACAGCTGGGGACCAATGAGCGCGGCTAATCCACCGACCCTGCACATCTTTGGGTTGTGGGGGTAAGACTCACGCAGACACGTGGAGAATGTGCAAACTCCACACAGACCGTGACCCGGGGACAGGATCGAACCCAGGTCCTCAGCGCCATGAGGCAGCAGTGCTAACCACAGCGCCACACTGCCGCCCCTGCCACCACCGAATAACAGATAAATAAAAGCAAAATACTGCGGATGCTGGAAATCTAACAAAAACAGAAAATGCTTAATAAACCCAGCAGGACTGGCAGCATCTGTGGGGAGAGAAACAGAGTTAACGTTTTGAGTTCATAGGACTCTTCTTCCTTACAAGATTCTGGGCTCAAAATGGTTGATGAAGGTACTGAGATATACCGCAAAGGCAATTTACCCCAAAAAATGAAACAATTAATATTTTGATAAATTACTCATCAAAAAATAAAACTAATCCATTGGTAACATCATATTGCGAATATTCAGCGCAGCATTTAGAAATCTACCGCTATCAAGGCAATGCAGGATTTAGGATGCAAGTGTTATAAACACAGTCTGACAGGGTTAAACAATTTATATTGCTGAATATTCAGAGAAAACATCATCGGGTTCCCTAAAATTGTGATAGATATAGACAATGAAGAAGTAATAAAGTTACTCAACTTGTTTCCAGGCTTAATCTTTCAGAACATTAATATAACACGGATAGGTTGCAAGTATGGCCAAAGTTTAAATGTGGGTCTTCCCTTGCATTTCTAATGGTGAATACATTGTTTTATAAAAGATGAAAGTAGTAGATCGTGCAACAATGCAAGGTGCAGTTGATGTAACTGTTATGTCTTATTAAGCCCCAAGGTCCATGTGCTGCCCAGGTACATCCTAAAATCAATTTGAGTTGAATTAATGGATGGTATCTATTGCTGCAGTTTCCTTGTAGATTTGCACAGGTTTGTAAATCTCGCAATGAAAAAATCAGCAGGAGATAACGGACTTTCTTTCACATGGCTAAAGAAAAATGAAATTTGCATTCATGACAGACAAGTCTCAAAATATAATAGAAACTTCCAAGCATAGAAAGAAACTATTCACATTTACATAGCATCATTCATGACTTCCGAGTGTCTCAAAATGGTTTACAGCTGATGAATAATATTTGAAGTGTGGTTACTTGTACTGTAGGCAAATGTGACAGCCAATGCTCACACAAGATCCTACACATATGAATAATCATATAATCTGGTTTTTGCTGCATTGTTTGAAAGATAAATGATGGGCAGGATTCTGGAAAAACTCCCATTCATGCTCATTGGAGAAGGCAAACTTGGTTTATCATCTCATTTCCTAAAACAACATCTTCAACAAAGCTGCAGCTCCATAATACAACACTGAAGAATGGATTATGTTTAATTTAATAATCTTTATTGTCACATGTAGGCTTAAATTAACACTGCAATGATGTTATTGTGAAAATCCCCTGATCGCCACATTCTGGTGCCTGTTCAGGTACACAGAATGTCCAATTCACCTTACAGCATGTCTTTCGGGACTGTGGGAGGAAACCGGAGCACCCGGAGGAAACCTACGCAGACACAGGGAGAATATGCAGACTCCGCACAGACAGTGACCCAAGCTGAGAATCGAACCAGAGACCCTGGTGCTGTGAAGTAGCAGTGCTAACCACTGTGCTGCCGTGCCACCATGTCACCGAGACTCTGGAATGGGAGAGAGCTACCAAGAGCCATGACTGACATCATCTCAATTTGAAACAGATTGCTCAGCTCATCAAATCTATGCTAAAGTACTACTATTGTGATATATACAACAGTGGTGACCACTACACATGCATTTCACAATATGGTTAAAGGTATCTTTTTTGCCTTTTAATGCCTTCATTAAAGTTTGTACCGAAGACCTTAGACTCTCCTAAAAAATTGGATGCAGTGTAAGAGTGAGGATGAAGATTAGAGTGAGAGAACCCGAGAGTGAATGAAATGGACACATGTCCATGAGTGAGGAAAAACTGCAGTGTTCGGTTTGCCTATCTACTGCAGCATTTGTTTTGTGTTCAATAAAGTCTGGAAAAGTAAAAAGAGAGAAAAAGGATAGGTTTGGGAGAGAGAGGAAGGCAGATAAGGCAGATAAGGCAGCCCCCCCCCCCTCTTCAATCATTTTAAATTGCATGTTGAAAGCGAACAAGGTTCTTTGAGGGGAACACTTTGTAAAGTAGGGTGAGAGGGAAACTAGCCGAGTGCGAGAGGTCTTCTGCCTCTTGTCATCTTTCCTCATGGAAAGTGAGTGGGAATGGAGAAATGAATGCACAGTTTGGGGTGAAGTGAGTCTCAGATGTTGAGATAGGCAGGAGATGGACCATATTCCCTGTTGACACTTCTTCTGAACTATATAACATGTTTGATTAGGCACATGCAATGGTGCCATGGATTTGGAAAGAGTGCACACTTTGTCTTACAAATATGACTAGAATTACAATTTCAAGGGCAGCACGGTGGCGCAGTGGTTAGCACAACTGCCTCACGGTGCTGAGGTCCCAGGTTCGATCCCAGCTCTGGGTCACTCTGTGTGGAGTTTGCACATTCTCCCCGTGTCTGCGTGGGTTTCGCCCCCACAACCCAAAGATGTGCAGTCTAGGTGGATTGGCCATGCTAAATTGCTGCTTAATTGGAAAAAATAATTGGGTAATCTAAATTGATTTTAAAAAAGAATTACATTTTCCAAAAATCTCATTTTGGAACTTTCAAAATGGGTTAAAAATCAAAAAGGCTAGTTGAAAATTGAAGCGAAATATATTGGAAGTTGATAAAGGTTTGCTTATCCATTCTCAGTGGATCAGCATGGATCATCAAGAATATTATGCATTAGATTATGCAAACCATTAGAGTGTATTGACCTTGTGACGCTGCACATTAACAGGAGCCAAGGTTTGTTACAATACGGTAATTAACCAGAAAGGCACAATTCTATTGCAGCCTCTTCCAGCGGCCGGGAGATTTTAGAGGTGACATCATGGCCGGGTTGGGATTTTTCTTACGCGTCATTGACCCCCGCAATTAAACCAAGAAATCTGCTTCGAATCTGACATTTCTTAAGCAAAGTAACAAAGCGTACGGTCAACGCAGCGCACGGGAGACAGTATCCCGTTCGAAATCCCAAACCACGCGTGATAAACTCAGAAAGGGGGTTTCAGCCACACAGATACAGACAGAGTTGTGGGGACCAGGATTTCAGGAAGGTTCAAGTTCCACAAAAAAGGTGGTTACAGAATCCGAAAACAGCAACTTTGTAAATAACTAGAAGCGTGTTGGATATGTGGAATCTTATAGATCAAAACTAAATCACTTCAAACAGAATAAACACAGTAGTTAAGGTGAGTGAATTGAAAGCCAGTGACACCAGAACCATTTTGCAGGTTCTGTATTTTCCAATCTCCAAGTTAATCAGCCAGTTGGGATAATCAAACAGTTAATTGAAAACACTTTAACTGTAGGCTCCCCTTTCTAAAGGAACATGAACAAGAGTTCCAAATAATAAAAATGGATTCCCCACCCACCCAAAGTATAGATGTTGCTCTCTGTCCTCAGCTCCAGGTAATTGGAGATTTTAACCCGGGAGTTAATAATTGTGCATTAATTTCCACCTTGGATCCAATGATGATGGGAAACGGTTCAAGTATCATTGCAGACTGGGCTGTTCAAACTGATTCACCCCACCCCACCCCACACTTACTGTCACAGATATAGTCCTCACACATTCTGGGTCGACTTTGAAGATTGTTACAGCGGAGTCCACACGGTTCGCAAGCGCCTGTCAGCCCATCGTAATAAGATGCCTTGCGGCATTTTGATGCCATTGGATGGAAGAAACGTGCTGGTTATTTTGGGGGGGGGGGGGGGGGGTGTGGAATAGACACACACACAATATTCCTCTCTCATGTGCCTGGGACACCGAGTAGACACATCAGGCCAGCGGCGCCCTGGGGAGGCAACTAAAGCAACCAGCCGAGCTTCTACAAGAGTTATTCTCGAAATAGCGGAGGGATTTCCCCCTTCTGCTCCCTGGGGAGTTTTTTTTCCGATTTAAAGCCTTACATCACAAATATAAATTCGTCATCACGTAGAGGTGCATCTGCACTTAAGCATGTTAAGCTAGTTAGAAAACTTCCAAGAGCTTCAGTTAGCCCCCTGTCCCCTCAGGATGCTCTCAGGCAAAGCTCAAATTTGAACAAGGAGCACATTTTGTTACTTTCCTGTGCTTTGGGAGGAGGTGCTCCCTCCCTTGACATTTCTCAGATTCAGTAGGTAAAATGTTGCCAGAAATTAAATGTTGAGTTGGCCTCAAAAAAATCCAATTTTGTGCATGTTTTTTAGCCACTGAATAACGAGGGCTCCGCAGCTTGCACAAGTCTAACTGGTGCTGAGATTGCAGGAACCGTGCACAATTCAGACAGAGCAGCCAGCCAGCGCCCTCTGCTGAATTCACTCCAGGCACGACACCTTCATCTTACTGGTGCATCCAATTATAATAATTATTGGTGAAGCAGGTCTGCTACTTTTCTTCGTTTTGCCAATGGACACGAGCCTAAAATCCGTCGAGAATTAAATGTCACCAATCGGGTTTAAATTGAAATAAAGCACAGATTCTGAAAGTAGAAAATGTTGGAAATATTCAGCATCAGTGGACATGTGACTTTTCCTCAGAAGTGAATTAGGGTGCAGATGTCATCAGTTTTAAGTAAATGCAGAAGCAGTTGGGATTGGAGGGGGAAACAAAAGGTAAGGGGCGGGATTCTCCCAACGGGAGACTAAGAGCTGACGCCGGAGTGAAAACTGGGGGGCGAAATTCTCCCCCCCCCCCACGACGGGTGGGAGAATAGGGGGAGGGCCTTCCCGACTTTTTTGACGCCCTCCCGCTATTCTCCCCCCCCCCCCCGCCGAAATCCCGACAAGAATCGCTGCCGCCGTTTTTTTACGGCCGGCAGCGATTCTCAGCTGTTAGAAGGGCCGAAGTCCCAGCCCTTTACGACCTTTTTACGAACGGCAAACACACCTGGTCCTGCCGTTCGTAAAAACGTTGTGACAAACTCGCAAAAAATAACCTTGGCAACCGATTGGCACGGCAGTACCACGGCCGTGCCAAGGGTGCCATGGGCCCGCGATCGGTGGGCACCGATCGCGGGCAGCGGGCCCGATGCCCGCGCACTATTTGTCCTTCCGCCGCCCCGCAGTATCAATACGCGGGGCGGCTGAGGGGCAACCCGGCCCGCGCATGCGCGGGTTTCGCGCAAAAACGCGATGACGTCACCCGCGCATGCGCGGGTGGAGTCTTCCCACCTGCGCATGCGCGGCTGACGTCATATGACGCGTCAGCCGACGCTAACTCCGGCAAGCGGGCTTAACGATTTTCGTTAAGCCCGACTTGTCGGAGCCTCCGACGTCGGGCTGCTAGCCCCGACCGGGGACCAGAATCGGTCCCCCGTCGGGAAGGGGCGCGCTGCCGTAAAACCCGCCCGGGTTTTACGGCAGTTTTACGATTTCTCCCGTTTTGGGAGAATTTCGCCCGGAGTGTTTCACTCCAGCGTCGGAGGCCACTCCCAGCCCCCTATTTTCCCACCCCCGGGGGGCTAGGAGCGGCGCTGCGTCATTTACGCGCGCCGGGCCTTGGCGCCGTGTAAAAGCGGCACCGCATAAATTATGCGGCTGGTTCCGCGTAAATGACATCACCCGCGCTTGCCGTCCTCCCCGCGGGCGCCCCGCAAGAAATGTCGGAGTGATCTTGCGGGGCGGCGGAGGAAAGGAGTGCGTCCTTCAGAGAGGCCGGCCCGCAAGTCGATGGGCACCGATCGCGGGCCAGACCCCTTTTGAGCGCCCTCTCCCCGGTGCTCGATGCCCCCTCCCCCCTACAGGCCGCCCCCGCAGCATTCCCACGCTGTTCACACTGGCAGCGACCGGGTGTGGTCGGCACCGGCGGAAACATGTCGTATTGGGCAGGCCACTCGGCCCATACGGGCTGGGCCGGAGAATCGCCGCTCGCCCGTCACAAACGGCGAGCGGCGATTCTCCTAGCGGCCAGCCGTAAATCTCAGCTCGCCAGTTTGGGGGGGGTGGGAGAATCACGTGCGGGTGCCAGGGCGGCATGGCGGGACTCGCCCGGCGCCCCCGTGACTCTCCCACCCGGCGTGGGGGGGAGGGAGGAAGAATTGCGCCCAAGGTCTCTGAAAGGCAAAATGATTAAAGGACTAAAATAATGATGTATTACAATCCTGTTAGGGACCGTTAATATTTAAAGATTCATCAGGACCCCCCGATGAATAACCGACAGAATCACACCACAGGAGTTCACGCTTCTGAGCGAAAACATTATATTGTATATAAAAATAATTCAGCAAAAAAACACTACTAACCTAACATTAAATTTTGTAACTACTTATGCTCTGAACTTTAGTTTTACTTTTAATTCACTCCAAACCCTTATAGTATAATGTTCAATCACTTCTGTAGGGACCAATTCAAAGGTATGCCACAGCCCACCAGAATTCACTCTAATTCTCCTCAGGGTTCCAGCTATTCTCTGTGGTAAGAATTCATGACTGTGGATGCCTCTTCCCCTTGTTCTGGTTGCTGGCGAATGTACAACGGCTTTCACACAGGTTCAAAGCTAACTCCGTCATCTGATTTCTGCCTCTAGATACTGTGAGGACCATTGTAGATTTCTTCCTCCTGTTTCAATTACAGCAAATCTTCCAGCTTCTTTTACCTCACAAAGTCCAAATTGATGAGACACCGATGGAGAAACTGGGAGAATGAAAAAGAGCCTTTGCCGGAAGTTGGATAGAGGTGGTGCAATCCAAGGTAGCTGTAGGAGTTGGTGGGGTTGTAGTAGATATTAATTGACACCCTGCATCCAGAAATGGTGATAGATAAGTGGAGAAAGGAAAGAGAAGAGTCAGAGATGGACTCTGGGAAGGATGACTATGTGAAGCAAAGTTAATGAAATATTCCAGTTCGGGGAGAAAGCAGGAAGTGACTCTAATATAGTCTTCAGTGAAATGGCAAAGGAGTTGAGAGGGAGGGCCTGAATGGGACCAAAACAAAGAATGTTCCACATTATTCTTCGAAAATGTAGGTATTGCTCTGACCCACATGCCTGTTTCCAGAGCAACACCTTTTATTTGGAAAAAGTGAATGGAGTAAAATGAGAAGTTTCGCAATCTAAGAACATGTTCAGTCTGGTGGAAGAGGTGGTGGTGGATAGGACCAGGTTGTATTGGCGTATCAAGGAAGGAGTGAAGAACCAGCAAGCCATTCTGATTGGCTCTGAAGGTAAGGAGAGACTGGATATGCATGGTAAAAATGAATGGTATCAAATAAATTGATGTCCATTTGCAATGTTTGATGCCAGTAAAATAATAAAGTGCTAAAGTTAATACTATATTCAAAAGTATAAATTAATGCAAGCCTTGTGTTTCTCCATGTAAGTTGAAATATCTGAATGACACCAATTCCCAATGGATTATTTTGCTTCTAAAATGTGTATGAATTTAATATTGCTGGATCTTTTTAGCCACAAAGATCAAGTATTGTAAAATATGTAGATTGAAGCTTTGTTGATGAGGGATGTTTAGAGCAACAGTTGCTGGTACAAAAATTCTTGCATGAGATAATGTTTTTTCCAACACGTTTGACAAATTGAAGAGTTAATGGCACTTAGGTCTTCTTCCCTGCCACCATTGGGATTTCCCATGATGGGGAAAGCCCATGCCAAGTGTCCTGCTTTCCACATGAAATCTGACAGCCTTGTGGCCAGGCTGGTGGGATGGGATGTGTGACCCCTGTTCACGTGCCCTGTGCCCATTGGGACCCCCCCCCCCCCGCAAGATATTCTGACCCCTGTGTTTTCCCCCAGAATGCTATGTCAATCCCAACCTCCCCACTCCTTTGCCGGAGTCTGGCAGAGTGGCGCTGGCAAGATCCCAGACTTGTTTCCAGCAGTCTCTTCTTCGGGACTGCATGCAGTCCCGGCAGTGGCCACCACTCCCGGTGGTGCTATTGGGACAAGCGGGCTATCACCCATTTGATTGGCAGGCAGCTCTTCGATTGGGGGGTGGAAGTCCTGCCTCAAACTGATGAAAGTGGCTGTTAAGTGGCTGTGGGGAAAGCCGGCCAAGGGAAGGAATGCTCACCCCAATTTTCACCCTGGGGTAAGGGGCGGGGACCCCACTCCACTTATGAAATTCAGCCCTAAATTCTACTCTTTCTCTATAAAGGGCAAGCTTCTAACTTTTGGAATTGTGTCCTTAAAGAAACCTTGTATTGAAAAGGGTATTTGTTGCCACCTGCTATGTAACAGTTCTTGCTGACAAAGAAGATGTAATTTTACTATCAACACAGACTAAGAAAGACAGCTACTTTTACCAAATGCCCAGAAAAAAACAGCTTCTGAGTGAACCTTGTCATAAGGGCGGATCCTTTTTGTGTTAATTATCTTCAACAAGCTAGCACTGAACATGGATCTCCAGGGCAGACAGCTCCAATTCTAGAACAGTACTCCCCACAACCCAGTTCCCCACCCCACATCCCGCCAGCCCCCCACCCTCACACACAATGGTCTTACTTTTAACAAGGGGTCCAGAAGAATTAGAAGGAGTTCTGACTTGTTTGAATTAAACATAGTCCTTCACTGGACCTGATCCAAGGTTACTGACTTTAACGCTTAAATGCTTAACATCTTGTAGTCAATGTTTGAAAATCTGTATTAACATTTCACTTTCCAGTGAAATTAGTTCAACAGTTGAACTCTATATAAGTTTGGAAAGCAAGAGGAGGGCGCACAGACATGAGACTACGGCTGAGTGAGACATAGCTTGAGTGAATATTTGGGAGTTTGGTTCAGGTGGGAATTCAGTGCAGAGGGGCAACGAAGTGCTCCTTTTTCTGGGTTTTTTTCCTAGCCTCCAGTGGTTGTTAAGTTTCTTTCCCTGTCTCCAATGTGTAAATTATTAACTAATTGGCTGGCTAATGAAATAAATAAAGTTGGACAGAAATGGCAGGGTTGGTGGTGTGCTGAAGCATGTGAAAATCTATGGAATGCGCTGCAATCCCACATAGCCGTATCTGTAGAAAGTGTCTGCAGCTAAGGCATCTTTGGCTCAGAGTTGCTGAGCTGGAGTCTGAGTTGCGGACATTGCGAGACATCAGGGAGGGGGAGAGTTACCTGAACACTTTATTTTAGGAGGCAGTCACAATCCTTAGGTTAGGCAGGATTTTCGATTTGGCCAATGAGGGGGGTGGGGACATGCAAGTGTGACTGTGAATGCGGCAGGTAAAGAAAAACAGCAGGTAGTGATGGAGGGGCCTGGACCCCTGACTGTCCAATGGGCACAAAGTGCTGTTAACCTGTGTGGATGAGGTAAAGGACAGTATGGTGGATGAGAGGATTGACCATGGCATCATGGTGAAAAACGCCATTTAATTGGGAGTAATGAAGAGGAATGTGGGAGTGATTGGAGACCGTATAGCCAGGGGGATACAGACAGCCATGACCTGGAGCTCCAAAATTTGTGTTGCATGCCCGGTGTGAAGGTTAAGAACATCTTCCTCCGACTGGAAAGGAACTTGAAATGAGGAGGGGGAGTTGCTATGGTCCACATGGGAACCAATGGAATAGGTAGAGCCGGGAATGATGTTCTGCTAAGAGGATTTGAGGAACCAGGAACCAAATTAAAATGCAGAACATCAAAGGTGATCACCTCAGGATTGTTAGCTGAGCCACGAGCAAATTGGCAGAGCATGAAACAAATTAGAGACAGACACCTGTTTCAAAGAGTTGTGTGAGAAGATTGGATTTTGATTTATGGGGACTCTGGCAACAGTGCTTGGTGAATATTTAGTCATTCCGATGAGATGGAATCCACTTCCACCAGGCTGGTACTAGTTGGTATTGAGTCGGCTGTATACACCTTATTTCAAATTGAACTGTGTAACTATTTGAAAATTAAAGCATAAAATGATAGATACCAAGATTAACAGTGGATTTTAAGATGAAGAGCTTGGACTAACATTATCCTGTAATTTCTATGATTCTATATATTGTGGTCATTGCCTCAGTAAGCATTCACGACCCACTTCAACATGTTTGAGAATAGTTAGTCAAACACAAGAAATACTTTAAGAGAACTATCAGTGCTCAATATTTTGTCATGCAAATCAGAGGATATTGTGAATTACGACCTCAAGCAATGCTATGTGGCAAGGTGACCTGCTTTATCATGTTGCCTTCTGTAAGACATTGCAAATACTATCTAGATAAATAATGAGCTGGCCCTGCCTCCAGGAGAGGAAACTCCTGCTTCAGATATAATAGCATTAGTCATAGATAAAGTCACATGCCTTTTGTATTCCGTGACACTTGTCACTTTCGCTGAGTCGCCATTTCTATTTCCTCAGTTAAAAGGACACTTTGGAATAATACATAGTCTATACCTCATAGGGATGAACTCTGCGTCCATCTCATTCAAAGAGCTATTCCACTTTTGCCTCAGAATCACTCAACAGGAAACTTGCATTGATATACATTATTTTCTCAGTTTTATTAAATTATATCCCTTTTTATTTAATTATGCCACAGGATTGTTCATTGTTATACAATTTATTAGATGTGTAGAATCCATTATGTATTTTATCTCAAAGAAGCTATCAATTTATAAAAACAACTTGAATTGCCTCTTCAGTATAGGGAAGTATTGAGTGCAGTGTCCACTCTAATTTCTCTTTGTTGTGTGCAGTCCATTTGTTCTACTGCACGGTAAGATGATTGGGTATGTGTGCATCTTAAAGGGGACATTTGTGCATGGCCTGATTATTCTCAGTGTTGTAAATCGCAGATTGCTTTGGGACCATGCACCCACACACCTTTGAGTGAATATTGGTTAAGTGTGTAACAAAATACGGCTTCTGTCACTTCTATAATAAAGCAACAAATAGAAAAGTAATTGACTCCTGTGACATTCAGTGTGAATGCTTGGTGTACAATCTGAGTGCAGTGGTTACTCTCACTGCCAGTGACGTTGTCATGTGATATACATGCCTGGTACCATGGCCTAGTTGGCAAAATCATACTGAACCTGAAACTCATTATACACACTCTAATATCATGCCCCCCAATTGTTGGACTAGATCATGGTTTGTTTGTTTTGCCGGTTGTGTCTCTGATGCTATCTGCACTTTGTGGAGATATTTTCTTGCTATCTCTGCATTAATATTTGCTTGGCAACCTCTATAGTACTCTACTGTACTATTGTATATTCATATATTCTGCTGTACTATATAATCTCTATTATACTCTCCTGTACTACCAATTACTAAATTATACTCTATTGTGCTATTGTTACACCACCCTGGGCTAGTGCGTTCTCCAAGGCAGCCTTCACGATGCGCGACAATGCAGAATCGCCGAGCAGAAACTTATAGCCAAGTTCCGCATACATGAGTATGGCCTCAACTGGGACCTTGGATTCATGTTGCATTACATTCACCCCCCACCTTCTGGCCTGGGCTTGCAAAATCCTACTGTAGCCATCTCAGATGGCCACTTGCAAAGGACCATGGGAATTAGGCCAACCCAGGACCCAGAGAGACTCAGAGCTTGTGTCTGTATTTGCAACCCAGATAGCTCGATGTGATCAAAACCCCCACTCGTTTGCATTCTAATGGCCCATTTCCCCAGAACAAAAAGGACTGTACTCAGGTAACCGAGACAGATAGAGACTAACCGGCGCCACTCCCTTTACTCAGGGAGCCCAAACAGCCAAGGTCAATGGCCGCTAAGGACACACCCAGCCATCAAGGCACCCGCCCCTTTATTGGCCAAAATCGGAGGCAGTTGTCGAAGCCTAATTATTGGATCCAAGTTAAGGACTGCCCCAAAGAGTGTGAAATCCCAGAGGGATAAGAAGAGACACAGCCATGTGTTCGGTCTCTCTTAGATCCGGCCTATGCCAACCCAAGTGCAGCAAAACAACCAGACAGACAAGTTCAAGACCAACGATCGCTACCGGCAGAACAGAGACACTTCTTCCACCCAGCCACACAAGATCCGGACAAAGGCCTTGTCCATCTGCACAGAGCCGGTTGCCCTGAAGTTAAGTACAGGTTATTGTAGTTGTTAGGTGTAGTTAACTTATAGTGTTTTGTGTTGCATGTCAAAGTAATCCTTATGTGTAAATAACCCATCTTTGAACTTGAACTGACTAACTGGTTGTGTGGTCCTTTGATCGATATCTGGTAAAGCCTTGTGGTGGTATTATTTGATACCTGGCGACTCTAAAGTGCATCATTATTAATTGCCAACATTTTTAGTGACTCTGGTGGCGATTGGCAACACTACCAACTGTCCTGGCTTGAGATAATTCACACCTCTTTAACCTGGGGTTACCCCTGATCTGTAAAGACTTAATTAGCTGCAAATGCCCGCATTCAAAGTATCGTCTTGCATATTTGACTTTGTCTATTTATATGTTTCTGGAACCTACCTCTTCATTCACCTGAGGAAGGAGCTGTGCTCCGAAAGCTAGTGATTTGAAACAAACCTGTTGGACTTTAACCTGGTGTTGTAAGACTTCTTACTGTGCTCACCCCAGTCCAACGCCGGCATCGCCACATTATAATAAGATATGCAATAAATACAACTGCTTAACTATCATTTAACTCCTGACTTCCACTTTAACTGCCCCACCCTCTACCCACACACACAAGACAGACAAACAGAGGGGGGGGGGGGGGTGACTACACCACCTGACCCCTTGAATAACCCAGTCCCATTACCTGACCCAACTAACCCTCTCGACCAGATCTGACTACCTGCCCGGAACCTGACATGACCTGACTAGCCCCCGACCTAACTACTCCCTGACCCATCCATCCACTCACCCAGCTCATCAACCTAGCTACCTCATAACCTTCACTCCCTTCCAGCCTACGCCATCGTCCACCCTACAACACCTGCCACCTGCCCAATTGCCATCCTACACCACCTGCCAACTTGCTTACATGTCACCATAGCCTATCTTCCATGTTACCAACTTATGTCACCCCCCCCCCCCCCCCCCCATTCCCATTCAGTTGCACTCACATCAGACATTTATACTGACATTATGGTAGCTAATGTCATGAAAAGTGGGTATGGCCTGCCTTACTCTGCTCTGATAGATTTTTCCGATGGACTGTACTTTCCACATTTCTGAAAAATGAAAACTAAATTTTGCAGAAAGGTATAAAAGGTCACAATTCACTCCAAGCTGGGCGGTAACAGTTGTTGGATCCACTAGAGCAGAACAGAGATGCTGAAGAAGACTCAAGGAGAAGTGGTTAGATATGGAAATACATTAGTTGCTGCTAGTTGCTTCAGCTCTTTCTGTTAGTTGAGACAAGATTAGTGGATTTGTACCATTTAGACCCAGTTGAGGAGGTTCTGCAGATGGGTGCCATTTGTGGTGAAGACCCCATACCCATGGAATTTGAAACAAGAACAGAGGCCGTGGCAAAAGTTTTTGATAGCATCTATTAGGAAAAAAACAGAGTTAGCTTAAGTCCTTTGGCTCTTCTTCAGAACTGAAGGGAGGGAGAATGTGTTTTACTGCAGACATTGCAACAAAAAGTAGCAACTTTAAGAGCAAACAACAGATGGCCTGGTGTTGGGGGGGGAGGCTTTAAAAAAAAAGGGGGTTTATAACGGAGGAGAAAGGTCAAATTCTAAAGTTGCCAAATGCAACATTGAGTTCCGAGGCCTGCAATGGAGTTTGGGTTGGTTTTGTGCTGCTGTCGGCTGGGGATAGGACTTGCCCCAGGTATGAGTGGAGATGAAATTTCTCATGAGGAAGACACAGTTTGAAGGACCTTGGGACTAAATGTGATTACCAAAATCTGCGCAGACTGCTGAGCCAATCTTTAAGACATGTCTAAGTTGTATCTGCCATTCAAGATGCAATTTATAGTTTACATTCAATCACAATTTGCCTGTTCATTCATGTTTCACTCATGTTAATTCTGTTGCTCAGGTATAGGATAAACAGTGTTTGCTTTGTTGACTCATGTATCGTAAAAATAACCTTCTGTTTGCAACTGTGAAATCGTGTGGCTTCATTCCTTTGGTAAGTAACTGAGATTTTGTATTTCTCCTTTTTTTAAACCGTTATTGGCCTTGACCGAGATTGTAACACTGTAAACTGAAATCGTTTACTTTGTTAGATTCTTGTATTTGTAAATGAATGCTGACTCGCCAGTTCACTGTCTCTCTGACTTGCTGCCTCTCCCACCCCAACCCTCTTACTCTCCGGTTTCTGAGTTCCTGAACTTTGCTATTGCCTCTGACCAAGCTCGCTGATCCTCCCACTCACTGCTTCCCTCTCCCAAACCCCTGCTCTGGTCTTGACTCATGAGGTCAGTGGTCAGAGACAGGAGAGCAGCTTCGAGTTCCCGGGTTTCAGAGGTAAACTGCAAGCTGGAGGGGCAGAGAGAGGGAAGGTTGGCACGAGCTGCGAGAGTCAGCAAGAGGGAAGATTTACAACAATTGGGAGGGGAAGGGTGAAGCTGCTCCAAAATGACACCAACTGGGCGACAAGGGTTTGAATAAAGTAAAGATTTAAGAATGGGATACAATACAGATTTGAGACATTTTGATAAAATAAAGTTTGAAGAATGGGATGGAAGAGGAATTAGTAGGTTAATGTTTTACAAACCTATCTTTGGGTTGTGGGAGCGAGACCCACGCAAACACGGAAAATGTGCAAACTCCGCGTAACCTGCTCTCTGCCATCACTTCTGGTGGGCAGACTTTGTAATTTTTAAAAATAAATTTGGTCCTGGGACAGCGCGCTGACGTCAGGAGGTGGCAGTCTGCCACGCTAGGCACTGGACTTGTGCCATGTCGGAACTGCCCGAGGGGGGAAATGCATGCGGACGGCATTCCATTTTTTGTGAAACAGCACAAGCATCCCATGAGTTTGACATTATACAGTACTGACACGATTGCCAAGGTTTCAAACAATCACACAGATTTCACATACTGGTCCTTAAATTCCACTTGCTCTGCCCCAGAGGAGAACCATATGTCCTTTGTGATTCTGCTGGTACCGTCTTCTTGGATCTCAGTTTGAAGAACAAACAATTTTGTTTAATCCCTGTTTATTTAAAGATCATGGGTGCGATTCTCCGGAACGGAGAGAAACAGCCGACGCCGGAGTGAAACCCGCAGTATTTTACTCCGGTGTTGGAGGCCGCTCCTTGCCCCTATCCCCTCCCCGGGGGGGGGCTAGGAACGGCGGTGCGCGAATCTCAGGCGGCGGGCCTTGACGCTTGCGTCAAAGCGGTGCGCCGAGAATGACGCAGCCGGCGGCGCCTAAGTGACGTCAGCCGCGCATGCGCAGGTTGGCCAGCGGCAACCCGCGCATGCGCGGTTGCCGTCTTCCTCTCCGCTGCCCCGCAAGACATGGTGGCTTGATCTTGCAGGGCCGCGGAGGGAAAAGAGTGCGTCTCTTAGAGACGCCAGCCCGACAATCGGTGGGCACCAATTGCGGGCCAGTCACCTCATGAGCACGCTCGATCCTCCCTCCGCCCCCCACAGGCCCCACACTTACCTGTCGCGCGCTGTTCACGCCGGCAGCGACCAGATGTAGTTGGCGCCGGCGTGAACTGGTCGGGTTCGTCAGGCCGCTCGGCCCATCCGGGCCGGAGAATCGCCGGTCCCCGCGAAAAACGGCGAGCGACGATTCACCGAGCGCCGTGTCGCAAAACGCGACACGCCATTTTGAAGGGGGGGGTGGGAGAATCGCGGGGGGGTGCCAGGACGGCATGGCATGATTCGCCCAGCCCTCCCCGCGATTCTCCCACCCGGCATGGGGAGCGGAGAATCACGGCCCATATACTTCCTCCTCCCTGTGATGGTGTAGGTATGGAGGTACTTGTGGAAGCCAGTGAACTGGTGGTGACAGCACCGTGACCCGCCATTCTCACCCTCACACAAACTTTACTCGGCCGCACGCTGTGTCCTTCACACGCCTCAAGCTCCCACGGTCCCACCAACGGAAGTACCACCCCCACCTCCTCCTAGGAACAATGAAGCGCCAGATGTTACGTTCGGAAAGCTAATCACCCATTGAATAATCTGGATGTCAATCGGATGGAGCCAGGCAAGATGTTGTGGTTGCTGCCAGTCGCGGCTGGCATTCTCAACCTAGGAGCCGGTCAGTCATTGGCCGCTTCTCCCGCGATCGGGAACGCCACGACCGATCACTCCCCAACCCTCCCAACACCCGCCTGCGACCCACCTGCAGGTCATGACCCTGAGTTTGAAAAACCCTGCTTTAAATTATTTAAAAACGAAACTCCAAATGTCAAACATGATTAAAGGCCCTATTAATTGACCAATATTAAAGTGGGACGACTTCAATTGGGGCAACTTAAACTGGTCACTTATTGTCTAGACCAAACGTGGCCAACCAGTGGAATACATCAAACTGGGCTACTGCATGATAGTGGCCCTCCCCTAGAAAGTTTGCGGCTATGTGTCTGAGCTGTCAGTTTTCTTCAAGTTGACCACAACAGTACTGGAAAATTTGCTTCAACACATAGTTAGACTGACATGTCAAGAACATAGTGAAAGCATCTGCCTTCAACGTTGGGTAACGATCCAAAAAAACCTGCATAGAATGCCAATAGAGGAGTTTTGCATATTATTTTTTGCTGCCTGGAAATGTACCCTTTGCATGCATTTAACTACATAGTTAATCATCTCTTGCAAAAGCAGGTTGTTGGTGCATGTATTGGATTAAGTGGGATCTGTAACTTACCCTCTGGCACCATAGTAAAATTTTTGCAGACGATTACAGTGCACCCAAAATGTCATGAGACGTGTTCTTTTCATTATTATGTTCTGCTGCAGTCTACTGCCACTGATGAAACCAACATAAATAGAGACAGCAGCTAAGCCCCAATGCCACAATTGTAGCTGTATCACCGAGAATATTCTCACACTGGTTTTCACCGTTAAAAAATCTGTTTATCCAATTTAATATCCCCTTACATTACAAATTAAATTTAAATAGTATCCCGTCAAGGCACTATTGATAAATAAAGAAGAATGCTTTGCTTTTTTTTGATTGAATAATGATCAATCGCACAGAGGTTTCACATGCCAGCTATTGTTCTGGCAGAAGCTGCAGCTGACGGTTAAACCATTGCTGTTGTTTTGAAGCTTGCAATGTACTTCTGCCTTGTCATCATTCCCGCCATTAGATAAGAAGGTTGATGTTATTATGTGCTATTATAACACATCTTCTTATTTAAATCCATTACTGATATTGTTAGTAAGTGCTGTGACGTCATTAATCGTTGTTGTTACCTATTCAGATTTAACTTGCATTAGTTCAAATTCTATTTAGTCACTGTTATTTTGACGTTTAGCTAGCTGCACCCATTTTTGAGTCCATACTGTATTTTAAACATTGTTATTTTCATATATTGGAGAAGATTAATTTTATTTATTAACTTTATTAACAACTCATTTAAAAAAAAATTTTAAGTACACAATTTTTTTTCCAATTAAGGGGCAATTTTAGCGTGGCAAATTCACCTACTCTGCACATCTTTTTGGGTTGCGGGGGTGAATGTGCAAACTCCACATGGACAGTGACCCGGGGCTGGGATCGAACCCGGGTCCTCAGTGCCGTCAGGCAGCAGTGCTAACCACTGTACCACCGTGTCGCCAACAACGTTTTGACTACCTCTTTGCGGTCAAGTTACCGCAGTTTTCATGTTCAAACATTTTGAAAATATATTTTATTGGAGGCATTTTCAAATATATACATGATTACAAAGAAGAAACACAAATATCAACTGTGGCAATAGCAAACACCCACAATATCCTTTACCCCCCCCCCCCCCCCCCCCCCCCCCCAGAAAACTGTTCCCACCCCATTTCTTTAAACATTTAACCCAGACCCCCATCCAAACAGAAAATGAACACTCCCAATCTCCAGTGATGACTCAATACTCCTTAAATGAGTCGAAGAACAGCTTCCACCTCAAGGTGAATCCCCCCTCGGCACCTCTGATGATGAGTTTTTTTTTCTAAGTGCAGGAGCTCTGCCAAATCACTCACCCATACGCCTCGCCTTCAAACACAACAAAACCCATCAGGGAGGCAAGGGCCGACACATCAGCCTCTCTCCCCACCTGCACTCCCAGATCCTCCGACACACCAAATATTGCCACTTCCGGAATCAGAACTTTTACTACCCCCAAAATCTTTGACATTATATCTGCAAATTCTGTCCAACATCTTTTTAAAAACCTGATACCTCCTCCTTTTCGATGTTAACATGATCCAGACTGTCCACACACCCTACCCAAGAATCATCTTCCACAAAGTCCCTTTCTTTGGTGAACACTGATGCAAAGTACCCATTTAGTACCTTGCCCATTTCCTCTGGCTCAACACATAGATTCCGCCCACTTTCCTAAAGTGGTGACCTCAAACACCCCAACTTTAAAACACTTTTCTTGGTAATTTTTGAAACATAAGGCCCAATTTTTTTAACAAACAGGAAATACCACGATAAGGCTTCATACAAAATGATGGTTTAATGTAAATGGCAAAAAGGTTAGCTGCTTTTAATTGTCATTCCTACATATTTTATGAAAGCGTTCCTCAATTATTTTGCTTGGGACTTCATCTATAATCTTCCAAATGATTGTTTTCTGAAGCAACTTATCTACTTAACAAGAAACTTGAGATTGATCTAACACTTTCCTCATGATCTCAAGAAGCAGTATTACGCTCCTAGCTAATGTTACTATTGGATCCAAGGGTGGAACCCAGGCTCAATAGACCGTAACTTTTATTTTTTGTTTGGAGGTGTGGATGAACAGAGTCACAGGACTGCCAATTAACTTTTAGCAAAAGGATAAAACATTTATTAAATATGAAAAGGCTGACTATAACACAATATTCCTTTATCCACCTACATCTTCACAGAGGTACACAGATTTTTAAGGAGAATACAGGTTGCAAAAGGTATCTTATATCTGTTTTTTTCAAAGTGGGGATCGTGGGATGATGTAAATTGGGTTGCCAAAAATTATCCCCGAAGATTGCCTGACCTCCCCCCACCCCCCGTTTTCTCTCTGGGTAAATTGTCACTGCAGTACAGTTTATGGCCACATGAGGCTTATGTAGAGGCCGATGCAATGCACTTTCTTGGGTTACATTTACAGTCACCACCACCGACACAGCCTCCAGCAGCAGCTGATCGGCCAGGTTAGTCAGCGCCTGCAATTACAACTGAAGAGTTGAAAAGAAAAATCAATTCTCTTTAAATTTCTTTCCTGAAGATACTCCTTCTACACTTTCCAGGAGTGCTTTGCGCTCTTTTTTTTCAGGCCTCTCCTAACCAAAACCAAATGACTTTACAGCAATACATTTCCACAAGTACCACAGTCAGTAACTTGTAGCCAGGGCACTCCCATACACAGGATTTAGCAGCTACAGGTGGCGATCTCCAGCCTTTCAATTGGTCCATTGTTACAAAGCTGTTTAACGTTTGCCCCATTCTGAACTCAGCTCTGGGGCGACGGGTGTGGGTTTGGGAACGCCATCCGTCCCAGTCAGGGGGAAGGAGCATCTGTTCAAGTACAGCTCACAGGAAGCACAGAGCCAATGATCACAGAAAGGCTTCAGCGTTAACATTTTGAATAGGATGCATGTTGAATGTCTGCCACTGTTAGCATTGTCAATGAACCTTGAATTTCTGTTACTATTAAAGTTGTCAGTTTTAGTTGAATTACTGCTACAATTAATCCAATTGATGTCTGTTGAGTTTCAGTTACTCTTAACCCTGTCAATCGGATCTGTGTTTAAAGTCATGCTGGATGTGTATAATGAGTTTGATTTATACTTAAATTGCGGAACTGCCCTCTGCTCACTTTCTGAGATCAGTCGCTCTCTCAGTGAGACTGACTTTGCGATAGATGGTGAGGCTCCTTCCTTCCTTCCCCATCGACCCAAAATCCAGGTGTGTTTCCAAGGATTCCCTGATTCCCCCTTCAAACACCAAGAGTCTGCGATCGAAAACTGATCGGTTCAGAGATTTTTATTCCAAGTTATTTAGATCTCCAAATAAAAACAAAAATTAGAAAATATATTTTTATTTACAATTTTTACATTTAATACTACAGAGGTACCAACAATGAATGTGACATTTAAAAAAAAAATTTAGAGTACCCAATTATTTTTTCGAATTAAGGGGCAATTTAGCGTGGCCAATCCGCCTACCCTGCACATTTTGGGCTGTGGGGTTGAAACCCACGCAGACACGGGGAGAATGTGCAAATTCCACTCGTACAGTGACCCAGGGGTGGGATGTGACATTTTTAAAAGTAACAATGGAGAATGTATTGTGATCATGGCGTGGGTCGCGAGAGTCAGCCATTTTGTAAATGTGGGTCACTGGAAAAAAAAAGTTGGAAAAACAGTATTACACTGTAATATTTTCGGTAAGTACACAGTCCATGTAAACCAACAGGTCAACTGTGATCAGATACACCATATTCTGAAACCAACTGGCAGATGTCACTCAATCCAACTTTTCTCATTAAACCCCACCCTCCAGATGCTTTTCACAGTGTGAGCCAATTCATCTCACTGGAACTCCACTCTCGAAGAAATACGTCTTAGAATCTTCTTTCAAACAACGCTTTCTCTTGGATGCCTTCCCAAGGATCCACTTCCAGGATTTTAATCTCTCCTTTCATTATTCCTTTGCCTTGGATTGTCAGGTGCATTCAAGCTTCCATGCAATCTCCCAAGTACCCAGCCATACCAACAGAACACCACTGCTTCACAGTATTAAGGTGTCAGCAAACCTTTGGTTACTTCTTTGGTCAACTTCAAATTTGGTTCTTGAGTTATCTCTTTAACTCAAAAGCACTTTATCTGCCTTTTACTTGAATTATCCTGAACAGGACTATGCTCAACTTCTTGTTCTTTGTTTCTTTAACTTAACTGTCTTACTGGGACTTCTCTTTCATTACCTGGATTCTAGAACTATCTGTTTTTAGCTTTATGCCCCTTACTCTATTGTCCTGCCTCTCTGCTGGCAGTGTCCATTACGTAGAACATAGAACATACAGTGGAGAAGGAGGCCATTCTGCCCATCGAGTCTGCACTGACACACTTAAACTCTCACTTCCACCCTATCCCCGTAACCCAATAAGCCCTCCTAACCTTTTGGACACTAAGGGCAATTTAGCATGGCCACTCCATCTAACCTGCACGTCTTTGGGTTGTGGGAGTGAAACCCACTCAGACACGGGGAGAATGTGAAAACTCCACATGGACAGTGACCCAGGACCGGGATTCAAACCCAGGTCCTCAGCGCCGTAGTCCCAGTGCTAAACACTGCGCCACGTGCCACCCCCTGCTAACTGAAGTTTTAATAATTTCTTCTATACAAGCATAAAATTAAACTTACTGAAAGCAGTATCTTGTTTCCAGTACCCACAAATACAAATATTGATTACTTAAAACAACCTTGTTTTGCTGACAGCACTGATCTACTGTAATCTAATCTCTTTCAGTAGTATTGGAAAGGGAATATCTTATTATTGAAAAGAGAACAGCTTAGCTTGGTATTTTTCATGTTAAAATCAAATAAGTTAAATGTGCTGCAATAGTGAAAAATGCATTGTGAATAGGTAACAGCAAAATGGCTATGAAACGTCCTTAAAATGTTCTCCCTTGTTCTCCATTATGTCCTAGGCTTATGCTCTAACATGTGTCATGTATCTGAATGGAAGTAAGCTTGGTGGTGTGGAAGATAATAATAATAATAATTGCTTATTGTCACAAGTAGGCTTCACTGAAGTTACTGTGAAAAGCCCCTAGTCGCCACATTCTGGCGCCTGTTCGGGGAGAGCAGTGGGATTGAGGGTTGAGGGTATAGTTTCCCATATCATTAAAGTGAGCAACTCAGGTTGGGAAGGTTGTTTTTTTTTTTGAAGCTGCAGAAACCTACCTCAAGAGGTATAAAAGTCAAGAAGTAACGATAAACCTAATAAAAATGTGCCAGAGATTTGAGGAAATACAAATGGCTTGAAAAGTTGGGGGGCGGGGGTTGGAGCAATGCAGACTTAACTTTTACAATTCTGAAAGGATGGGACAGGGTAGATATGTTTCCAGTAAGTGAGTTGTCAAGAATAAGGAGCCATTGATCGAAATTAAATGCAAGAGAATTAGAACAAAGGACAGGAGCAACCTCTATCGAAACACAGAGTTGTTAGGCTGTGGAGTACATTTCCAGGGCTGGTGATGCAGAAACTGTGTCAACAGTCATGAATAGATTGGATATGCGGATGAAGGGATATAGGAAAAGAGCAGTTGTTTGGAATGATTTGCTCATGAACACGGTAAATGCTGACATGAACTGGTTTCTGCTAAATGCCCTGTTTCTGAGTTGTAACTTCTGCATATTTATTTGCTCTTACTCCGCTGATATTCTCTTAGCCAGTTATTATAAAATATGGAAATAGAATATGGATATAATACTTTGCTAAATAAGGAAGAAATAGTGCAATTGCAAAATAATGTTATATATTTGTTGCACTTGGACAACGGAATACAGCTATTGAAAACAGTTTTTTGTGAAATCTGCCTTTACTTCAAGAGTGAATACCTATATCTTATCACACTGCATTGTTAATATTATTACAATAATATATGATGAATGTCAGAAATTGTTATATGTATTGTATTATAAATTGTTGCAGTAATATTTTTATAAATCCAGGTTTAACATACAGGCAGGTGGTGTCTCTGCAAAAGATACAATTAAGATATCATAAAAGTGGGATAGTCATAGAGCACAGAAAGGCCCTTCAGCCCATCGAGTCTGCGCCAGTCAAATACAACCACCTAACTATTCTAATCTGATTTCCCAGTACTTGGCCCACAGCCTTGGGATCACAAGTGCACATCTAAATACCTCTTAATTGATATGAGGGTCTCTGCCTCCACCACCCTTTCAGGCAGAGAGTGCCACAATCCCACCACTATCTGGGTAAAAAAGTTCTTCCCAACACCCTCTCTAAATCTCCTGCCCCTGACCTCAAATCTATGGCCCCTTGGTCACTGATCGCTCCACCAAGGCCAAACGTTTCTTACTGTCTATCTATGCCCTTCATAATTATACACATCTCAATCATGTCCCCCACCCTCTCAGTCTCCTCTGCTCTAAGGAAAACAACCCCAGTCTATCCAATCTCTGTTCATAACTAAAACTCTCCAGCCCAGGCAGCATCCTGTTAAATCTCATCTGCACCCTTTCAAATGCAATCTTAGCACACTGGTTTAGCACACTGGGCTAAATAGCTGGCTTTTAAAGGCAGGCCAGCAGCATGGTTCAATTTCCGTACCAGCCTCCCCGAACAGGCGCCGGAATGTGGCGACTAGGGGTTTTTCACAGTAACTTCATTGAAGCCTACTTGTGACAATAAGCGATTTTCATTTTCATTTCATTTTCACATCCCTCCTATAATGTGGATTCCAGAACTGCACACAATACTCTAGCTATTGTCTAACCAACATTTTATGCAGTTCCAGCATAACTTACCTGCTCTTAAAACTCTATCCCTTGGATAGTAAAGGCAAGTATACCATATGTCTTCTTTTTTGTAAAATTTAGTGTACCCAATTATTTTTTCCAATTACGAGGCAATTTAGCATGGCCAATCCACCTATCCTGCACATCTTCTTTTTTTGGGGTTTTGGGGGGTGAAGCCCACGCAGACACGGGGAGAATGTGCAAACTCCACACGGACAGTGACCCAGGGCTGGGATTCGAACCCGGGTCCTCAGCACCGTAGGCAGCAATGCTAACCACTGTGCCACCGTGCTGCCCACCATATGTCTTCTTAACCATTGTGTCCACCTGCTCTGCTACCTTAAGGGACCAGTGTACATGCACACCAAGGTCCCTCTGATCATCGGTGCTTCCCAAGGTTCTGCCGTTTATCATGCCTTGTTTGTCCTGTCCAAGTGCATCACTTCACACTCATCTGGATTGAATTCCATTTGCCACTGATCAGCCTATCCATATAATAATACTAATAATCTTTATCAGTGTCACAAGTAGGCGTACAATAACACTGCAATGAAGTTACTGTGAAAAGCCTCTAGTCCCCACACTTAGAGGGAGAATTCAGAATGTCCAATTCACCTAACAGCACGTCTTTCCGGACTTGTGGGAGGAAACCGGAGCACCCGGAGGAAACCGATGCAGACACGGGGAGAACATGCACACTCCGCACAGAGAGTGACCCAAGCCACTGCCACTGTATAGCAACAGTGCTAACCAATGTGCTACTGTGCCACCCCTCCTTCTGTAATTGAAGGCTATCCTCCTCACTATTCACCACCTCACCAATTTTCGTATTATCCACAAAGTTGCTGATCAACTGTCCTACATTCATATCTAAATAATTTATATAAACCACAATCAGCAAGGGTCTTAACACTGATCCCTGCGGGACCCCACTGGACACAGGCTTCCAGTCAGAAAAACACCCCTCGACCATCACCCTCTGCTTCCTGCCACTCAGCCAATTCTGGATCCAAGTTGCCAAATTTTTTTGGATCCCATTGGCTCTTAACCTTTGCCATCAGCCTCCTGTGTCGGACCTTATCAAAAGCCTTGCTGAAGTCCAAGTAGCCTGCACCCACCACCGACGAACAGTGGAAGTCATGTGTACTATCTACACGATGCACTGCAGTAACTCACCAAGAGTCCTCAGATAACACTTTCCAAACGCACGACCACTACCATCTAGAAGGACAAGAGCAGCAGATACCTGGGAACCCTGACACCTGGAGGTTCCCCTCTAAGTCACTCACCACCCTGACTTGGAAATATATCGCTGTTCCTTCACTGTCGCTGGGGCAACATACTGGAATTCCCTCCCTAACAGCACAGTGGGTGTACCTACACCCGAAGGACTGCAACACTTCAAGAAGGCAATTCACCACTACCTTCTGAAGGGCAACTAGGGATGGGCAATAGTTGCTGGCCGAACCAGCAATGCCCATATGGTAGCACATGATTAGCACTGTTACTTCACAGCGCCAGGGTCCCAGGTTCAATTCCCAACTTGGGCCACTGTCTGTGCGGAGTCTGCCCGTGTCTGCGTGGGTTTCCTCCAGGTGTTCTGGTTTCCTCCCATAAGTCCTGAAAGACGCGTTTGTTAGGTGAATTGGACATTCTGAATTCTCCCTCTGTGTACCCAAACAGACGCTGTAGTGTGGCGACTAGGGGATTTTCATAGTACCTTCATTGCAGTGTTAATGTAAGCCGACTTGCAACACTAATAAAGATTATTATTATTACAACCCCTAAATGAATTTTTAAAAATTCATTTCCGTTATCTACATACCTGGTAACCTCTTCGAACAATTCCATCAAGTAGGTTAGAGATCCCCTCCCATACTGGCCATGCTGACTGATTATCCCTGCCTTTCCAAATGCAGATGGATTCTGTCTCTCATTGTTTACCTATATAGGACTAACTTTTGTTTATAGAAATAAGGTTCCGGTTAAATAATTCAGGGGTGGTGTTTAGCCCTAGTAAGGTGATCATAAGACATTTAGTGATGATGTAATTAATGGGAGGGGCAATAAGAATCAACCACATGAAATGAAAAATGAAAATCACTTATTGTCACGAGTAGGCTTCAATGAAGTTACTGTGAAAAGCCCCTAGTCGCCACATTCCGGCGCCTGTCCGGGGAGGCTGGTACGGGAATCGAACCGTGCTACTGGCCTGCTTGGTCTGCTTTAAAACCCAGCGATTTAGCTCAGTGAGCTAGACCAGCCCCAGTCTTACCGTTAGGGTACACTATTTTGTAAACGGAGGGGCTTACTTTATCAGAAAAGGAGTAGGGACCTGCGAATTTTGGGGTAAGGAAGGAGCTTGGGTGTTACACCGAGATCATAACTTGCTGGCCGACTGTGTATTCTATGGCGTGGACCTTTTTGTCAAAGCTGACTTTACTTGGCCATTTTCTAGCGCCTAGTCGGACAGCAGCAGCCAGTTGTGCCGCTTTAATGTTCTCTGTGACCTGTTGCACAGCTTTTTCGTGGGTGAGAGCAGTTACTGCGGGATTTGCCAAATCGAGCCTTAATAAATATTCAATGCCTTTCATGGGCTTCCCTGTCATGAGCGTGTGGGGGGTGAAACCTGTGGAACTGGAAACCGTGTATTTGATGAACACGAGGGCGAAGGGAAGTACTGCATCCCAAGTGGTGTTGTTCTGCTGCACCGTTTTCCTAATAGTAATTTTTAAAGTGCAGTTCATGCGCTCCACTATGCTGCTGGACTGGGGGTGGTATGCTATGTGGAATTTCTGTTTAATGCCAAATATTGTCATTACGTTCTGCATCACCCTGTCGGTGAAGTGGGAACGTTGATCTGACTCAATGCTGCGTGGAAGACCCCAGTGCGTAAATATCTGATGGGTCAAGATTTTAGCGGTGGCCTTTGCTGTGTTGGAACGAGTGGGAAATGCTTCAACCCATTTTGTGAATGTATCGATAACGACCAGAACATATTTAAAACCATTTCTGCAGGAGGGGAGGGGACCAATGTAATCGATCTGAAGATTTGTCTAGGGGCCCTCTACAGGTCGGGTGTGTCTTAATTGTCCCTTCTTTGCACAACGATCGGGATTATTTTGAGCACAAATGAGGCAATTCTCTGCATAATGGGTGACATTGCTTTTCAATTCAGGCCACCAACACAGAGGTTTTAAATGGGCAATAGTAGTGTCTATTCCCTGATGTCCGTGTCCGTCAAGGAACTGGTGTATTAACTGGTTTCTGTCCTGGGTGGGGACCACATAAATTCCGTCTTTTAAAACTATGCCGCCCTGTCTAGTGAATGTGTCCTTCCATTTATCATAAGGGGCTGGGTACGTGCCGTTTAAAACATGTTTAAGGGACTCGTCTGCCTTCTGTGCTCGGGATAAATCCTCAATATTGGTTTGGGACACCTGGAGTGTATGCATTTGTTCGCCTTCGTGTAGTTGCCAGAAGTGACCATTGCGGGCTCCAGCTTTAGCTAAGGCTTCTAAGGGTGGGGAGGTACGGTGGTAACTTTTTACTTTAATGATGCCATATGTGCTGCCGGCTGCTTGTTTAAGGATGTGTTTCAGTACAGGGGCGGAGGCTCGGGGTTTTCCATTGGCGGACACAAAACCATTAGCTTCCCATAGAGGGAGGAATTCTGTCAAACTGTTACACTCAGACAGCCTGTATGTTTGCATGTCCGCAGGCATTGGGAAATAGTCTGGGTGGTCAATTACATAGGCTATGACTGCAGGCTCTGCTGCTTGGGCTCCTAAATGTCCTGGTAATTTTAAAGATACCTCTGCTAATGACCGTCCCTGTGAATCCTCCATATAAATTCCGCATCCAGTTATCCTAACACCATCTTGTACAGTGGAGGAGTTTTGGGAACCTGGTTTCTCGCTGCCTGCGCGTGGCTGTAGTGACTTGGGAATAAAGGGTCCTGTGTGGTGTTTGGCTGTAATGATCTGACATTCATGTGGGATCTCTGCATATTGCAAATTATCTGCTAAAAATGTGTGGGTCTTGGTACATTTAACGGAAATGTCCCTTCCTTGTACTAATAGTGTCCAGCGAGCTGCTCTGACCTGAGTAACTGAACCGTCCTTTAATCTGCCGTCTATCAAAAGCTGGGTGAGGGTGTGCTCCATGAGAATAGTGACTGGGTTGAGGCCTGTAATATATGCAAAATACTGAATTGCCCAAAAGACTGCAAGCAGGTGTTGTTCACAGGCAGAAAATCCCTGTTCTACGGGGTCTAAAACTCTGGAAGCATAGGCGGCTGGTCCTAATTGGTCATATCGTTCCTGTAGTACTGCTGATAGTATTTGGTCGGTGGTTGCTACATCTATGGCATATGGCAAGTCAGGGTCGGGAACTTGGAAAGCTTGTTCCTTAGGAGCACTTTAAATCACCGATGGCATCTGTGTGCTGCGGGAGCCAATTCCAGGGGTGTTCTTTTTCAAGAGCTCGGAGAGTGGGGCAGCTTTTGTGGCAAACCCATCTCTGTGATTCCCACAGTATCCTACTAAACCTTGGAATGAACGGAGTGCGGTTACATTACGGGACAGGGACAATTTAACTATGGAGTCTATTCATTTCTGTTCAATCTCTTTTTTGCCGTGGGTGATAATTGTTCCTAAATAGAGTACCTCCTCCCTCAGTATTTGAGCCTTTATGGGGTTTACTTTACATCCGATGGACTGGAGCAGGGCTAGCAATTCGGCTAGCAGAGCCACGTGCTCTTCCTTGGTGTCAGTTTGCAGGAGCAGGTCGCCTACATATTGAACTAGGTATTCAGGGCGGGAGAATTTAGAGAGACCAGCAGCTAGCTGTCTGTGGAAAATGGAGGGGGAGTTATAGAATCCTTGTGGGAGACACGTCCATGTGTACTGTGGACCTTGAAACGTGAACGCAAATTTATATTGGCAAGCGCAATCTAGAGGAATGGACCAGAAACCATTGCTTATGTCCAGCACGGTGAAATATCTTGCTTGCACTCCCTGTTTAAGCCTGGTCGCGGGACTCGTGGCAAAGGTGTGTTGTGTTATGTAATTTGGAATACACAAGCTGCCACTTGATGCAGTTTTGAGTAAAAGATGCTCCAGACTTTGAAGTGAGTCAATGTGTTTTATTGAACTATTAGCACAGTTCTCAATGAGTTTGACTCTCTGCTAATCTAAATGTAGTAACTCAGTCTAACTGAACAGCCTTGCTCTAAGCCACGTGCTGGGGTGTGATGCTGAGGATACACCCTGTCTCACTCTGTAGATGTTGGTCTGTGGAAAGAGGTGGGGTGGGACTGCCTCATCCCTTTTATAGTGAGATACCACCCCTGAGGGTCCTGACTGCTCATTGGTCGTGTCCTATTCTATGTGTTCATTAGTTGCATGTTTGCATATCATGACACGTTGGGGGCTGTTAACTGGGTAACTTTATTTAATTTGTGGTAGTCAATTGTGAGTCGCCATGAGCCGTCTGGTTTCTTTACTGGCCAAATTGGGGCATTATTAGTGGAAGCTACGGGTTGAATTACTCCTTGTTTTATTAGGCTGCTAATGACCTTTGAAATCGTGCTCTCAGCCTCTGGGGAAAACCATATTGCCTCTGGGGTATAGGATCAGGACCTGAAATCATAACTGTGTCGGTAATCTGCCCACAGTTATGCTTGTGCTGTACGAAAGCGTCTCTGTGTTTAGCGCCTCTCTAATGGTCGCGTCGATGCTAATTGCTGAGGGATTAAACCAATAGTCCCCTATTGAGCAGATCCTGTGTGCATAATCTCCTACTGAGAACATTGCGGGGGCCCTTGTTGTCTTCGACATCTGCCATACACACCTATTTACGGGGTCAAAGGGAAGGTTTTGGAGTTCATGAAATCCATACCAAGAATGCGTTCTGTGGTTGGGGGGGTAGCTCGACTAAAATGACAGGGTGCTTGGTGGCTATGGTTCCAACATGGACAGGTATAGGTGCTGTAATGTATCCTTCCTGCAAGTGCCCAGGGTCTACTTGGTCTGTTCTAGGAACAGGGTTGAGGAATTTAGCGTGGTCCAGGAGCCTCCTGTGTCCCAGAGAAAATCGACTGAATGTACCTGGACTTTGCCTGTGACTACCGGCCTTCCGACATTATCCCAGCATGTGTCACAGACCCAAGTTGGAGACTCTGGACACCGTCAATCAAGGGAGTTGTATGTGAGGTTATCTGAGCGGGCGTTTATGGTATGCATGGGGCACGAGTTGCTTTCTAGTTGGTGTAGCTGCCGATCGTGATCTGGCCTGTTGTTTCTGAGCGGGGCGTTGGGTTGCTCCTGTGGTCTCTGGTATCGATGATTGGGTGGGGGGTTTGTTTGCAGTCACAGGTGAAGTGTCCTGTTTGTCCACAAGTATAACATGGCCCTCATGGCGCGTGGGGTGGACCTTGTGCTCTGGGATACTGTTCCTCGCTCCTACCCTCATTTATCCATGAGGGTTCATAACTAGGTCTGACTGGGTGCATGGTGCCTTCTAATCCATTCTGATCTATCTGGTCCTATAGCGACTGTTCCCATGCTCTACGGAGACGTCTGTGTACCCATGCCTCATTATGTGTGTGATCTGCCAGGTCATAGTTTGCACAAGCCCTTTTACCTGCTTCTGTTGAATATAAAACTAGGGTTTGGGACCATTTAGTGGTTTCTTCATCATTTAGGTTAGCGTGGTTTAATTCGCCAAAAAATGCTTTGAAATGGATCCAGAGGCGACCGGCAAACGCCATCGGGTGCTCTCCTTTCTTTTGCCTACATTTGTTTCGACCTTCTACTGGGTCCACTTTATTATGCCCGATAGCAGCTAATAAGAAGTCCTTCACTTCATCTAGGGATCCCCCGCCTACATTTTGGGGATCAGGTAACGCTGATCTTACTGACTAGCTGAGGCTCATTACTATTAATTTTCCTCCCTTCCTCTCATCTAAACCAACCATAACCTTTTGTTGATGCACCTCCTCAAAGAAGCTATGCGGGTCTGCAGTGGGTTCAAATGGTGTTATCTTATTGCAGAAGTCCCTTAACCGGGTTATCGTGAGCGAGGTGGTGTATGTGATAGGTGGACCTATATGATTCCCTATCCTTCTTTCTGTAATGACCAGATTCATGGGTGCCGGGGCAGTTTCACTACATGTGGAGGTTGGTGCTATCTGTTCAGCCGGGGCTGCTGGTGCTTTTCTCTTTGGTATGGGTGGCAGTTGCTTTTGACCTTCAGTTCTACCTACGTATATGTGCGCGCTTTCTTTTAACTCTGCCCAATCGGCCTCTCTTCCTCCTCTTTCCCTGCTGTTAAGAAGGTACACATAAATCCATTCTGAACCGAAAGTAACGATTGGAGTCTGTTTATCTCTCACTGGCACTTGTGTGATCAGCGGTACTTTGCTTTTGCTCCTTAGCGGCCTGTTGGAGCGCTCTTAAAGCTGCCTGTAAGTCGGTGCATTTGATCGTTGAGTGACCTTTTGTTCAGTCTCCTCTCTTACCAAGACCGCACGTTGTGTGTCTTGATAGGCCTTGTCATACTGGGTCTGAAAGCTGCGAAGATGTACTATACAGGACTGGTGGGCAAGTTTAACATCGACGATTTCCCTCTCCTTAGCGGCTAACCTCTCCCAGAGTTCCTCATTGTTTCTCCTATTTTCTTCCTCCTGCTCTATTAACTGACCACGGAGTGTCTCTACGATCTCCTCGGTGCCTCGCAACTGAACCAAGCAGCACCCTATTGCCATTGGCTTTCTAAACTTTACTGCATTCTTCTTATATATCTCACAAAGATTCTCCCACCAAGTCTGTCCAATCTTTCCTGGACCTGTCTCAGTGTTTGTACAAAATTTCGACCAAAGGGGCTATCCTTTCCCCTTTAAATATTTCCTCAACACATTCTCCCATACGGGGCACTGTTCTGACTTATCGTCGACTGTAACCTCGGGTTGCGGGTTCATCATCCTTTCTACTAATTGTGCTGCCATCTCTTCTCTACTCTTAATTTGGAATAAGGAGTTGATCAAACAGCGGGTACGGCTTAAGGCTATATTCCGGTTCACAATCCCTTTAGATTTGCAAGCAAGTCTGACGAGTTTACCTTACCCTTCCATGTTAGTTACGCATGCGGTTAGTGCACACTTCCGAAATTCGGTTATTTGGTCAAAACAAAACTTGCTCTTGTGGTCTGTTTTCCTATCTCCCAATTTAATTCAAAGTTGTAGGCCATCTCTTGGAGTAACAAAGTCACTTCTAATCAAATCCCATCTGGGGTGCCAATAAATGTTGCCACTTTATTATCAGATCACAAGCTGCAAGTATATTTCTTGTATTGACCAAATGACCTCACAACCAGTATGTTAGTTCAAAAGACAGTTTATTATAAAACACAAGACTTATTTCTATGTGCAATGATACATGCGGCTACGTATTAAACTACACCTATCAACTAAGATGACCTTTACTTAACCTCTGGGTGACCGGCTCTGTGCGGGTAGATAAGGCCTTTATCTGAGTCCCCACGAGTGTCGGCTGGAAATCGTCAGATTTGTCTCGGCTGCAGCTTGTCTCTCTCACTCAGGTAGTGATCGCGGGTCTTGAACTTGGCTGGTCATTATGCTGCAGTTGGTGTGGGTACAGGCCGATCCCAAAAGAGATCGATTCCTAGTGTGCAGGGCTTCTTATCCTTCTTCTCTTTCGCGCCTTTTGGGCGGGGTTAACTCAGGGTCTAATGGGTCGATAGTCTCGATCACTCTGACTGATACCAGCCAATTCAGGGCCGGTACCTTGATGGCTGGGCAGGTCCGAGTCATTATTGTTCCAAGTGTGTATGCCTTTCCAAATAAGGGGGAGCGGCGCCGGTGAGTCTGCTACTGTTGCTATTCCCTGATTTGAGTCTATTGTCCTGGGGAAATCGGTGATTGACCTTTATCAGGTGCAGGTTTCAGTTTGGTCTGGATTTTCATTTGCACAATACACAGGGGCTGTGGACTGTCTGTGTCCTGGCTTGACCACAATTCCCATTACCCTTTGCAGGCAGCCATTCCATTACCCTTTGCAGGCAGCCATTTTAGATGGCCACAGTTTACAAGTGGCTTTTGACTGTAATGGGCTTTGCTTAATTTGAGATGGAGACAGTACAAATTAAAGTGTGTCCTTTTATTGTTAAGAATTGTTTAACTGTCAATTAGAAGCTATCTTCTGTGGTGTTAATGTAGTTAGCCCTGTGTAAAGTCTGTTCAAATATAAAAGATCCATATTTGTCAGTAGAATTTTTCCTGGGGTGTAGTATCTTTTGGTCACAATTTACAAATTGCAAAATTGTTGGGGTTTTTCTGCATTCAAACGCCATTGATGGCTCATTTGTTGGACTGGAAACAGAAGCAAGATAAGTAAAAATGGGAATAAAAATTGCTTCTGTGATGCTGTGGTAACAGGAGGTTTCATACCAAAAATAGCTCCTGTCCTTTGGCCTAGAAACAGGAATAGTAAGGAAAACTTTCAATGAATTTAAAATGTTTGGGGAATCTCTAATTGCTTTAAAAATGTCTGAAAAGGGGTTTTACACGTTTATGATCACTTGTAAAGGGATCGATTGTAAATTCTGGATAATTGAAAAATTGATCCATGTGACCTGGTGACCTTTGACCTACCAACAGGAAGGAAATTAATTAAGGAGGTCATGTGGCTCAGTTTTGTAACAGGGTGAAGAACAGAGAAGGCACATTTGTAAAGAGGTACGTGTGTGCAGTGTGATTGTGAATTGAACTAAAATTCTTCTGCTTTAGTTTTGCCAGAGCTGACCAGACCGTTCAACGGTGTTTGTTAAAGGTTTCAGATAAAGGAGGCTCTGGGATATCTGTGCCATCAAGACCATTGTGAACCTTGTTAAGAAAGTTCTGCAGGACTGTGCCGTTTGGATGAAGACCATTTCCAGAGAACTTGGAGCCACTATTGGAGGTGAATCGAGAACCAAATGCATTGAGTGGAAAAATTGAGAAATCCGACATACCAGAGGCTGAGCTGGAAAGATTGAGATTGGGGTGGCACGGTAGCTCAGTGATTAGCAAAATTGCTTCACAGCTCCAGGGTCCCAGGTTCGATTCCCAGCTTGGGCCACTGTCTGTGTGGTCTGCACGTTCTCCCCGTGTCTGCGTGGGTTTCCTCCGGGTGCTCCGGTTTCCTCCTACAGTCCAAAGATGTGCAGGTTAGGTGGATTGGCTGTGCTAAATTGCCCTTCGTGTCCAAGAAGGTTAGGTGGGGTTACTGGGTTACGGAGATAGGGTGGAGGTGTGGGCTTAAGTAGGTACTCTTTCCAAGGGCCGGTGCAGACTTGATGGGCCGAATGGGCTCCTTCTGCACCATAAATTCTATGAGATTGCACATGGTGCTACATTTTTGCAGAGAGTGATGCGAGTACTTGTAGTTTTTTGAGGCATATCTTTGTTGTATCGGCAATTTAAAGTGAAATTAATCTTTTTTAAAATTGCAATCCATTTGTCTGTTAATTCATGTTTAAGTTACATTGATTTAATTGAATTACAAGTTGCAAAAAGTGGGATCCTGTTGGTAACTTTTAGGGGTAAAGAAAATACTTTATGCATGTACAAGCCTTGTAAATGGACATAAGAAATATTTCCAGTCATGGAAAATAATCACATCCAGGGGTGTTCTGTTCTGAAAGAAACACCAGTGTAGCTGGAAGGCAATTGAGAGCAGGCACCTACAGCTAATTTCCCATTTCCTAAGGAGGGGTATTGAGGTCAATTTCAAAAGCTCTTTTAGCATTCTGACTGAGATCAGTAACTCTGTACAGCAAAGAAATTACCCAAGACTTTTTTACTAACTTGTTTTCTTTTTTACTTCCCTAAATAGTTTGCATGCTTAGGGGATGGGCTTTTGGTATGCAAGTTTACACCATTAGCTGAATGGGGAAGGTGTGATGGACCTTGGTGGTCTTTTGTGATCCTGTTCTTCATTATCCTAACTTGCACTAAATCCCGTTGACCCATCATTCTTGTGCTCGCAGACCTATATTGGCTTCATGGTCACCATTCACCTTGATTTTAAGGCTTTCCTCTTTGTGTTAAATCTCTGCATAGCTTCATCCCCTCCCTATCTCTAACCCTCTCCAGTCCTACAGTTCTCTAATAACTTAACATTCCACTAACCGTGACATTTGAGTGTAATTCTAAATGTGAGTCTGCTGATATTTGCTTTTTAGATTCACGTATTAAGAATTGCCATACTGTGGTCCATGCTGCTGTACAGCAGCATGAGTCAATGGCCAGAAATGTGATATTTGACATTATCAGGGTAAATATTTTCTTGCAGAAAAATGCAACCAAGTCCTTTTATTACAGATTTCTACCTTTTAAAATAGAACCTCTCCATACTTGTTCATATTTCTTGGCATCCCCACAATTTTCTGGCCAGTCCCATGAGAGCTTATTTACATACAACATATTCCGGACTTATGGCATTACATTTCCAAGTTTCCTATATTTGTTTGTAATGCAGCGGGAATAAGAATTTGAAAACACAGCTGTTACCAGGATCATCTGAGACAAGCAGAAGAATTATTTTCCATTCTTTCCACCCAGTCAAAAGTGCCGTGCACTTGGACATTAATGGGGAGGGATGCCCCCAGCTGTATTGGAGGTGGAAGAACATGGAGCAGGGCTAGGGGTGGGGGAGGGGGCATCGGGGGGGGGGGGGGGGGGGGGGGGGGGGGTTTGTGGCCGTGGCTCAGCTGCTAGCACCCTTGTCTTCAGAAAGTTGTGGGTTCAAATCCTGTTCTACAACTCGAGTGCAACAATCTAGGTTGACACTCCAGTACATTACTGAGGGAGCGCTGCACTGAGGCAGCGACTTTCAGATGAGGCATTAAACCTGGGTCCCCTTTCTGCCCCCTCAAGTGGATGTGAAAGATCCCACAGCACTATTTTGAAGAAAAGCAGTCATTAAAAGCAGATATCCTTAATGTCCTCGTCATTGTTTGTCCCTTAATCAACATCATAAAATCAGATATTCTGGTCATTATCACGTTGCTGGTTTGTAATACTAAAGGTTGCAACAATCTAGTTGAGTCTCAGGCAGTTGCCAGGGAAAGGGATAGCATTAGTAGCTAGGGAATGGAATTTGAAGCAAGTACCAAGGTGATAACTTCAGTCTTCCCAAAATATGAATTAGAGGAAATGTATTTCCCTCCAGTCGTGGATGGTCAGATGAGCAGTATCATAATTTAGCAACAGTGGATAGGGTCCAGAGTGGAGAGAAAGCTGGGTATTGTCAATGTATGTGAGAACTAACTGTGCTTTAGGATGATATTGCAAAGGACAATATGAGAAATTGGAGTGGGTTAAGGCTAGATACCAGGTGGGACACGAGAGGTTTTGCTCTGAAAATGGGCTGAGAAGCTAATTCAAGTGACTGTGGCAATGATTAGATAGATAAGAATGGAACCAGGCAAGTGCAGTCCCATCCAGCTGGATGCCAGTGGGGAGGAATTGGAGGCAGTTGTTGTGGTCAACAGTGCCTAAGACTGCAGAGAGTTTGAGAAGGATGAGGTGGGATAGTTTATCTTTGTCACATGAAATGTCATTTGTGACTTTATGAACTGTTTTGGCACTCTGGCAGGGGTGAAGACCTTATTGGAAGGATTCAAGCACTTGAGTCCCAGGAAGGACAGGCATGGATTTGAGAAATTATAACTTGTTCAAGGACTTTGGAAAGGGTGGTTGGAAATGGTAGATAATTTGCAAGGTGTGGGGGACGGGGAGGTCAAGGGCAGAGTTTTCCAGTCAGCACTGGATTCTATTTTTTATTCATGTATCGGATGTGGCAATGCTGGCTAGGCTAGCGTTTATTGTCCATCCCTAATTGCCCTTGAGAAGGTGGTGGTTAGTTGCCTTCTTGAACCGCTGTAGTCCATGTGGTGTTGGTCCACCCACAGTGCTGTTGAGGACAAAGGTTCCAGGATTTTGACCCAGCGACAATGAAGGAACGGTGATATTTCCAAGTCAGAACAGTTAGTGGCTTGGAGGGGAACTTCCAGGTCGCGGTGTTCCCATTTGGCTGCTGCCTGCAGTGCATCTTTTAGATGGTACACACGGCTGCCATATGTGTCAGTGGTGGAGGGAGTGAATGTTTGTGGATGCGGTGCCAATCAAGTGGGCTGCTTTGTCCTGGATGGTGTCAAGCTCCTTTAGTGTTGTTGTTCTCATTGGTTCAAAGTGGCAGCTCTACTGAAATGAAAAGAGCAACTCTGAGATGTATGCAGTTCTGCGCTGTAATTCAAGCAATTGGATTATGAAATGAAGTAAAAACGAAAATCGCTTATTGTCACGAGTAGGCTTCAATGAAATTGCTGTGAAAAGCCTGTCCGGGGAGGCTGGTACGGGAATCGAACCGTGCTGCTGGCCTGCTTTAAAAGCCAGCAATTTAGCTGAGTGAGCTAAACCAGCCCCTCTGAAGGGATTATCTTGAAGGGAAGGAAATATAATGCTGCAGATCTGAGGCAACAAAATTAATCCATCTCAATTTACCTTTCAAAAAAGGTACATTTTAATCCAACTAATTTATTTATTATTTTGAGAAAGATATTACCCATTTTAAACTTCCCGTTGACCTGTACACGTTATCTAATAATTAACTTTCATGCTTTCTGCAGGTTTACAAATGAATCTGCACAAGAATCTTGTGCACTGCAAAGCTATTAAATTGTCTGCAGCAAATCGTCAATGCACAGGTTATACAGACGTTCAACCACAAAAGACCCTTAAGGACTGCTTCAACTTGCTACTAATGGGATACATAGTGTTTGTCTTCTTCAATCGCCATCACAGGTAGGGAAAGGAGGCCGATCCTAATTCCACCCCAGCTGATAATAGGGATTGAATCCCACTCTGTCGGCACAAATCTGATTCACACAGGCTGGCCAGCCAACTGCCCCTCACAAGGAGTCTGAGTTGCTGTGACAACATGCACTTTTACACGCATGCTGTAGTCCAGAGCTATAAACAGTGATGATGAAAGCTCTAATTTTCTTTCCATCTCCTGACTAACCAGGAAACTCTCCTACTCTTAATGTGTGCCATTGACAGGTTTGGTGGGAGAATTTGTAGATTGATAGTCAACCTGTTTGGCTCATTCCTTCCTTTTGCCATCAATTCTTGAGTTTGACTTAAATCTGGAGTTTCTGGCTCCATGGCAAAAATGCTACCCACTGCACCATAAAACCTCCTATCTAATATGTAGTAATACCTTTAAATTTTGAAGATTTCTTATATTTGGAATCATCAATGTACAGTAGACATACCGATCAGGAAAAACTCAACCGATGCTTTGGTGATGTTGTTACACATAGCAACTAGAGAAGTTTTCATCCTGTAGAATTGAAACCCAAGTCTAATCCTAAAATTGAAGGATGAGGTCGGCAAGATGTCTCAATGGTTAGTACTGCTGTCTCACGCTGCCGAGGACCTGGGTTCGATCCCAGCCCCGGGTCACTGTCTGTGTGGAGTTTGCAAATTCTCCTCGTATCTGCGTGGGTCTCACCCCCACAACCCATAAGATGTGCAGGGTAGGTGGACTGGCCACATTAAAATTGTTCCTTGATTGGAAAATTAAAAATTGATGGTCGAGTGTTCAGCAAGGAAACCAATTATTCACTATTAAAGTTGGTGTCTCCTCCATGTGATGCTAAGCCAAATCTTGATTTGCAGATCCAATTGCAAATGTGACGTGTCAAATTAATGAGAAAGAGGTACTGGAGGCTTTGGCTTAGCGTGACCTGTAGTGACCTTGTTCAATTCTCCTCCATATATTGAGATTGCTTAATGACACAGACTTCTCAATTTGAATTTCTTTAGGGTTGTCCCCCTCCCCCATGTAGTGGTCTCCAAGGCTTTAGTTTTCAGAATATCTTTGTATCTGGGTGGCACAGTGGTTAGCACGGCTGCCTCAAGGTGCTGAGGCCCCGGGTTCGATTCCAGCCCTGGGTCACTGTCCGTGTCGAGTTTGCGCATTCTCCCAGTGTCTGCTTGGGTCTCACCCCCACAACCCAAAAGGTGTGCAGGGTAGGTGGATTGGCCACGCTAAATTGCCCTTCAATTGGGGGAAAAAAAAGAATTGGGCATTTAAATTTATTTTTAAATGAATATCTTTGTATCTGATCCTAAAACATAAAGCAATCCTCTGTACATAAAATACCTCCTAAGACCATACGTAGGAGCGGAAGTATGCCATTTGGCCCATCAAGTCTATTCTGCCATTCATTGAGATCATGACTGATCTGATATGATAATCCTTAACTCCATTAAAACAAATTTAAATGTAGAGTTCTGGCATTGACTATAAATGCATATGTAAATAAGATAATGCGATCATGGAAACCTAGGTCACAGGAAAGGTGACAACTTGTTGAACAATTGCTTGATTTCTTCTTTGGCTCTGTCTCTTGTGTATAAATCGCGTTACTAAATGTTAAAGATACCAGTAAAAATATATATATTTTTTAAATCCTCAACTCCACTTTCCCACCTTATCCCCATAACCCTTTATTCTCGAAATGGTTTTAATAAATCTGTCCATCTCTGCCTTGAGCATACTTAATGGCCCAGCCTCTGCAGCTCTCTGCGGTAAAGAATTCCACATATTCACTACCCTCAGAGAAGTAATTCCTTCTCATCTCCATGTTAAATGGGTGACCCCTTACTCTGAGATTATGCCCTCTGGTCCTAAACTCTCCCACAAGGGGAAACAACCTCTAAGCATTTTCTCTGTCAAGCCTCCTGAGAATCCATCTCTCATTACTCATCCTTCTAAACTTCAAAGAGTACAGGCCTAACCTACTCAACCCCTCATAAGAAAATCCCTCCGTTCGTGGGATCAACCTGGTGAACCTTTTTTGGACTGCTTCCACTGCCTGTATATCATTCCTTGGATAAGGCGACCAAACCTGTTTGCAGTATTCCAGATGTGGTCTAACTAGTGCCTTGTATAGTTTTAGCAAGTCTTCCCTTTCTTTATACAACATTCCATTTGCCTTCCTTACTACCTGATCTTGCATGCTAGCTTTTTGTGATTAATGCATGATTCCCAAATCCTTCTGTGCTGCAGCTTTCTCCATTTAAATATATTCAGACCTTTTATTCTTCCTACCAAAGTGCATAACTTCACATTTTCCAACATATTTCATCTGTCATGTTTTTGTCCGCCTCTCCATCTCTTTCTAGACTGGCATCCTTCCCACCTATTTTGTGTCATCTGTAAACTTGGCAATAAGACATTCACTCCCCTTGTCCCAAGTCATGAATATTGTAAAAAAAAAACTGGCCCCAGCACTGCTCCCTATGACACTCCAATAGTTAGAGGTTGCCATGCTGAAAATGCCCTTCTTCCCTCCAACTCTGTCTTCTACGAATCCTCTATTCATGCTAATATATTATGCCCAACACCATGGGCTCTTGGCTTATTCAATTGCTTTTTGTGTGATGCCTTCGAGCTCTTTTTGGAAATCCAAGTATATTGCATCTACTGGTTCTCCTTTATCTATGCTGCTTGTTACCACCTCAAAGAATTCCAAATAAATTTGTCAGGCATTATTTTCCCCTTCATGGAGCCAAGCTGACTGTGCCTGGCTTTATTATGTATTTCTCAATGCTCTGCGATTCCCTCCATTTTAATGGACATTTCCCCGTGACGGATGTCAAGCTCACGCCCCCCCCCCCTTAACCAATCCTACTGGATGTTTAAAAACGCAGTTTGTGTTGTTTGGTTTTTGAAATGTTATTTTCATGTCATCATGAAGAATGATGTGGAGATGCCGGCGTTGGACTGGGGTGAGCACAGTAAGAAGTCTTACAACACCAGGTTAAAGTCCAACAGGTTTGTTTCAAACACGAGCTTTCGGAGCACGGCTCCTCCTTCTTCCTGAAGAAGGAGCCGTGCTCCGAAAGCTCGTGTTTGAAACAAACCTGTTGGACTTTAACCTGGTGTTGTAAGACTTCTTACTGTGATCATGAAGAATGTATTCCGTCTTCCAAATTACCCACCTACATAATGGCTAGAAACGGTCAGGAGGCCTTCCAACAAATTTAGTTGTTGAAAATGTTGAATAATTTTGATGCGTTTGCTTTGAGGAAAACGGCATGTCGGTAATCGGTGTTAAACCGAAGGAACTTCCCGGCCAGGGGTCTGCAGCAAGGTGTGTGTGCCCACCCCGCGGTGGGTCCAGGCTGCCGCTCTGAAGGGGTATCAGGGTGGGTATATTAAAGCCTTGTCAGCCCTGACACAGGATCGGCCAGGCCCCAGAGGTTGGCTCCCTCCTCTCTCCACAGATGCTGCCCGGCCTGCAGTGTGATTGTCCAATAATTTCTTGTTTCAGATTCCAGCAGCCGCAGTGATTTGCTTTGAGGTGAAAGCTGTCGTGCCCGATCGATTGCCCGCCCCGCCACCGACTGGCGCCGATTCATCAAACTCCATCTGGACCGGGAGGCCGCTCGACAGTTGGAGCGCCTGGGGAGACGGTGCGGGGGAGGGGAGGAGGGGGCGAGAGGTCACGCATCCGGGATCTGGGGGAGTGGGTGGGACTGTGGGTAATGTAGTCCAGTCGGCAGGGGCCCCGGATGTGTGGGCCGGCGACGGCGGGTGGGCGCGGGGCGGGACTACAACTCCCGGCGGGCCGGGCAGCGCCCAGCGCACATGCGCAGAAGCCGCCGTTTATCTCCAGCCGCTGGCGTCAACGGCACGTCAGTCGGAGCGGGAGGTACACGAGGAGCGGAGCCTGGCGGCCGGCCTCCTCTTCAAGCGGCCGATAGCCTCGGAACGAAGCGGATTTCACAACACAGAGGCAGAAATAAAAGGAGGAAGGCGGCGGTGAGGGGAGGAGGGCGATCACGAAAAAAAAAAGGGGCGACGTTAAATTTTGAATCGGGTGACATTCTGAGCGCGCGGCCATGGATGCGAAAGACGTGGCGGATTACGCCCCGGATTCCTGGGAGCTGGCGGCCGACACGGAGGCCGAGGCCCAGGTGAACAACTCCTTCTCCAAGCTCAACGTGAACGCCAAGCCCTTCGTCCCCAATGTCCACGCAGCCGAATTCGTCCCCTCCTCCCTCAGGAGCTCGGACGAGGCGCCCGAAGGTAAATGTGGGTGAGGGGGGAATCAACCCAGAACTTGGAATAAAATATAATAAAAATCCGGGGGGGGCGGGGGGGGGAGCGAGAGAGTCGGGCTTCCAGGCCTTTGTTCCGTGGCGGCGGGGGTTGTGCGGTGTGTCTGGGGGAGGGAGGGACTGTCTTTCCACCCCCCCCCCCCGTTCGTGTGCCCGAGCTGCAGCTTTAACGGTTGGTGTCTCTGTTGGGGAGGGGGGGGGGGGGCTGGAAAAGGCCCTTCACCTCACCCAGCGCGTTAAAATGCTCATTGCATTTAACTCCCAACTTTGAGCCTAATTATGGGTGAGTGGCTGTCTCTTCCCCCTCCGGTCCCATCTCCGTCCTGTGAAACGCTCCATATGGTGGAGCAGGAGAATTGGTGCCGCACCGACCGTCGGAATTCTGCGGTGGTGGGTGAGCGAGATTCCCGTCAGGGAGGGGGTGGGGGTTCGAGGGCCGAAGTGCGCCCGACGCTTCGCCGAGGCAGCCGTGCCTGCGGAGCTCCCCTCTTTCTCTCTCTTCTCCCATCCCCGTGTTGGATTATTGCGAGAAAGGCTGAGGAAAGCCGCCTTTCCGCTCATGACTTCATTTATTTATAGTAAACGGGCCGCGAAGTAGGTTTAAAGCGGAAAGCAATGTGACCGGCGCTTGTGGAATTGTGGCTTAACTTTTGCAGATGCAACTAACTAACCACTTTTCAGAGAGCTTTGAGTTGTTTTGTTAAATTGACATGGGGTGAAATTATTAGGAGACTGGGTCTATATGAAGTAATGTGCACTCACTAAGCTAAATTACACGTTGCCATGTCTTTTAGAAGTACTGTTCGGTAATTGTCATGTTGGCTACTTTCAGCGCATTTTTTTGGAAGAAATACATGCGAGACAACATTTTGTGCTCATGGATTATGACCGTGTGCTTGTACTATAGTTATGTCAGTTCTAGTTGATCAGTCTGATGATAGCAAGTAAAGCTGCAGTGCAATTAATAGAGCCTAGGGCCCAGTAGGGTTTTGTATTGAATGTGTTCCCTGAAGCACTATTTGTTTTAGATATCAGACCTTTCTCGTCTATGGCTGAATTGGGTGGAGCTGTAAGTTATTTAGGGGCCAGTTTATCTCAGTTGGCTGCACAGCTAGTTTGCCATGCAGAGCGAGGCCAACAGTGTGAGTTCAATTCACTTACCTGCCTTCTCACTCTTGCTGCTCACGTGAATTGTTGTGATCCTCAGTTTAAATCACCACTGATCAGCTCTCCTCCTGAAAGCGGAAAGCAGCCTGTGATCATCTGGGACTGTGGCGACATTACCATTACTTATTTTGAGGTCTTGACTCCATAACTGTACAGATGTGCATCATGCATGGCCATTAGGAACTAGATTGAGCTTGTATTCCTTCTGCGTTGGTCTGTATTGCAACGATAATCCAACCTGGTTTCTCCACTGTTAGCACATGATGCTCCCAAAATAACTAAAACATGGACTTGCAGTTTGTGCTCAAGTCTTGTTAGCAGACGCTGGAGTAACTTCTTGGAGTGTTGTTGCCTGGTGAGGTAGTGCCCTTATCAACCAATTGTTGAACTAGAAAACTAAGCAAAAAGTATTTCGATGAGCTGGGGTGATGGCTAACTTGAATTCGAACTGTGCACCCTGGAACTTAGATTCAGGTTTTTGAAGAAACCTGCCCCTTTCTTTAGCCACTCTTTCCAGTCTATTGCTAAAGAGGTGCTAGAATGATGGCAGTTGCAAAATTAGCAAGATAAGAATGAATAATACCTGTGGCACGGTTGTCTGGCAGGTTGCTAACTGTGGGACTCCATGTAGCATTAAAGAGTCTTAACTGCTGGACCATGCAATCCTTCTGGACAGAACGGCTAATTGCATTGAACTGCACCGTCATAACTTTGCAGCTGGCTGCCTGAAGAACCCAGAAAACAGCTTCCCAGCCTATTTGGTTGGTCAAAATAAATGTAGTATGGGAATGTTTTTAAAAATATTCATTCATGGGATATGGGCATCACTGGCTGAGCATCTTTTAATGTCGACCCCAAGGACGTTTAGGAGTCAACCACATTGTTCTGGATCACATAGGCCAGAACAGGAAAGGATGGCAGATTTCCTTCCCTGAACGACATTAGTGAACCAGATGGGTTTTTACGACAATCGACAATGGTTCCATGGATGTCATTCGACTTTTTGATTTTTATTGAATTCAAATTTCACCATCTGATCCCTCTCTGGGATTTGAAGTTGGGTCCTTACCCATGTTATCTGTATTACTAGTCCAACAACAGCACCACTGCACCTGAGCTGAGATGAAACATAATTTAACTTGAGGCAAAAAGCTAAGTAGGATAGGATTTTTTTAATCCTTTGTTCCCTGTTCCTTGTATATCTATCTAATCAAGATCTGCAGACTTCAAGCAACGACACATGAATAAATGTTGAAATTTTACCCGTAAACAAGAATTCATTAAAATGTTGCCTTTGGAGACCCTGCTTTGTGGTATTCGTTTCCTGTTTATTTCAGCCAGCAGAAATAATTCTCCCCTTGCATCGGCTGGTAACAATCACTCCAAAGAGGCTGGTGGCTTTTCCAGGTAAGTGAAACATGGACTTTTCCATATTTTATAGTCAAAAATTTCAAAGACTGATTGCAGCTGAATTTGTGTTGGAAACGTTCTGCATAAATTAGTCTGTATACAGTTGAGTATCTGTTAGCTAAAATCTTCAGGACTGTCCATGGTTCAGATTTCGGATAATTCACTCCGGATACGACATATAGAACTAGGCCGACTTCGATAGCCTAAATTAAAAACAGAATAATGTGGATGCTGGAAGAATCATACTGACTGTCTTTCTCTTTCCACATATGCTTCCAGAGTTTTTCCAGCATTTTCTGTTTTTATTACAATCTCCTAAACAAGCTGTAGTCTAAAGCAAGTAAAATGGCCAGGAAGGTAAGATTTATCACCTGAATAATTTCCCACCTGTGGCGCCATCTGTGACTTTGTCAGAAACGGTTCAACTTGTCGATGTTCAGACAAAACAGTTGAAGGGCCGGTGAGGTACAGGCCAGAGACTTAATGCATTAAAGGTCGCTGAGGTTCAAAAAAAGTGCTGTTTAGGATGTGTTCAGTTTTCAGATTTACTGTTGAGGAATTCTGATCTGTATTATAACTTAGAACACAGCTTTGTTAATTTCAGCCAGCCGGCAACTGAATTTGTAAGAAGAAAAATCTCAACACTGCTCTCTAAATTAGCAGTAATTAAAAAAAATAATAATTTAAAGTACCCAATTAATTTTTTTCAATTAAGGGTCAATTTAGTGTGGCCAATCCACCTAGCCTGCACATCTTAGAGTTGTTGGGGCAAAACCCACGCAAACACGGGGAGAATTTGCAAACTCCACACGAACAGTGACCCAAACCTGGGATCTCAGTGCCGTGAGGCAGCAATGCTCGCCACTGTGCCACCGTGCTGCCCCTTAAATTTGCAGTGATTTGAGGTGGTTGTTACTGCTGACATTTAGGAGTTCAACTGCAATTTGTCTCCACTGACAATTTTGATTCTTACTTGGGCAGCAGAGGTATTTTGGCAATGTGCACATGGGAGGCGTGTCTCACTATTATTGGGGTTTGACTACCAGCCTTCACTTTACTGATGTGTAAGAGCTACTTCGGATGCAGACTTAAATTTCTATGGCAAGTTTAACATAGAATATCCCGCAATGCTTCATATGGGGACAGGTTCGGCCAAGCATAAATTGAGGGCTGGCATGGATACTCTCCCCATACGTGGATGCGTGCAGCCCCCACAACATCCAAGTGGCTTGACACCCCCATGATCGGCATCCCTGATGCGCTGTGGCAGCTGTGTGTACCATCTACAAGATGCACTGCCAGAACTTGTCATGTTTCATTCAAAGGCAGCAGACACAGGGAACACTATCACCTGAAAGGGGGTTAGCACAGTTATTTCACAGCTCTGAGGTCCCAGGTTCGATTCCCAGCTTAGGTCACTGTTTGCGCGTTCTCCCCATGCCTGCATAGGTTTCCTCCCAAAGACATGCGGGTCAGGCGAATTGGCCATGCTAAATTGCCCAGCACAATGAGTGCACCTACAGTGGTTCAATAAAGACAATTAGGGACCAGCGATAAATGCTAGCCTAACCAGCGATGCCACGTCTTGTAAATTAATTTTTTTTAAATGGATGACGTATTAATGAGTGTAAAGTGTCACAGAGATTTTTAAAGGTCGGGCAACTGCAGAGAGGCAGTGGTTTCAGTGCAATTGGCTTTTGCGCATTGGTCTGAAGTAGGGAGAGTTCACAATTAGGAAAGCCTTATTTGCATTTGGAGAACAGGATTTTTTTTCTGGCAATGGCAGCTTTATTGTTGCTGTTATACCTAAATATCTTCACCAGGAACCCATCCCTGAACATGTTTATGCAACGTCCCCAGCAGCAGGTGCATCTCTTTCCATGGCGATTTGTGTATAGTTAATCTATGTTTTGTGTTTGCACATCAGTTTGATTATGCTTTCTGGAAGTTCCTGGAGGGCTGCAAATGGAGGTTGCTGAAGACGGAGCTCACAGCCAAGGTCAATTTGATACAGGGGAACAGTGGCATAGTTACAGATATTAGTTTGTGCAGTATGGAGCGTTGCCAGTGAGGTGCCTGTTGGAAGATTCAAATCTAGAGAGAATGGGAAATCTTTTCAGTGGGGGCAGGGTGTAGCAGTGGATGGAGAGCATATTAGAGCCTATTAGTAGCAAGTGCAATAGATATCAGGCTTGTACGTTTAATCGCTGAAAGCTTATGGTGCAAAGGTTCTGGCAGGAAATTCCCAGAGCGGCTTTATTGCTGGTCTGGAGAAAATTCTGCCTCGTTTACAACTTGGATGTCAGACAGATAGACAGCATTTACATGGGGCAGCACGGTAGCATTGTTGTGCACAATTGCTTCACAGCTCCAGGGTCCCAGGTTTGATTCCCGGCTTGGGTCACTGTCTGCGGAGTCTGCACATTCTCCCCGTTTGTATGTGGGTTTCCTCCAGGTGTTGTTTCCTCCCACAGTCCAAAGATGTGCAGGTTAGGTGGATTGGCCATGCTAAATTACCCTTATTGTCCTTAGTGTTGGGTGGGGTCACTGGGTTATGGGGATAGGTGGAGGTGTGGACCTTGGGTAGCATGCTCTTTTCAAGAGCCGATGCAGACTCGATGGGCCGAATGGTCCGAAAGTGTTTGAAACAAAGCTGTTGGATTTTAACCTGGTGTCGTAAGACTTCTTACTGTGCTCACCCAGTCCAACGCCGACATCTCCACAAAGTTGTATGCAACGTAACCAATTTGTGTGGGTACTTGCTGCAAGGTTGTCTGAAAAGGGAACATTGGTGCAATCAGCACATTACAACCCATATTTCTCTATAAATCTGATAGCTGTCAGCTATTAGTCAGTGTGTAACTTATGTGAAAAATATTAATATTAAATTTGGTATATTTATGTTGCAAACATCATTCTAATACAGCATTAATAGCCTTTCAGATCTTGTCTTTTATTTTTGCATTGCATTTGCACACAAAAGGGTACCTAGTCATCTCAGTGGTACATCTTAGTATTCCTGCTGGCATGAATTCCGTTTTCCTCCTTTTATAAACTGTGAAAATGGAAGTGATCCACAACATGCTCACGGCGACTAATGGCTTTAGACTGTCTTGTGAGTTGAGCAAAATGCCTCAGATGATGGAAATCTGAAATAAACAGAAAACGCTTGAAATACTCAGCAGGGCAGGCTATGTTGTTGGAGAGAAAAACGGTTGCTGTTTCAGATATGCAACTTCATTAATGAAAGATATGGTAATTAAGAAGCAAACATGGGCTGCAGTGTTTCAAGATGGCGGTTCCACCACCGTCTCAAGGACAAACAAAATGCTGGCCAAGCCAGTGATACCCTCGTCCATCGGAGAGGACTAGTTTAGATTCCAGGAAGGAAAAAGGATCAGAGAAACAATTGGCATTATAACATTGAATTAACACAGTTTACAATTTGAACAGCAATTGTTCAATCAGGTTGACTGGATTAAGCTCTCGGTAGTGTTGAAAGAGTCATGTGCACCACCTTAACTCGCCCTCGTGCGCGAGGAGGTCAAGTTCACCCTATGTGTCGCTTCATTCTGCACCCCCCCATCCTCTATCTTGAACTGAAAAGCTATCTCTCTGAAAAGCTGCTCCTCCCATTTCTTCTTAATCCTTATCTTCTGCAGCCCTCCACTCCTCCAGCCACCTATATATCCCTGATCTTACTCTCCCCTTCATCTGGGTGCAACAGCTACACCAATTGGGTGTACTTGGGAAACCCCCTCCATTCCTTCTGCACAAAGTCCCTCACTTGCATACACCTGAATTTGCTTCCCGTAGGAAACTACCCCCTCCCACAGCTCTTCCAGACCTCCATCGAGGACCATGGCTAATCCATCTACCCTGCATATATTTGGGTTGTGGGGGTGAGACCCATGCAGACACAGGGAGAATACTTGTCCACCTTGGCTATCTCGTCCAACAACTGTCCATACTCCTTCTCCTATCTCTGTGTGTCTTGAGCAAGATAACCTCCCCCCCCCCCCCCCCCGAACTACCACCTTCAATGCCGCTCAAAATGTGGCCACCGATACCTCCCTGTTCTGATTCAACTCCATAGTAATAATAATCTTTATTGTCACAAGTAGGCATACATTAACACTGCAATGAAATTACTGTGAAAAGCCCCTAGTCATGCCAGTGCCTGCTCGGGTACACGGAGAATTCAGAATGTCCAATTCACCTAACAAGCACGGCTTTCGAGACTTGTGGGAGGAAACTGGAGCACCCGGAGGAAACCCACATAAACGCAGGAAGAAAGTGCCGACTCCGCACAGACAGTAACCCAAGCTGGGAATCGAACCTGGGACCCTGGTGCTGTGAAGCAACAGTGCTGACCATTGTGCTTTTCTGAATGGAAAGCTGTGACTAGTGGCATTCCACAGGGATCAGTTCTGGGGCCTTTGTTGTCCGTGGTGTATATAAATGAGTTGGAAGAAAATGTAGCTGGTCTGATTAGTAAGTTGGCAGGTGACACAAAATTGGTGGAGTTGTGGATAGTGAGGATTGTCGGAGGATACAGCAGGATATAAACTGGTTGGAGTCTTGGATGGAGAAATGGCAGATGAAGTTTAATCCGGAAAAGTGTGAGGTTATGCATTTTGGAAGGTCCAAAGTGTAGGAATTGCACATCTGGGCGTGCATGTCCACCGATCACAAAGTGGCAAAGCATGTGGATAAGATGGTCAAGGCAGTATACGGCATACTGGCCTTCATTGGTTGGGGTATTGAATATCAAAATGGCAAGTCGTGTTGCAGCTGTTAGGCCTCATTTTGAATATTATGTACAATTCTGCTCATCACACTACCAGAAGTGTATGGATGCTTTGGAGAGGGTACAGAAGCGGTTTACTGGGATGTTGCCTGGTATGGAGGGCATTAGCTATGAGGAGAGGTTAGATAAACTTTGTCTGTTCTCACTGGAACGACAGAGGTTGAGAGGCCTACAGGATAGAGGTCGACAAGATTGAGTGGCATGGACAGAGTTCTTCCCTCGGGTAGGAGAGTCAAGTACTAGGGCACATAGGTTTAAAGTGCAAAGCAAGCTTTTTTACACGAGGGTGGTAAATATATGGAAAGCATTGCCTGGGGAGGTGGTGGGAGCAGTTACGATAGCATTTAAGGGACATCTGGACAAATATATGAATGTATGGAAATGGAAGGATACAGACTCTTAAGTGCAGAAGTTTGTAGCTTAGGCAGGTACTGTGGTCGGCGCAGGCTTAGAGAGCCGAAGGGCCTGTTCCTGTGCTTTGTTCGACCTGAAGTCACCCACTGTTTCGCCGGATGCAGCACCCCAAACTTGATCTGCCTTCGATTATAGAACCGCTTTGGCCTTGTTGAACCCGGCACACATTTTTGCCAGCTCTGCTCAAATGTCCTGATAGATTCAGACCCTGTCTCCCCCTCCCATCCCCATCTCCATGGCCCACCGCAGGGTCTTCTCCTTCTCCACAAACTTATGGAGTCTCACAATCATTGCCCGTGGCAGCTTCCCCGCTCTTGGCTACTGCCTTAGGGATCTGTGCACCCTATCCACCTCTGGGAACTTGTCCAGCACCCCCTCTGCCGCCAGCATCCTTGAGACGTATCTCGTGGCACTTGTTCAGGTAGGCCACGATACGCATGTTCTGCCTTCTGGATCTATTCTCCTGCTCTACCGTTGCACTTAGTGACTTGCAACGGTTCCCCAGGAACTCTGCCTCCAGTGCCACCACCCGATCACTGTGGTCGGCCATCACCTCCTCCATTTCCTGGATCTGTGACCCCTGTGCCTCCCAAGCAGTTCTTGACACACTCCATCAATCCTTTCATGGGTGCTCCCACTACAGCCATGGCCTTCGACCGGTCTTCCTGCATCTTCTTTCGTTGCTGGCGGAACCCCTCTCTAATGAACGTCGTCAGCTGCTCCTTTTGGAGTTCTCCAGCTTGCGACATCCCTTCTCCCTCCACCATCTTTCCAATTGTTGTAGAACCACCGGTCTCTTCCAGTTCGTTCCCAGGTCTTTAACCTTCTTCTCCGGGTCTGATAACCAGCAGACGTGCCACTCCCGGGCGGAACTTCTTCTCCACACCTTCAGCTACACTTTCCTGTCAAAATTCCTCCGCTGTTGGGTAAAAAGAACTCAAATCAACATCTTCGAGCCAGAGCTGCCCTGTGTGTGACCGCTCACTCCATGGCTCCCAATGGTAACGGCAGTTAGATTTGCAGATGACTAAGCAATTGCAACAAGCACAATGATTGCACATTTGTAATGTATAAATGTGAGGTTATTTACTTTTTGGAAGTGAACAAGAAGACAGATTACTACCTGGATGGTTGTAAATTGGGAGAGGGGGCTGTCCAGCGAGACCTGGTGCCCTTGCGCACCAGTCGCTGAGGTAAGCATGCAGGTACAGCAGGCGGTGAAGAAGGCTAATGGTATGTTGGCTTTTATTGCGAGAGGTGTCTAGTACAGGAGCAGGAATGTGTTGCTGCAATTATACAGAGCCTTGGTGGGGCAGTTTTTGTCTCCTTTTCTGAGGAAGGATGTTCTTGCTCTCGAGGTAGCGCAGCGAAGGTTTACCAGACTGATTCTGGGGATAGCAGGACTGACATGAGGTGAGATTGACTAGGTTCCGATTGTTTTCTCTGGAGTTCAGACGAAGGGCAGCACGGTAGCACAGTGGTTAGCACCAGGGTGCCAGGTTAAATTTCCTGCTTGGGTCACTATCTGTGCGGAGTCTGCACGTTATCCCTGTGTCTGCGTGGGTTTCCTCTGGGTGCTCCGGTTTCCTCCCACAGTCCAAACGTGCAGGTTAGGTGGATTGGCCATGCTAAATTGCCCTTAGTATCCAAAAAAAAGTTTGGGTGGGGTTACGGGGATCGGGTAGAGGTGTGGCCTTTCCAAGGGCTGGTGCAGACCCGATGGCCCGAATTGCCTCGTTCTGCACTGTACATTCTATGAATGAGGGGGAAACTCGTAGAGGTTTATAAAATTCCAAAAGGACTGCTGCTTCTAGGGCCTTTGCTCTGTGGACCGATCCCATTTGGAATGAAGTTGAGACTGGCCCCAGTTTTATTCTCCAGAAATGTTCTATATTTGTGGCTCATCGTTTCAACATGTTAATGTTATATTCAAATATTAGCATTCTTGACTGTGCTAGTACTTCCTTGCAAAGGAATAGTACTAGCTAAGTCAAGGTGAATCTTTTATGGCCAAGAATTGTTGTGATGCAGATTTTTTTCCTCCATTCCTGGGTATGATTGCGTAATATTCAACACGATTCGTGACTCCTCAGACACTGAAGCAGTCCCCGTGCAAATGCAGCAGCACTTGAACAATATCCAGGCTTGGACTGTCAAGTGGCAAGTAATATTGACACCACACAGTGCCAGGCAATGACCATCTCCAATGAGAGAGAATCAAACAATCACCCCTTGACATTTAGTAGCCTGGCCATCACCGAATCCCCACCATCAACATCCTAGGGGTTACCATTGACCACAAACTGAACTGAACTAGATGTATAAATACTGTGACTACAAAAGCAGGTCAGAGATTAGGAAACCTGTGGCGAGTAACTCTCCAAAGCCTGTCCTCTACCTATAAGACACAAGTCTTAGATAGAATATTCCCCACTTGCCTGCATGGATGCAGCTCCAACAACACTCCAGAAGCTTGACACCATCCAGGACAAAGCAGCCCATTTGATTGGCGGCCCCTCCACAAATATTTACTCCCTCCACCACCACCGTCGCACTGTAGCAGCCATGTGTACCAGCTACAAGATGCATAGCAGGAACTCACCCAGACTCCTGAGACATTACCTTCCAAACCCATGACCACTACCATCAAGAAGCACAGGGGCAGCAGTTACCTGGGAACACTACCACCTGTAGGTTCCCCATTTCACTCAACGTCCTGATTTGAGGATGTACTGCTGTTCCTTCACTGTCACGGTCAATATCCTGGAACTTTCTCCCTAATAATCTAATATTTATCATCACAAGTAGGCTTACGTTGACACTGCAATGAAGTTACTGTGAAAAGCTAATGGCACAGTGGGTGTACCTACACCACATGGACAGCAGCGGTTCAAGAATCATAGAATTTACAGTGATGAAGGAGGCCATTGGGCCCATTTGAGTCTGCACCGGCCCTTACAAAGAGTGCCCTACTGAAGCCCACGCATCTACCCTATTCCCGTAACCCCCACTTAACATTTTTTGGACACTTAAGGGCAATTTAGCAGCTCACCACCACCGTCTCGAGGGTAATTGGGGATGGGCAACAAATGCTGGCATAGTCAGCAAAGGACCGGTCTGTAAAGAAAATTGAGAAACTTTCTACAGGATACTGATATTTTGCTTCCAATTGGCATATTCTACATATGACATGGCCTGGTGCCTTCTGTTGCTTTCAACATGGGAGTTGGGAAAAGGTGGTTTTTTCAGTACATTCCCTACCGTTTCTAACTGAGCCTTAATGTATTTTTGGAAGCTTTGATAGAGCTTACTGAATTGGGCCCTGGATTTGGTGAAAAATGTGCCTGCTTTCAGAGATATATATATATATAGACTCTAAGTCACTCATGAGGTGGATTATGCAGTAGCCTAATTGGATCTGCAAAGTTTGATGTTTTGTGATCTTACAGGACAAAAAGGAAACCATCATTCCATCTGTTTTAATATATGCTGGCTCTTTGCAAAGTTGGCACTGCTCTTTTCCATATCTCTATATTGTCATCCACTTTCCCCTAAAAAGAAGCAATTGTCTCAGCTTTAACATTCTAGCAGATAGACCACATTTTGTTGATGCTTTTGTTTCCTTCTCAATGGGTTCTTCAAAATGACACACTGTTCTCTAACTGCGCTCACTAATGTTTTAAAATAGTTAATAAAGATATTTTTGCTTTGGGTTTTACACTTCCTAGATACAATACCTATGATTGCATTTACCCCTCTGGCTTTAGGTTCTTACACCATCTCTTAATGACTGGTGTGTCTTTCCGAAGTGTTCTTGCTGCTCCATATAAAATGTGACCAGTATTTTCTTCTGTGAAATGCAATGAACTTCTGTACCATAGGACATGGAATTCCAGTTCAATGAATTTGACATGGTTCTAGTTACTGTTCCAAACAAATAATTCTCAGTTTCTCTCCTTCAGGGCCGGATGCTACAGATGCCAACATGGAAGTCTCTGAGCCAGCTGGTAAGAAACTTTCAATAGAATTTTGACCTTAAACATAATTGATTATGATCATGTTGCCAAATTATACTGTCAGCTCCTGACAACTTGCCTATATTTGTAATTTGAGACACTTGCATTGAAGCGGTTGTGTTTCTTTCTCAACAATTTTTTAAAAATGCTGTGTATGCTGGAGATCTGAAATAACAAAGTGCTAGATAAACTGAGTAGGTCTGGCAGCATCTGTAGTGAGAGAAACAGGTTTTTTTTCTTATAAATTTAGAGTACCCCATTATTTTTTTGTTCCAATTAAGGCGCAATTTTAGCATGGTCAATCCACCTAATCTGCACATCTTTGGGTTGTGGGGGTGAAACCCACGCAGACATGGGGAGAATGTGCAAACTCTACACAGACAGTGACCCAGGGCCAGGATTTAAATCCGGGTCCTCAGCACCATAGGCAGCAATGCTAACCATTGTGCCACGTGCCACCCCTGAGCGAAACACAGTTAATGTTTCGAGTTCATATGAGCCAGGTTCTACAGACCTGTTTTACATTTGTATATTCAAGTATTCAAATATTTATAAATTGTAATTCCATAACAGTTTCAGATTTAAGCTAATTGGTGACTTGGAATAATTTGAGTATTGTGTCCTTTTTGCTTCTTCTCGTTTTCAAAGTGTGGTGTAATTTATTTGGACAAAATTGACTAAATTTACTTTCGGCATGGGTTAACCCAGTGATTCCATGCTGGATTTTGTATTAAGTGAACAGATCTCATGCAGTAAAATGCTTTCCGTTAGACTCAGTTTAGTTTTAACTGATGGTTCGCTGTTAGAGCATCAGCTACATTTTAATTATTTTTCTTAATGGACAACTGCTGAAAACCTAGCTATATATTTTACAGCCCCGGTAGAAAATGGCGATACAGAAGCAGGATCGGAGGAATCATGGGAACAGAAAGCAGAGCCGAGTGAAGCAGAACCAGGAGGTGGTCCTGCTGGCGATGGGGGTCCACCGTTGGCAGCTCCAGTAGGAATGGAAGAGGAGGAGGATGTGTCTACGCCAAAGGTTGCTGTGGTAGAACCAGGTGCTCCAAGGAAGGAACATGTAAATGTTGTATTCATTGGTCATGTAGGTAGGTTATTTGATGAAATGACATTGTTCTGCGCCTCATTTAAAGTTCAGATTTGATAACTGCAATCCCCTTCAAAATGTCTAATTTATTTCCGATAATTGCGACCACTAAAAATTTGTATTCAGCACAGCAACAGAACTTGGTTAAAATAAGTCTCATGTTTAAGCAATTTACAAAAGCTAAAACATTTTTCTGTTTTCCCTTAGATGCTGGAAAATCCACTATTGGTGGGCAAATAATGTAAGTTCATGCTTCTGATCTGGAAGATGTAGAGCTGGAGTGAGGAAAACTCCTTTGTAATCAAAATTTCCAATTTGTTGCTTGGCTCAGTGTTGCGTTCTATTCGGTAACCATTCTTCATAGTAATTTTGGTGAGTGTAATTGCCCTATCCCTGAGTCACTTATGTGGGATTGAGACCCACCACAGAATTTGAGATAACTTGTGTTGAGGCTCTGGTTTTTATGACCAAACATTAAAAGAAATTCTGTCGACTTATTCAATTCTTTAGTTTGGAAATCACAGTGCATCATTATCATGTCATCCTCCTTGTGCCCCTGTACAGCCTTGCACTTCATCTGACATTCAGTCCATGAGATTCAGTCCAAAGATGACCTTGGGTAGGGTGCTCTTTACAAGAGCCAGTGAAGACTCGATGGGCTGAATGGCCTCCTGCATTGTTGATTCTATGATATTGTTTAAAAGAAAATTTGATGAACGGCATTTTATTGCTGTTTTAACATCCCAGCAGATGAGGCTGTTTCGCCAGGTTGCTCTTTATTCCAGAATTCGGTTAATTTGATTTGAAATGTCCTTAAGGTGATTGGATGCAGCTTTTTTTTTTGCAACAAAAGTTTGGTTTAATTTCATGTTTATTGTAATAAGTTCTCATACTTTTCATGTTCTTTCACGTTCCTTATCATGTACTAGTTCTGATTGTGGATAGTTTTAATTCAGACTAGAAATACACTAGCGTTTTAGTTAAACTGTTCTCAAACCTGCAGCTCAAGCATCTTTAATTTTGAACCTTTAAGATAAGACCTGTCTCTTCAGTCGTGAGGAAATTCAATCAGCAGTGTAAATCAGTATTGTATTAATTGCAGGAAAAAGTTTCACACCTCAATGTTTTCATAGAATTTACAGTGCAGAAGGAGGCCATTCGGCTAATCGAGACTGCACCGGCTCTTGTAAAGAGCACCCTACCCAAGGTCAACACCACCACCCTATCCCCATAACCCAGTAACCCCACCCAACACTAAGGGCAATTTATCATGGCCATTTCACCTAACCTGCACATCTTTGTGACTGGGAGGAAACCCGAACATCCGGAGGAAACCCACGCACACACTGGGAGGGTGTGCAGACTCCACACAGACAGTGACCCAATCCTGAATTGAACCTGGGACCCTGGAGCTGTGAAGCGATTGTGCTATCCACAGTGCTACTGTGCTGCCCTAGTTTTAAAGAAATTTGTTTTTGAAAACAATTTTGGAATGGGGCTGATCAGTCATTCCTTGACCATTAGAAGCCAGTGTAAAATGATGTGGATGTAAAATGATGTAATGATGTAAAATGATTCCACTTTGTACAAGAATGTGTAGGGGAAAAAAGTGTTTTGAAAGTGTTTAGGCAAGTGTAACATTATATATTTTGTCACATTTAAAATAACTTGCATGTGGAGTGGCATGGTAGCACAGTGGTTAGCACTGCTGCCTCATGGCACGAGGACCCGGGTTCGATCCAGGCCCCCGCTCACTTCCGTGTGGAGTTTGCACATTCTCCCTATATCTGTGTGGGTTTCACCCCCACAACCCAAACATGTGCAGAGTAGGTGGATTGGCCACACTAAATTGCCCCTTAATTGGAAAAATAACTTGCCATGTGTTTAACTCCGGCTTTACTATGATCAACGCAAAAACATTGAAGTCTAACTTTTAACCTGAATCAAATATTGACCAAAACATAATGTGTTCACCTTTTGCTGGTAATTTCTTAAAGGTACCTCACAGGTATGGTTGACAAACGAACATTGGAGAAGTACGAGAGGGAGGCCAAGGAAAAAAATAGAGAAACATGGTAAGATTATATTTTTAAGTTGGGTACCGAAAATCAACCAGCATCAGGATTCCCAAGTTTAAAACATAATTTTAGGATCTATTTTTAAATTTTAAATCTTTTTGCTAAAAATTACTTGGGTTCCCCAACAGTTGAGTTAGTTTCTCTATTGAGCATCAAAAAGTCCAGGAGCTCCTTTGTTTGGAACACCAGACTGGGTTAATTAGCCTATTTCTACTCCGTACTAGTATTATTGACTTAATGCCTCTGCCCAGAAAAGGGAAATCGGTTAAGGTTCTGCACACCTGAACCATGTGCCAATGATGTGATCCAGCATGCCCTGATGTCCACCTTCCTGCTATCAAATCGACTGCTATCACATTTCATTGACATTAGTGTTTGGCAATGGTCACTTGGTTCAGGTTGCAGAGGATAGTTAGTACTGTGGAATCCGACCGCAGCAAGGAATCAATGTTGGCTATGGAGTGAGGGAGGTAGTGGTGGAAAGGTAAGGAAAGCAAGTTGGTTTGCGGAAAAAATAGCTGTGTGGTTTTTGGGTTTGATTGAGAGTTGTTGGCCCCAAGGAATCTAGCGTAATAGCCAAGAAGGAAGTAGTTAGTCTTTGATTTGTTGGGAAGTTGCTGAATGCAGAGTGAATGTGAGCTCTTTTGAATTGAAGTGGCTCTGTTTAACGTGTGTAGTTCTTTTATGGTTTTATTTATCTGATAAGTTTAACATCAAATTACATCGTTTTCTGTAAACTAATTATTTTTAGGTACCTTTCCTGGGCCTTGGACACGAACCAGGAGGAGCGAGATAAGGGCAAAACAGTAGAAGTGGGCCGTGCATATTTTGAGACACAGAAGAAGCACTTCACCATTTTAGATGCTCCAGGTCACAAAAGCTTTGTACCGAATATGATTGGTGGGGCATCTCAAGCTGACCTTGCTGTCTTGGTAAGTTAGTCTCCTGCCTTCTTGGCTATTAAACTGATGGAGTCAGGAACTAATTTGATAGTATTGCCAACAGTTATTAAACATGAAAGGTTGGAGGGGGTCACATGATGTGAGGAAGGTGATGTAATGCGCATTCCATAATTATCTTTTTGGGGGATATTTGTCTTGCACCGTGTCCCTGGGTGATCCTGATTGTAGTTTGGTGACGAGCTGAGTTGTATCAGAGAATCCTTGTTTGATTGAGGTGGTCATAGATGGCTGGGATGGGGTCCAACTTGCAGTGGTGGTTTTGCTGGTGAGCGAACCCACGCCTCATCAGTGCTGTTGGCATCAGGGCGATGGCTCCCATTGAAAATTGAAAATCGCTTATTGTCACGAGTAGACTTCAAATGAAGTTACTGTGAAAAGCCCCTAGTCGCCACATTCCGGCGCATGTTCGGGGAGGCTGTTACGGCTGTGAGATGATGTTTTGGATGATGGTCTCTGTGGTCAGGTCTTTAGTGCTCACTTTGAACTATGAAATATTCTTGGGAGAATGGTGAAAGCGTAGAAGAGAATCCTGGTGTTTGATAGAGCAATTTCCCAGGTGGGGCATCCCTTTGGTTCACAGAAATCCTGCTGCTTGGTTTGTTTATCCTGACTGACCTGGGAAATGGGGGCAGGACAATATGTTCGCGAGCCTGGTCTCTTGTGAGATGGGAGAGGCGAGTTCCTGGTTGAGTTTGAAAAATTGACTGCCTTGCTTCCGCAATCTTGAGTTGGACACTTGGCACATCAGGTTTGACAAAGAGCATTGTATCCATTCTTTGAGGCCTGTGGTTGGTTGGGCCACCCCAACTACTGGTCTTCTATTATTCTGTTCTCTATGCTCGCCGTGACGGGTTAGTGGTGGCATCTCTTCTGGCTAGGCCCTAAGTTCATAGTTGACTGGGCATGGGAAATGGCATGGTGGAGGTGAAGGTGCTTCGTTGAATGGAATTTTTGAGAACTCCTGAAGGCTGTTCAATCCTGTCAAATCTTCGGTCTTTCCAAGTGACGTGGATGGTATTATTCGGCAGTTCATCAATAATCCTGGACACTGCTCCTTTGCTTATTATGCTGCTGATTTCTTGTCTTTTCTCTTAGCAAGGGTGGGCGAGGTGTGAGCACAAGGGAAAGGGTCTCCTGTTTGCTGCCTCACTGCGCCGAGGAGACCTGGGTTTGATCCTGGCCCTGGGTCACTGTCCGTGTGGAGTTTGCACCTACCATGAACATTCTGGATGGGTCTCACTCCCACAACCCAAACAGTTGTGTATTGTAGGTGAATTGGCCACACTAAATTGCCCCTGAATTGGGTACTCTAAATTTACAAGAAAATGGCCTCTTGTTATCCAAAAATCATCTCGAGTCTGTGATGTGATATGTGGTTTGTGCATAGCCTTGCTCCTGTTTTTTTTCTTTAAAATTTAAAGTACCCAATTAATTATTTTTCCCCAATTAAAGGGGCAATTTAGCATGGCCAATCCACCTGCCTTTCAATCTTTGGGTTGTGAGGGGGTGAGGCCCACTCAGACATGGGGAAAATGCAAACTCCACACGGATAGTGGGCCAGGATCGAACCCGGGTCCTTAATGCCGTGAGGCAGCCGTGCTAACCACTGCACCGCCATGCCAGCTGCTCCTGGGTTTTTTTTTGTGCTGTAATCCTTGAAATTATGAGAAGGGAGTGCATTTTAGATGCCCTTTATTGTCCATAATGAAGATGAGTGGAGCTACGGCTGGGTGATGGGTGGACAGTTGGTGTGGAGGTGGGTGGTAGGATTAGTTAAGTCTTCACTAGGATTGAGGATATCCCCCAGTTAGAGACAATTTTATCAGGTTTTTGTTCTGCTTTCTATTACTTTTAATTTTTGGAATCAGTCCATAATGCCTTTTACGGCCCGGACAGATATGAATCCTGGAGAGGACTGAGTTATTTCTGATCCATACTTGGGACTGGGATTATTTTTATTTTTTGAGGTATTGGAGTCTGGGGAAACCAGGATAGGGTTGGTTAATCCTTTATTTGAATTGTCCAAGTGAGCATCTGTCTTGGGGACAATCAGTTTGGGGGTAGGCTTTTTAAAAAAAATATTTTTATTCTCCTCCCTTTTTCACATTTTCTCCCGAATTTACACCCACCAACAATAAACAATAATCAGCAACAAAAATGTCAATCCCCATAACAATAACAACGATCTCATCCTCCCACTAACACCCAACCATCAGCCTGCATGTTTACATAAACAAACGACAAAAAGGAATCGGGGATTACACATAGTCACCCTTAAGAAACACAGCCCCCCCAACCATCCCCCCCCAAACTAATGTTCGATGTTATCCAGTTCTTGAAAGTGCATAATGAATAATGCCCATGACTTGTAGAACCTCTCCGTCCTTCCCCTCAGTTCAAACTTTTTTTTTTAATGAACAATTTTATTGAGGTAGTTTTTGGCTTTATAAACAGTTACAGACATCACCAGAAAGAAAGCAAAAAAGGCAAAAATCTGCAAACATCCACGTACTTTCAATACTTCCATCGTAACATATTGCACAAGCCCGCTCCCCTCCCACCGGTACTACCCGCCATATTTTCCCTCCTACTCTTACCCCCCCCCCCCCCCCCCCCCCCCTGCTGACGCTCACTCTCCCGCAAAGAAGTCAATAAATGGTTGCCACCTCCGGGCGAACCCCTGCACAGATCCCCTCAAGGCGAACTTAATTTTTTCCATCCCCAGGAAACTCGACATGTCCGCAAGCCACCACTCAGTCTTCGGGGGCTTTGAGTCCCTCCACGCCAATAATATTCGTCGCCGGGCTAAAGCAAAGGCCAAAACATCGGCCTCTTTCTCCCCCTGGACGCCCAGGTCTTCCGAAACCCCAAAAACTGCCACCCCTGGACTCATCACCACCCTTGTTTTTAGCACCTGGGACATGACCCCTGCAAATCCCTCCCAGTACCCCCTCAGCTTGGGGCATGCCCAAAACATGTGAACATGGTTCGCTGGTCCTCCCGCACACCTAGCGCATTTGTCCTCTATCCCGAAAAATTTGCTCATCCGAGCCACCGTCATGTGGGCCCGGTGAACGACCTTAAATTGGATCAGCCCGAGCCTAGCACATGTCGCGGTCGAATTTACCCTACTCGGCCCCTGCCCACAGCCCATCCTCCATTTCCCCACCTAGCTCCTCCTCCCATTTAAGTTTCAGTTCCTCTGTCTGGGACCCTTCCTCCCTCATGAGCACCTTTATATATACCCGAGACTCTGCCCTCCCCTTCTTCCCTCCTAGAGACTATTCTGTCGAGGATCCCCATTGGCGGGAGGCGTGGGAAAGATGGGACCTGTCTACGAACAAAGTCCCGCAACTGTAGGTATCTAAAATCATTTCCCCATACCAACCCAAATTTCTCCTCCAAGCTCCTCAAACTCGCGAAGCTCCCTTCCAGGAACATATCACCCACCCTTCCCGCCCCCGCTCGCCGCCATACTCGGAACCCCCCATCCATACTGCCGGGGGCAAACCGATGGTTGTCACAGATTGGGGCCCAGACAGACGCCCCCACATGCCTCCTCCACTGGCCCCATATCCGCCTCCACTGGCCCCATATCCGCAGGGTCGCCACCACTACCGGGCTGGTGGTGTACTTGGCCGGCGGCAGCGGTAGAGGAGCCGTGACCAGGGCTTCCAAGCTGGAGCCCCTGCACGAAGCCGCCTCCACCCGCTCCCAAATAGACCCCGTACCCACCATCCACTTCCTTATAGTGATGTTGGCCGCCCAGTAATAATTAATCAGACTCGGCAAAGCCAGCCCTCCCTCGCTGCGGTTCCTCTCCAACATCGCCTTCTTCACCCGCGGGGATTTTCCCACCCAGACAAAGCTCATGATCAGCCCGTTAACTCTTTTGAAGAAGGACTGTGGGATAAAGATCGGGAGGCACTGAAAAATAAACAAAAATCGAGGGAGGATTGTCATCTTTACAGTCTGCACCCTCCCTGCCAGCGACAGCGGGAGTGCATCCCATCTCCGAAACTCTCCCTTCATTTGCTCCACCACCCTGGCCAAATTTAACTTATGCAACCTGCCCCAGTCTCGTGCCACCTGGATTCCCAAATACCGGAAATTTTCCTCAACCAGTCTAAACGGTAGCCCTCTCAATCTGTTCTCCTGGCCCCTTGCCTGGACCACAAACATTTCACTCTTGACCGTATTTAATTTGTATCCTGAGAACTGGCCGAACTTCCTCAGCATTCCCAGTATAGTTCCCATCCCGGCCACTGGGTCCGACACGTACAGGAGCAGGTCGTCTGCATAAAGAGAAACCCTGTGTTCAACCCCGCCCCTCACCATCCCCTTCCAACCCTCTGCGGCTCTCAGCGCAATTGCCAGCGGCTCTATGGCCAGCGCAAACAGCAGCGGGGAGAGCGGGCAGCCCTGTCTGGTCCCTCGGTACAACCTAAAGTACTCCGACACTTCTCTGTTGGTCCTGACGCTGGCCCTCGGGGCCTGATATAATAATTTGATCCAATCCACCAATCCCTCCCCGAACCCAAACCGTCCGAGCACCTCCCATAGATAGTCCCACTCCACCCGGTCAAAGGCCTTCTCGGCATCCATTGCCACCACTACCTCCACCTCCCTACCTGCCGGGGGCATCATTATCACATTGCGTAATCTCCTCAGATTGGCCGCCAGCTGCCTACCTTTCACGAACCCCGTTTGATCCTCCCCAATCACCTCCGGTACACAGTCCTCCATTCTACCCGCCAGTACCTTTGCCAGGAGCTTGGCGTCTACATTAATCAGGGAGATTGGCCTGTAGGACCTGCACGCCTCCGGGTCTTTACCCCGCTTCAATATCAGAGATATGGTGGCTTGTGACATTGTCGGCGGCAGGGTCCCTCTGTCCCTTGCCTCATTGAAAACCCTCGCCAAGACCGGGCCCACCAGCTCAGAGAACTTCCTATAAAACTCTACTGGGTATCCATCTGGCCCCGGGGACTTCCCCGACTGCATAGCCTTAAGGCCCCCCAATACCTCCTCTACTCTAATCGGGGCCCCCAGCTCTTCCACTCTCCCCCCACCAACTGTTGGGAATGTTAACCCGTCCAGAAACCTTTTCATCCCCTCCGGTTCTTCCGGCGGCTCCGAAGTATACAGCTTACGATAGAAGTCCCGGAATACCCTATTCAATTCTGCCGGGTCCTCCACTTTGCGCCCCCCCTCGTCCCTCACTCTACCTATTTCCCTGGCCGCCTCCCTCCTCCTGAGTTGCTGCGCTAACAGTCTGCTAGCTTTTTCTCCATGTTCGTACACCTCTCCCCTCGCCTTCCTAAGCTGTTCCACGGCCCTGCTCATGGATAGTGCCCCCAGTTCCGCCTGCAGTCTCTGCCTCTCCCTGAGTAAAACCTCCCCCGGGGACTCCGCGTGCTCTTCATCTATCCGACCCATTTCCCTGACCAATCTATCCATCTCTGCCCAGTCTGCCTTGGCTCTGTGGGCCCCAATTGAAATCCGCTCCCCCCGCACTACTGGCTTTAGCGCCTCCCACAGGGTCGCCGCTGAGACCTCCCCCCGTGTCATTCTCCTGCAGGTAATTTTTTATACATTTCCGAAGCCTCTCGCAGATCCCCTCCTCCGACAGCAGTCCCACATCTAGCCTCCATTGTGGGCGTTGATAGCTCGCTCCCCCGAACTGCAGGTCCACCCAATGCGGGGCATGGTCTGAAATGGTAATTGCTGAGTATTCCGTGTTCTTTACCTCCCCCATACAGTCCATGCTTAGTACAAAGAAATCTATCCTGGAATATACTTTATGGACGTGCGAGTAAAACGAGTAGCCCCTTCCTGTTGGCTGTCTATCTCTCCAGGGGTCCACTACCCCCATTTGCTCCATAAACCCTTTCAGCTCCCTTGCCATTGCTGAGAGTCTACCCGTTCTGGGACACGACTGATCCAAAGTCGGGTCAAGGACCATGTTAAAGTCCCCTCCCATTGTTAGCCTGCGTGAATCCAGGTCCGGGATCTTCCCCAGCACTCTTTTAATGAAGTCCACGTCATCCCAGTTCGGGGCATATATATTCACCAGCCCCACTCTTCTCCCCTCCAGTCTGCCCCGTACCATCGGGTATCTGCCCCATCTGTCTGCAGATATGCCCTCTGCCTCAAATTGCACGCGCTTGTTGATCATGATTGCCACCCCTCTGGACTTCGAGTCCAAGTCCGAGTCGAAGACCTGGCTAATCCAGCCCTTCCTTAGCCTGGTCTGGTCCGACACTTTCAGATGTGTCTCCTGCAACATAATTACATCCGCCCTCAGGGCCTGCAAGTGCACGAACACCCACGCCCTCTTAACCGGCCCATTCAGTCCCTTGACGTTCCAGGTGATCAGCCTGGTCGGGGGGGCACATCCCACCCCACCCCGCCGGTCAGCCATAGCCTTTCTCGGGCCGGCCCCTGGCCCGTGCGTCGCGCCATTCCTGGCCCGCCCTTTGGCTGCCTCCACCCTCGACCTCCTTTCCAGCGCCTATTTCAAGTCCCCCTCCCGTCAGTAGAACAACCCCCCCCCCCCCCCCCCCCCTCCCCTAACCCCATCCCCCGATGCCCCCACCCCTGCCATCTACTGGCTGTAACTCCCCCCCCCCCCCCCCCCCCCCCCCCCCCCATATCTGCCTCCCTTGACTAGCCAATCTGCTAGCCCGGTGACTCAACACTCCGGCGCCGTCCTGTCTCATTCCCATTGTTTCCCCGTCCTCCTCCCCACTCCCCAGCGCCCCATCCCTCAGTTCAAACTTAACCTTCTCAAGGATCAAGTATTCCAACAGGTCCCCACGGCACAAAGTGGAGAGGCTGCTCTCCATCCCAGCAGGATCCGCCTTCGGGCAATCAACGAGGCGAAGGCTACGATATCTGCCTCCGCACCCGTTTCCAACCCTGGCTGATCCGACAACCTGAATATGGCCTCCTGGGGACCCGGGTCCAGTTTCACGTGCACCACCTTGGAAATTACCTAAAAACCTCCTTCCAGTACTCCTCTAGCTTTGGACAGGACCAAAACATAGGAACGTGATTAGCCCCCCCCCAACCCCCCGCAGGCTCACATATGTCTTCTACTCCTTCAAAGAATTGGCTCAACCTCGCACATGAGGTGGAGGCATTTACTCTCCGGAGCACCTCACACCAGACCCCCTCCTCTATAACCTCTCCCAACTCTTCCTCCCACTTTGCTTTGATCCCTTCCAGTGGTGCCTTATCCTCTTCCAAAATAGCTCCATACACCGCTGACACTACCCCCTTCTCCAGTCCCCTTGTCGTCAGCACCTCCTCCAACAATGTGGAGGCCGGTTCCTCTGGGAAGCTCTGTATCTCCTTCCTGGCAAAATCCTGAACCTGCATGTATCTAAACATTTCACCTGCTCCAGCCCATGCTTCCAGCTCCCTCAATCCTGCAAACCGACCCCATAGAAACAAATCTTTTAGCGTCTTAATCCCCTTCTCTTCCCATTTCCCAAAACGTCCATCCCATCTCCCTGGCTCAAATCTGTGGTTCCCCCCGAATCGGCATTTCCCTTGATCCTGCCCCCAACCCGAAGTGTTGGCGAAACTGCCTCCAGATTTTCAATAAAGCTATTATAACCGGACTCCCAAGTATTTCCCCGGAGCTATCGGGAGCGGCGCTGTTGCTGGTGCTTTCAGTCCCGACCCCCTGCACAAACTCTCCTCCATTCTGACCCACTGGGAATCAACCCCTCTGACCCAGCCCTGCCGCCCAGTAGTAGTACGTCAGGTTCGGAAGACCCAACCCCCCTGCCTGCCTTCCCCTCTAGCAGCATCTTTCTCACTCCGGCCACATTCCCTCCCCATATGAACGAGGTAATCCTTCCCTCAATCTCCCTGAAGAAAGCCGTTGGTAGGAAAATTGGTAGGCATTGAAAAATAAACAGAAATCGTGGCAACACATTCATTTTAACCGCCTGCACCCGACCCGCCAGTGACAGAGGGAGACCATGCCACCTTGCCAGATCGGCTTTCACTCTCCCTACCAAACTAGTGATATTGTAACTGCGAAGCCTCCCCCACTCCCGGGCAACCTGCACCGCCAGATACCTAAAGTGAGTCCCTGCCCTATGGAATGGCAGCCCCCCCACCCCTGGCCGAATCACCACAAATCACTCACTTGTCCAGGTTCAGCTTGTACCCCGAGAATCACCAAAATACTCGCAGTAGCTCCAATATTCTCCCTATCGACACTCTCGGTTCCAACACACACAGCAGCAAGTCGTCGGCATATAAGGACACCCTGTGCTCTATTCTCCCCCCCGCGCGCGCACTATTCCTTTCCATGCTCCTGAACGTCTTAATGTGATGGCCAACGGCTCAAGTGCAAACAGCATAGGGGACATAGGACATCCCTGCCTTGTCCCACGGTGGAGAGAAAAGTATCTCAAGCTGATGTTGTTTGTGCGGACACTCGCCTTCGGCACCTTGTATAATAACTTTACCCAGTTCCCAAATCTTGGTCTAATCCCAAACTGCTCCAGAACTGCCATCAAGTACCCCCATTCTACCCGGTCAAACAGCACCTTGGCATCCAATGCCACAACCACCTGTTAGTTTTTGGGGTAGGCTTGATGGGGTACATAGGCTCTCTCCTCCAAATGGTCTTGTATAGTGGTTTCCTGAGTGTCGTCCTCGTTGTGCTTGGGGAAGCAGTGTCTATCTCCTGAGGAAGTGCTGTCTATCCCCTCGTATAGCCTTTTAGAATTGAATATAGTGCTGGCCTGTGGCTCGTGTTCCTGGGCTAGCTCAGGCATTATCACTTGGTGGGGTTCTTTTTCTTCATTATCTGGGTGAAGAGCGTATGTTATAAACAAGTTTGGCGAGGGACTTCCGGTTGCGGCGATGCGGAGCTAAGCCGCACGTTCGGCAGCTCCCGCTATTAAAGGACTTTCGGGCCTATTTTAGGGCCCCAAACTGCGCTGTTTCGACGATTCCCGGTGGGGGAAGGTGTTTGGAGGAACATTCCCCGAAATTTATGGTGCTTACCTGGAGTGGGGCAAAGGAAAAGGCTGCAGCAGCTCCCCAGGAAAAGCGGGGGAAGGAGGACAAAATGGCGGCCGGCGGAGCACCCGAGGACTGGTGGAAGTGGGCGCAGGAGCAGCAAGCTGCTCTTCTGCGCTGTTTTGCGGAGCTGAAGGCTGAGTTGCTGGACTCCCTGAATGCGACTACCAACAAGCTGCTTGAGACCCAGACGGCACAGGGGGTGGCCATTCGGGAGTTGCAGCAGCAGGCCGCTGAGCGGGAGGAGGCGGCCGTGGTCCTCGTGGGGAAAGTGGAGTTGCACAAGGCACTTCACAAAAAGTGGCAAGACCGCTTGGAGGAGCTGGACGTTCGCACAAGGCGAAAGAATTTGAGGATCCTGGGCCTGGCGGAGGGCCTGGAGGGGTCGGATCTTCCGTCTTGTGTGACCACGATGCTGAGCTCGTTGATGGGAGCGGGGTCCTTCCATTTGCCCCTGGAGCTTGAGGGAGCCCACAGAGTGCTGGCCAGGAGGCCCAAGACAAATGAACCCCCGCGGGCGGTGCTGGTGCGGTTCCATCGATTCAGCGACCGGGAGTGTGTGCTGCGCTGGGCCAAGAAAGAGAGGAGCAGCAAGTGGGAGAATTCGGTAGTGCGAATCTACCAGGACTGGAGTGCAGAGGTGGCTAAGCGGCGGGCCGGGTTTAACCAGACTAAGGCGGTGCTGCATGCCAAGCAGGTCAAATTTGGAATGCTGCAGCCTGCACGTCTGTGGGTGACATATAAGGACCGGCACTACTACTTCGAGTCCCCGGAGGAGGCGTGGGCCTTTGTACAGGCGGCGAAGCTGGACTCGAACTGGGGGCTGCGGGGTCCGGTGCACTATGGTCGTTGCTGTTTTTGCTGTTGCTGTTTTTGTAACTTGGACATGTGTTTTTTATGCTGGTTCTTTGCTCTGTTGGGTATGGTTTTGGGTTATGTGGGGAATGTTGGGGGTTTATTTTTTGTTTTTTTTCTCTCCTGGGGGATGGGGTGGAGCTGGAATTTGGGGAGCTGCGTCAGAAGGGTGGGGTGGGGCAGTATGAAAGCGCGGGCTTTCCTCTGGTTTCCTGCGCAGTGGGGCAGGGGGGGTGGAGCTGGCGGTGGGGGCGTGGCCTCTACTGTTTTTTTTTCCCCGCACTGAAGCAGTGCCAAGGAGGTGTGGCAGGAGGGGGGATGACCCCATGTCGGGAGGGGCCGGGTTTTGGCGAGAGTCAGCTGACTCACGGAAGTACCATGGAGGGTGCGTTGCGGCTAGGAGGGGTCCTAGCCTGGTGGGGGGGGGGGGGGGGGGGGGGTGGATACCGGGTTGCTGCTGGAATGGCCAGGAAGGAGCTGGTGTGGGCCGGGGGGGGTAGAGGAGAGGCGTTATCGTCATGGGGAACGGGCCGGGCGGGGTGTACTGGCCTGGGGCGAGCAGTCGATGAGCTATGGCTAGTCGGAGGGGGGCGGGGTGCCCTCTGATCCGGCTGATCACCTGGAACGTGAGGGGGCTGAATGGGCCGGTTAAGAGAACTAGGGTATTTTCTCATCTGAAGGCGGACGTGGCTATGCTCCAGGAGACCTACTTGAAGGTGGCGGACCAGGTTCGTCTGAGGAAGGGGTGGGTGGGGCAGGTTTTCCACTCGGGATTAGACGCGAAGAACCGGGGGGTGGCGATTTTGGTGGGGAAGGGGGTGGCGTTCGAGGTGTCTGAGGTGGTGTCGGACAAGGAGGGCAGATATATTATGGTGAAGGGTAGGCTGCAGGGAGAGAAGGTGGTGCTGGTTAATGTATATGCCCCGAATTGGGATGATGCTGGCTTTATGAGGCACATGTTGGGCCGCATTCCGGACCTGGAGGCAGGGGGCCTGATCATGGGGGGGAGACTTTAACACAGTGCTAGATCCCCCACTGGACCGGTCCAGTTCAGGGACGGGTAGGAGAACGGCGGCGGCCAAGGTGCTGAGGGGGTTTATGGACCAGATGGGAGGGGTGGATCCCTGGAGGTTTGGGAGGCCGAGGGCGCGGGAGTATTCCTTTTTCTCCCATGTCCATAGGGTTTACTCCCGAATAGATTTTTTTTCGTCCTGAGCAGGGGATTGATCCCGAAGGTGCAGGATGCCGAGTATTCGGCCATAGCAATTTCAGACCATGCTCCGCACTGGGTCGATCTGGAGATGGGGGAGGCGCAGGACCAGCGCCCGCTGTGGCGCCTGGATGTGGGGTTGCTGGCTGATGAGGAGGTGTGTAGGAGGGTCCGGGGAAGTATTGAGGGGTACCTTGAGGCCAACGATACGGGGGAGGTCCAGGTGGGGATGGTCTGGGAGGCTCTGAAAGCAGTGATCCGAGGGGAGCTGATTTCCATCTGGGCCCATAGGGAGAGGAGGGAGAGACTGGTGGGGGAGCTCTTGGATGTGGATAGGAGGTACGCGGAGGCACCGGAGGAGGGGTTGCTGGGGGAACGGCGTAGTTTGCAGGCCAAGTTCGACTTGTTGACCACCAGAAAGGCGGAGACACAGTGGAGGAGGGCGCGGTATATGAGTATGGGGAGATGGCGAGCGGGATGTTGGTGCATCAGCTCCGTAGGCGAGATGCGGTTAGGGAAATTGGTGGAGTGACGGATAAGGGTGGGAATATGGTGCAGAAGGGGGCAGAGGTGAACGGGGTCTTTAGGGACATCTACGAGGAACTGTACCGGTCGGAGCCACTGATTTGGGGGGGGGGGGGGGGGGGTGGAGAGCTTCATGAACAGGCTACGATTCCCAAAGGTTCAAGAGGAGCTGGTGGAGGGGCTGGGGGCGCAGATAGAGTTGGAGGAGCTAGTCAGGGGGATTGGTCAAATGCAGTCAGGTAAGGCGCCGGGGCCGGATGGGTCCCCGGTGGAATTTTATAAAAAGTATGCGGATCTGGTGGGCCCCCTGTTGGTGCGAGCCTTCAATGAGGCATGGGAGGGGGGGCTTTGCCCCCGACGATGTCACGGGCGCTGATTTCTCTGATCCTGAAGCGGGATAAGGACCCCTTGCAGTGTGAAAATGAAAAAAAAAATGAAAATCGCTTATTGTCACGAGTAGGCTTCGATGAAGTTACTGTGAAAAGCCCCTAGTCGCCACATTCCGGCACCTGTCCGGGGAGGCTGGTACGGGAATCGAACCGTGCTGCTGGCCTGCTTGGTCTGCTTTATAAGCCAGCGATTTAGCCTTGAGCTGAACCAGCCCCATGGATCATACAGGCCAATCTCGCTCCTCAATGTTGATGCTAAGTTGCTGGCGAAGATCCTGGCCACCAGGATAGGAGACTGTGTGCCAGGGGTGATACATGAGGATCAGACAGGATTTGTCAAGGGACGGCAGCTCAACACGAATGTGCGGAGATTGTTAAATATTATTATGATGCCGGCGGTGGAGGGGGAGGCGGAGATAGTGGTGGCGCTGGATGCAGAGAAGGCCGTTGACAGAGTTGAGTGGGGGTACCTGTGGGAGGTGCTGGAGTGGTTCGGATTCGGGGAGGGGTTCATCAAATGGGTGAGGTAGGTCTTTGGCGCTGAGGGAGTCGTGGAGGGGCCTGGTGCAGGGTGGGGAAGAACATAGGGTATCGCTGTATGCGGATGACCTGCTGTTGTATGTGGCGGACCCAGAGGGGGGAATGCCGGGGGTGATGGAGCTGTTGGCTGAGTTTGGGAGCTTCTCTGGCTATAAGTTAAATCTCGGCAAGAGTGAGGTATTTGAGGGCAGCACGGTGGCCTAGTGGTTAGCACAACCGCCTCACGGCGCTGAGGTCCCAGGTTCGATCCCGGCTCTGGGTCACTGTCCATGTGGAGTTTGCACATTCTCCCCGTGTCTGCGTGGGTTTCGCCCCCACAACCCAAAAATGTGCAGAGTAGGTGGATTGGCCACACTAAATTGCCCCTTAATTGGAAAAAATAATTGGCAAATCTAAATTTACTTTAAAAAAAGAGTGAGGTATTTGTAGTTCACCCGGGTGATCAGGAGGAGGGAATTGGGAGGCTCCTGTTTAAGAGGGCAGTGAAGAGTTTCAGATACCTGGGGGTGCAGGTGGCCAGGAGTTGGGGGACTCTTCACAGGCTTAATTTTACCAGGCTTGTGGAGCAGGTGGAGGAGGAATTCAAAAGGTGGGACATGGTGCCGCTATCGCTGGCGCGTAGAGTGCAGTCTGTCAAAATGACGGTTCTCCCGCGGTTCTTGTTCCTCTTTCAGTGTTTGCCCATCTTTATCCCTAGGGCCTTTTTTAGGAGGGTGACTAGCAGCATCATGAGCTTTGTTTGGGCGCATGGGACCCCGAGGGTGAAGAGGGTCTTCTTGGAGCGGGGTAGAGATGGTGGGGGGTTGGCATTACCCAATCTCTCGGGGTATTATTGGGCGGCCAATGTGTCGATGGTGCGCAAGTGGATGATGGAGGGGGAGGGGGCAGCATGGAAACGGAAGGAGAGGGCATCCTGTGGAGATACAAGCCTGGGGGCCCTGGTAACGGCGCTGTGGCCGCTCCCTCCTACGAGGTATACCACGAGTCCGGTGGTGGCGGCTACCCTCGATTTGGGGGCAGTGCAGGCGACATAGGGGGGAAGTGGGGGGCTCGATAGAGGCTCCGTTAAGGGGGAACCATCGGTTCGTCCCGGGGAACTTTGATGGGGGGGGGTTCCAGGGTTGGCACAGAGCGGGCATCAGACAGCTGAGGGACCTGTTCATTGATGGGAGGTTTGCGAGCCTGGGGGAGTTGGAGGATAAATTTGGGCTCCCCCCGGGGAACATGTTCAGGTATCTGCAGGTAAAGGCGTTTGCTAGGCGGCAGGTGGAGGGATTCCCTTCGCTTCCCGCGAGGGGGGTGAGTGACAGGGTGCTTTCGGGGGTCGGGGAGGGGAAGATATCTGATATCTACAAGGTAATGCAGGAGGTGGAGGAGGCGTCAGTGGAGGAGCTGAAAGCTAAGTGGGAGGGGGAACTGGGGGAACAGATCGAAGATGGGACATGGGCTGATGCCCAGGAGAGGGTTAACTCTTCCTCATATGCGCGGCTTAGCCTCATCTAATTCAAGGTGCTGCACTGGGCCCACATGTCCGGGTCTAGGATGAGTAAGTTCTTTGGGGGCGCAGACAGGTGTTCGGGGAGTCCAGCGAACCATGCCCATATGTTCTGGGCATGTCCGGCACTGGAGGAGTTCTGGAAGGGGGTGGCGAGGACGGTGTTGTGGGTGGTAGGATCCAGGGTCAAGCCAGGCTGGGGACTCTCGATTTTTGGGGTTGGTGTGGAGCCGGGAGTGCAGGAGTCGAAAGAGGCCGGTGTGCTGGCCTTTGCGTCCCTAGTAGCCCAGCGGAGGATCTTGCTACAGTGGAAGGATGCGAGACCCCCAAGCGTGGAGACCTGGATCAATGAAATGGCGGGATTTATTAAGCTAGAGAAGGTCAAATTCGCCCTGAGACGATCGGTGCAAGGATTCTTTAGGCGGTGGCAACCTTTCCTCGACTTTCTGGCTCAACGATAGGGAACTAGGTCAGCAGCAACCTGGGGGGGGGGGGGGGAGAAACGTTGACTATGTTTGCTTATTTAATTTTAATTTATTTTTAAGTTCTCTTGTTTACTGGGGGTGGGGGGGTGTGATACATACGTTGATACGGTCTTGTGGGTGTTACAGTTATTATACGTTGTTATATTTACTGTAAAAAATTCCAATAAAAATTATTTAAATAAATAAACAAGTTTGGCGGGGAGGTTGAAGAAGAGAATCTGTCCCCATCCAAGACAGTGCGTGGTTTGGCAATTTTTCTTGAGTGGTGGTTTAGGCTGGTCTGATTTTTCTAATGTTAATGGGTTTGGTGCACTGCCGTGGGGTGGTTGGTGAGGTGCAGGATGGGCTGAGTGGTGAGGTTTAGTGTGTGCTGGGTGTTCTTGGGGTTCTGACGCCTTGCGTGCTGGATTAGGCCAGTTCCAGTGCTTTGGTTGGTATCCTGTTGTCCCCTTCCTGAAGACATGTGTTAGGTATGTCCTGAGAGGTTGGATTTTTTTTTTTTTTGTTTGAATATCCTTGATTGATAGACTCATTTGTGCACAATGGCCTGGGGTGGAGCCATGTTCTGTACGATGGTTGACATCCTGTTGCCGTCATTATGGCTGGGACGTCCCCTTGTTTGAACAAGTAGTTTTTTTTCTCTTAATTAATAGGTGGTGGGCGTGCGCCAGAGGAATATGGACCCTTGGCTGGGAACTAGTCCGCTTTTTACCCTGTGACCGTCTGCACCTGGTCGTTTTCCCTCTTTGCATCCTGTTTTGTCGGATGCTGGTCCTCTGTATAAATATGTGAAATGCTGATCTTTCTGTGCTTGAGGTTGGTGTTGTACATTTTGGAATCATGAGGTCAAATTGCAGCTGTACAAAACTCTAGTGCGGCCGCATTTGGAGTATTGCGTGCAGTTCTGGTCGCTGCATTACAGGAAGGATGTGGAAGCATTGGAAAGGGTGCAGAGGAGATTTACCAGGATGTTGCCTGGTGTGGAGGGAAGATCTTATGAGGAAAGGCTGAGGGATCTGAGACTGTTTTCGTTAAGAGAGAAGAAGCTTAAGAGGTGACTTAATAGAGGCGTACAAGATGATCAGAGGATTAGATAGGGATGACAGTGAGAACCTTTTTCCTCGGATGGTGATGGCTAGTACGAGGGGACATAGCTTTAAATTGAGGGGAGATAGATATAGGAGAGATGTCAGAGGTAGGTTCTTTACTCGGAGAGTAGTACAGGCGTGGAATGTCCTGCCTGCAACAGTAGTGGACTCGCCAACATGAAGGGCATTTAAATGGTCATTGGATAAACTTATGGATGATAATGGAATAGTGTAGATGGGCTTTAGATTGGTTTCACAGGTCGGCGCAACATTGAGGGCCGAAGGGCCTGTACTGCGCCGTAATGTTCTATGTATGTGTATACACATCCTTTTTGAACTGGATCCTCGCATATTTTCCTTGTACTTTTCGTTTTGTTGCGGTGGGTATAAAGAATACACGATTGGTTCCTGCAGTGGTACAGGGGGTCTTATCCAAGGTGAGAGAGGTTGCGGTGTGTCATTGATGTCTCTGGTGCTGCTTTTGAATGCTTTTACACATGCTGAGGTCCAGCCACCGATTGCTCCAGAATTATTTCACCTATTACTGCACAGTCTAGTAAGATCTCTCAACTTTGGAATTACTTTAGATATCTTTCTGGCTTCTCACTCTCCAGCTCTGTCTGTGGCTTCAATGACCAGTTGCCTGTTCTAGTTCCAATTTCCTCTTTTCCTTTAACTTCAGGCTTCTGGCAACCTTTCTTAATTCTCTAGTTTTTTGTTTTACTAGCTGTCCTTTAGATTTCTGGCACTGGTGTTCTTAATCATTGCTCCATTGTATGGCTTTTCTTTTAGCAAAGCTGTTCACCCTCTAGCTTCCTGTCACCAACTACTTTGAATTCTGCCAAAACCAAACTCAAAAGGTCTTTCTACCCTAACAGTTCCCCTGGTTGCAAAGCACCCACTCATTCCTTCCCCAAGCTTTTATTTACTTTTCATGCGTGAACTCTCAGCACAATAGAAATGCAGCTTGAACTGAAACCAAAACCACCATATATACCAGCACTTTTGTCCATGAATCTGACTGAGTTTTACTGTTACATTTACATAGCTGCACTAAGTTAAACATACTTAAAATGCTGGACATACTCGAGTCTGCCATCTGTGGAGAGAGAAACCGTGTTAACCGTTTGGGGCTGATGACCTTTCATCAGATTTCTCAGCATTACAGATTCCCAATATTTCCTGTTCAAGTTTCGGATTTCTAGTATACACCATATAATATTTTTATAAGAGAAAGATGGTAGATTTCCACATACAAACATGGACAATTGGATTCATATTTATTGCAATGTAGCTTTTAGTATTGGGGAAAATGCAACATTTTAACCAATGGCACAATTGTAGCAAATAGTTTGTATTTGTAACCAAATACATGGACAAAATCTATTGTTCAAGCAGTTTGTTATCTAATAAAAGTTAGAATTTGTGAAGAAGGAATATTTTTTGATTAATTAACTGCAGGTTGTTATATTCAATGTTTGAATCTCGCTGCAAGACCTGAGTTGATGTCTTGCTCTTGTCAGATAATTGCGCTCTCTGTTTCTCTGGGGAAGAAAGCAAGCCATCGTGCATTTCTTTTTGCTGTTCAAATAGACCCTTCCCCAGTTAAATAAAACTGCCATTTATGACACGTGCAGTAATTGTACATCCACTTCTGCATGCATAAAAGCCCCCATAATCTCTCCCTTTATACTGTCTTGCTTGTTTAGGTTATATCAGCCAGAAAAGGTGAATTCGAAACTGGCTTTGAGAAAGGAGGTCAGACACGAGAACATGCTATGTTGGCAAAAACAGCAGGAGTGAAACATCTGATAGTTCTCATTAACAAAATGGATGACCCAACAGTAAGCTGGAGCCAAGATAGGTATGATTTCTACATGATACTGTTTCCTTTTGAGTGATGCATCTGTTTTTAAGTCTCATAATTTAAAAACAAAACTTGGTGCGATAGAATTTGCATGCTATTGTGCAGCAAAATCACATAGATGCCAAATAATCGAAACAATTTGTGATTGTTTCCAGTGTAGCCATCCTGCAAGGGAACAATTTATAAGATATTTTTCTTCTTTCCATATTGTTCCCTACAAATGTATATTATGTTATTCTTGCCAGCATGCAAGACACTACATTCATCTAAGTTAAATGCCATTTGTTGTTGTTTGGCCCACACCCTTCACATCTAAATTTTTTTGCATTTCTCTACTCTTAACACTTGCACAGATTTTGTCACCTGCAAACTCCTTGGCCATACTCTGAATATGACTGTCCCAAGTCATTAATAGACACAGTAAATGGTAGCAGGCTGGACTGGTCTCTAGGGGCCACTGCTAATAATGTGTCTCCAGGCTGAACCATGTGTACTAACTATGTTCTGGCTCTGGGATTGGAGCCAATTCATAATCCAGTGTATCCAATTCCATCATGTGATGACAATTAAGGCTGCATCAGTATTGAAAAATATTTTTACGGTGGCAGCATCACTATAGTGAGACATTTTTGGGTATTTGAATTACGGTCAGGTGGCTATTAATCGGGGATACATGGCAACCAGGTGTTGCTTTGGGATTGGCACTGACCTTTCACCTCTGTTAGCTAGGTTCAAATTCACGTTCGACAGATGGGATGAAAGTCTTCTCTGACACCGATCCTTGATGAAATGAGTTTGAGCAATATTTTTGTTTCCTACTGCCTTGGACCTCAGTGCAAAACTGATCCTAAATTCATCATAACATTCAGACAATGGCTCATGCGCAAAAATGGAAAACGTTTTGTGAATCACAAGGATGTGCTCATTTTACCTTGGAATTGAGGTATATTTTTGGACCAGGGCAGTGGAAACCTTCATAATTCTATCTATTCTATCTGTTCCTGATCTCGGTGTGATTGTTGGCATTGGGTATCTCCGAAATTAGTAACATTGTTTGCCCCAACAGTTTTCACCTTTTAATAAACAAGATTTCTCATGAAATGGCAGCATGTTAACATAACTTGTACTGCAAAGTGGAAATTTATGTGGGTCGTCTGTAAATGCATGTTTAGATTTCTTGCCATTTTTGACCTCGATAATAACCATGATTCTCCATGGAAGAAATCGGAACAAATTGACGAGAGAGCATTTTCCAATAGTTTTGGGAGCAAGATTTTTGTTGCCTGGGAATAGTATAAGTGAAGAAAGTCAAATGTTCACAGTCCCTTTAAACCATATCTGCAAATCAATGTCGCTCATTTTAATTGAAAAATAGGTTTGAAATGCAAATCGCTTATTGTCACAAGTAGGCTTCAAATGAAGTTACTGTGAAAAGCCCCAAGTCGCCACATTCCGGCGCCTGTTCGGGAAGGCTGGTACGGGATAGTAAATATAAGTATTGAAAGTACTCAGCAGGTCAAACAGTATCTGTGGAGAGAAACAGTATTAATATAGCAGGTCGAGATGGCCATTCATCATTATGATCGTTCTGGTGAAAAGTCATCTCGACCTGGAATGTTAATTGTTTCTTCCTACAGATGCTGTATGACCTGAGTATTTTCAGTATTTTTTTTATTTCCGATTTCCAACGTTTGCAGTATTTGCTTTAGTTTGAAACTAGCTGGAACTTCTAATAGTTGGTCTCTAGTCTTATTGTCCGATCTGACATTATTTTTTTAAATGAATTTAGAGTAGCCAATTAATTTCTTTCCAATCAAGGGGCAATTTAGCGTTGCCGATCCACCTACCCTGAATATCTTTGGGTTGTTGGGGCGAAACCCACGCAAACACTGGGGGAATGTGCAAACTCCACACGGACAGTGATCCAGGGTCGGGATCGAACCTGGGACCTTGGCCCGTGAGGCAGCAGTGCTAACCACTGCGCCGCCATGCCACGCTCATCTGACGTTCTTACAATTTTTCATTTTTATTAAGATCGTAGATGGTATGCAAAGACAATGCTTAAATACCACTACTTCTAAGCTTCCCCATTGCCCTGAAATCCGATCTTCTACTTTGTACTGTGTACGTTCCCTTGACCGCAGAAAAAACTTTTCACTGTACTTCGGTACGTGTGACAATAAATGAATCAATATTTCACTGGTTTCTTCCCAATCTCCCCTCATCCTTCATATTCATCCTGTCCATGAGACCCACCTACTACATCACTTCTCTATTGAGTGTTCTAGACGGGTGACCAGTGTCTGTCTATCATCCGGCTGGCTGGGACTGCACTCAATTCCCATTCTTATGTATCCAGTTGTAGGCAGAGAATGACATTGCAATGGCTTATTTTCTCATAAATACTTTTCGCGTAGGGTGGCACGATGGTGCAATGGTTAGCATTGATGCCTCGCGGCGCCAAGGACCCGGGTTCAATTCCAAACCCGGGTCACTGTCTGGAGTTTACATGTTCTCCACGTGTCTGCGTGGGTCTCATCCCCATAACCCTGCCTTCAGGGGCTGGTTTAGCACAGGGCTAAATCGCTGGCTTTGAAAGCAGGCCAGCAGCACGATTCAATTCCCGTACCAGCCTCTCCGAATAGGCGTCGGAATGTGGCGACTAGGGACTTTTCACAGTAACTTCATTTGAAGCCTACTTGTGACAATAAGCGATTTTCATTTCATTCATTTTCATTTCATTTCATGTGCAGGGTTGGTGGATTGGTCACGCTAAATTGCCCCTTAATTGGAGGGGGGGGGGAAGCAATTAGTTGCTCTAAATTTATAAAAAGAAAAAATATACTTCTGGTGTTCCCCAGCGATTTATCCTTGATTCCTTCCTATTTCTCATCAACATGTTGCTCGTCAGCAATAACACCCAAAAACACAGCACTACTTTGCAAATGTGCACAGATGACACCCAGCTCTGGCTCATTTCACTTCTCTTGAGCCTCCCCCGCTGTTTCTTTTGCCATGTTACTTAGCAGATGTCCAAACCTGATGGTCTTTGGTCCCCCTCATATACTCTGTTCCCTGCCCCCAACTCTATCCTGCTCCCTGCCGACTAAAATCATGACACTAAGGCCATTCTTGGCAATATTGGCGTCATATTTGACCCCGAGATGAAGCTTCTGACCATATATCCATGCCATCACTAAGACTGCCTAATTCCACCTCTGACTCTGACCTATATCCGCTCATCTGCTCAAACCTTTTGTTCAAGCCTTTTATTATCCCTAGACTTAACAATTCTCGTGCACTATTGGCCGATCTCCCATTTTCTACTGTCCGTTAATCAGAGTTTGTCCAGGGCTCTGCCCATGTCCTCTCACTCATCTAGTCTTGTTCATGCATCAGTCAGTGACCTACATAGGCAATGTCTCTATTTTAAAATCCTCGTGCTTGTTTTCAAATCCGTCCTTGCCACTTTGTTTCTAATCACCTCCACCCCTGCAATCCAGTCTGCGGTCATCAAATTCTGTCCTTGAGCATCCCATTTTAATTGCTCCATCAGCTGCCAAGGCCCTAAGCTCTGGAATTCCCTCCACTCCTCTTCTTGAAGACTCGCCTTGAAATCTTGCCTCTAACCAAGCTTTTGGTTGTTTGCCCGATATCGCTTTATGTGGCTCAGATCTTTGCTCATGTTTCTGTGAAGTACTTTGGGACGTTGTACTTTGTTAAAGATGCTTTATAAATAAAAGCTGTTCAATCACATTTTACACTAGTTTTGAATTTTGTACATTGCATTATTTCTATGTAGTCAACAAGAGGATGTTGGATATTTTTTCCTTAAACTGGTGTATTAATCGGTTTAATTTTGCTATTGACATTTGTATATGAAATTGCGAAAATTGATTGGAAATCCAAGTGCTGTGAAGGATGTCCTAATTAGCCAAAACATTGCTTTTCTTGAGCTGGGTGAATCTGATTGATCTAAGTAACTGATTATTTTTGTCCTGGCAGAAGAATACTAATATTTACTATACTTATTACTATATACTCTTATAAAGCCTGCTTGGATTAGTTGAGCAGCATGGATACTCTTCAAAGCCCATTGTAGTAACTGTCGAGGCAAAACCTGGTTGAAGAAAAGAATGAAAGACTTGATTGTTTGACCATTTTCATACACGGTGAATTCGAGTTTAATCTAGTACAAATCCTGAAATATAATTTGAGCAATAGGTTGATGGCTCTAACTGTGAGATGGAAAGCATTTTGGTGGCAAAGCTAAAATGAACCACTCTGCTGCGGATTAGTGCTACAATTTAGTCATCACTCTATTTTAATAAGTATCATAAGTTAGAATTGCATGTATCGTGTTCAAATGTTTGTTGTACGGTTTTCCAAAAGCTCACTCAGCAACTGGTACGCCACCCTGGGCTCATGTGTGGTCAATTCCAGCCCCACTTGACCTGGTCTCACAACACATGTGAAATTATAATTTATATGAATACTCATGGCTTTGGTTGTGTTAAACTGACTGCAGTCTCCAGGTTTGTGATATTTATACACTACCATCTTATTAACAGTAATTATAATTAAATGGGGCAAAAAATAGAATTGGCTGTCTACTATCGGATTTCCTCCTCCTCCTCTTCCACCCCACCACCACACACATGGACAAACAACAGAGGGAAAGGGTGGTTGTGAGGTAAAGAAAACATAATAAAATAAGTGGATAAGAATCTGATTCAGATGGATGTTTTCCAGTTAGTTTCTTTCTCCAGGTTGGGCCTCCTGTTAGGTACTTTTTTTTCCTTCAGCTTTTTATGATATTCATTCCAGACTCTCAGAGCAGGCAACTGGCAGCAGAGGGGGAGAAAACACAGCTCCTCCACCTTCAAAGGTCTAGGGCAGGGGTGGGCAAACTTTTCCGTGCAAGGGCCGCATTCAGAAATTCACAATTCACAAAGGGCCGCATAGTATATTAAGTAAAATAATTACTTCACCCGGTTATGATTCTGGGCGCCTCATATAGAACATAGAACAGTACAGCACAGAACAGGCCCTTCGGCCCTCGACGTTGTGCCAAGCAATGATCACCCTACTCAAGTCAACGTATCCACCCTATGCCAGTAAGTAACCCAACAGCCCCCCCACCCATTAACCTTTTAAAAAAAAATTTAAAAAAAAAAAAAAATTTTTTTTTTTTTTTTTTTAATGACTTGGTGGGCCGCAGAAATACCTTTGGCGGGCCGCATGCGGCCCGCGGGCCGTAGTTTGCCCACCCCTGGTCTAGGGCTTCTGGCAGATTCTTTCTTTGGGGGGTGGGGTGGGGGGGGGGGGGTGTGGAGTGGAGAAGCACCTGGCAAGAACCAATTGCTGACTGTTGTCAGGCAACACACCCCCCTAGCCAACCCACTGTTGCCAGTTAGCCAATCGAACTGACTTCTTCCTAAACCGGTTCCTAACATCCACTCGGTGCCGACACGTCTGGCTTCTCCTCTCCAAAATACAAAACCTCGTGGCAAGAACTCTTCTGCTTAAAGGCACATTGCGATTATGGGTCCACGGACCAACAATAATAAAATAAACAAAATGGGAATAAAGGCAAAAAACGGGAAGGACTCTTGCACAATAAATATTGTTGCTCCACCAAGGCAGCCATTTTGAATGTTTCTAGCTTCTGTAGCCTAGGCAACATCTAATAGTATTGGAAATGGAAATAGACACTCAACTGAATTTGAGCAAAACTAAAATGTTTTGCCAGAGTCATTGTCTTTCTGTAGATCAAACTATCAATTTTTCTCTCTCTCAGGTATGAAGAATGCAAAGAAAAACTTGTGCCATTTTTGAAGAAAGTTGGTTTCAATCCGAAGAAGGATATTCACTTTATGCCTTGCTCTGGACTAACTGGCGCAAACCTAAAAGAACGAGCTGACAACTGCTCTTGGTACACGTAAGTATACATAGAATAGAGGTTGGCAATTAAAAGTAGACAAAAGAGAAAGAAGCAATAACGCAGTGTTGCTAAAATGTGTGTGGGGAGTGCTGAAGTGACATTTTAGATCCTTTTAGGAATTCTCCAGTGGAGTTGATTTGTCCATATGGTTGTGCAAACATTATATCCTTGGTTACACCATCTAGATTCTAGGACTGTCATAAGTACAGACAAATTGGGAGCCGAAGTAGGCCGTTTGGCCCCTTGAGCCTGCTCTGCCATTCTGTAAGATCATGGCAGATCTGATTGTGGCCGCAACTACACATTCCAGTCTACCCATGATAACATGGAATCGTAGGAGTGGGGGTGGGCCATTTGGCCCTTTGAGCCTGTTCCACCATTCAGTTAGATCATAGCTGATCCTCTTACTTCAACACCATTTTTTATCCCTGTATCTCTCTGTCATTAGTAAGTTGGTACGTTTCAATTACCATTCTTCTAAACTAGAGAATACAAACTCCGTTTCCTCGATCTCTCCTGGGACAATCCTGCATCCCAGGATTTTGCCCGGTGGACCTCCACTGCAGTCCCTCCCTGGCAAATACATCTTTTATATAAGGAGACCAAAATTGTACACTACTCCAGGTGAAGTCTGACGAAGAGCTCTATAGAATTGCAGCAAGACTTTTACTCCTGTACTTTAATCCCCTTGCTAATTGATTGTTGAACCTGCATGCTAGTTGTTCGTGACTCCTGAACAAGGACACCAGGTCCCTTTGGGCATCTACACTTCTCAATCTTTCATCATTTAAGAAATATTCTGTCTTTTGTTTCGACCAAAGTGGCTAACTTCAGTTACATTATTTCCTGTCACATTATGTCCCATTTGCCATTCTTGCCCATTCACGTGGCCTGTCCTAGTCCCTTTGAAATCTGCTTACAACTTGTATTCCTGCCTGGTTTTGGGTCATTAGCAAATGTGGAACTATTACATTTGGCTCCCACATCCAAATCATTTATATTAATTGTGAATAGATGTGGCCCAAGCACTGATTCTTGTGGTACCCCACTAGTTAACAGCCTGCCACCCTGGAAATGACCCATTTGTTTTCTATCTGTTAACCAATTCTCAATCCACAGCAATACAATACCCTCAATACCATGCCCTCTAACTTTGTTTACTAACTTCCTGTTGAAAATGAAAATCGCTTATTGTCACGAGTGGCTTCAATGAAGTTACTGTGAAAATCCCCTAGTTGCCACATTCCACCGCCTGTTCGGGAAGACTGTTGTGGGAATCGAACCGTGCTGCTGGCCTGCTTCCAAAGCCAGCGATTTAGCCCAGTGTGCTAAACAGCCCCTATTTTGGACCTTATCAAAAGTCTTCTGCAAATCCAAATACACCATATCCACTGGTTCTCCTTATCTATGCTACAGGTAACACTTAAGAGAATTCCCAACAGATTAGCTTCCCTTCAAGATCCATGTAGATTTTGTCCAATCATTGTTTTTCTAGTTATCACATTCTTTATAATTCTAACGTTTTCCTTACTATTGATGTCAAACTAACAAGTCTAAAGTTCTGTTTTCTCTCTCCCTCCCTTTAAATAGTGGGGTTACATTTGCTACTTTCCAGTCTGCAGGAGCTTTTACAGAATCTATCAATTTTGAAAGATAACCAGCAATGTATCCATTATCTCTATGCCATTCCCTTCAACACTGGGATGTAACTGATCTGGTCCAAGGAATTTATCATTGCCAATCTTTTCATTTTCACATGCTAAAGAAGCTTTTACAGTCTGCCTTTGTTTCTTGCTAGCTTGCATTCAAACATTTTCCTTCAGTTTCTTGGTCCTCCTTTTCTGGATTCCAAATTGCTCCAAATCACAAAATAATACTGTGCAGAAGAGGCCCTTTGGCCTATCGAGTCTGCACTGACACCTGAGAAACGCCTGATCTGCCTACCTAATCCCATTTGCCCTCACTTGGCCCATAGCCTTGAATATTATGACGCACCAAATGCTCATGCAGGTACATTTTTGTGTGGCAACCTGTCTCTACCACCCAGGCAATGCATTCCAGACCGTCACCACCCTTTGGGTAAAATATTTCTTCAAATTACCCCGAACTTTCCTTCCTGCCCCTCACCTTAAACTGGTGTTCCCTCTCAACTGACCCTTCAACCAAGGGGAACAGCTGTTCCCTATCCACCCTGTCTCTGCCCCTCATAATCTTGTACACCTCGATCAGGTCGCCCCTCAGTCTTCTCTGCTTCAACAAAAACAACCCAAGCCTGTCCAACCTCTCTTCATAACTTAATGTTCCATCCCCGGCAACATCCTGATGAATCTCCTCTGCACCCCCTCCAGTGCAATCACATCCTTCTTAGAATGTGGCGACCAGAATTGCACACAGTACTCCAGCTGTGGACTCACCAAATTTCTATACAACTCCAACATGACCTCCCTGCTTTTGTAATCTGTGCCACAATTGTTTCAAATGGTTCGGTAATTGCTGGCCTGTCCTGTTATGGTACTTTTTCTGTTTCTGCTAACTCTCAGCATCTATGTTCTCCATAACCCTCTCCCCAGCCAACCTCGTGGCTTTCCAGGTTCCACCCAAGTACTTCAAAGCGAGAAAAGATTTTCTCTCCTCCTTGCCGTCTAAAATAATTCAACTTCCAATGACTATAGCTATTGTAAGTTAGAGTTTAATGAGTTTGCTGTGGATCCTAAAACAAGTGGCAGTGGTGCATTTGGGATGTGCAGAACAAAAGTGGTTCAATGATCTTAAGTTACAGGAAAAGGAATCCCAAATATTACAGTGTACAACATTTCTCGGCTTCTGCTTTTCTCTCTCCAGCCATCTATTTCCCCCTTTGCTTCCACCTGCACCTTTGTGTTACATGTGTTGCTTGCAAATGCAACTTGAAGCAGCAGGAAAGGAAGGTTAATCTGAGAGATCAAATGATTGTAGTTGGAAAATGTGTACTGGTGTCATCCATGACAAGAGGTTGGGAAATGAACTTGCAGTTTTTGGGTATATTAGCCTACATGCTTTTCCTTTTTTTGGAAATGTTTTTTATTGAGTTTTCATATTTTATATCCAACAAATTATCAGAAGAAAAAAAAACACGCAAAAATTAACATGTATATTTACAGGTAAGCATCTTCATAATAACAACTGTGGCCACCCCCTTTAACTGACATACATATTTTACATTCCCCAATATGGCCGAGGCACATGTTTATAGGCATTTATTTACAATTTGGTTTTGGGCCTTAGCTTGCCATCAGACTGTCGCTTGCGGCTTTGTCCTTCCTTTTTTTTTTGGAATAATTTTTATTCAGGTTTTCAACAACATATTTTATCACAACAGAGAAAAACAGTAACCCCTCCCCTCCAATACAAAAGCAATAAATTAACAAGAAAAATAAATAAGCGTAAAACCATGAGAACAAACCCCCATAACGAACCCGTAGCCCCCCCCCCCGATTCCCGTCCATTTTCCCCTGATTCTTGGCCACCCGACTATTCTTCCTCTTGTTCGTTGGCCACAAACAGGTCCCGGGACAATTGCATGAATGGCTCCCACGTTCTGTGGAAGCCGTCGTCTGACCCTCGGATGACGAATTTGATTTTCTCCATTTGGAGAGATTCCGAGAGGTCGGACAGCCAGTCTGCAGCTCTGGGTGGTGCTGCTGACCGCCAGCCAAACAGGATTCTACGGCGGGCGATCAGGGAGGCAAAGGCAAGGGCGTCTGCCCTCCTCCCCAGGAATAGATCTGGCTGGTCTGAAACCCCGAAGACCGCCACTATCGGGCATGGCTCCACCCTCACCCCCACCACTTTGGACATAGCCTCGAAGAAGGCTGTCCAGTACTCCACAAGTCTGGGGCAAGACCAGAACATGTGGGCGTGGTTGGCCGGGACTCTTTGGCACCGTTCACATCTGTCCCCCACCTCTGGGAAGAACCTACTCATACGGTTTCTTGTTAAGTGGGCTCTATGTACCACTTTTAGTTGCGTCAGGCTGAGCCTTGCGCACGTGGAGGTGGAGTTGACCCTATGCAGTGCTTCGCTCCAGAGTCCCCACCCTATCTCAATCCCCAGGTCACCCTCCCATTTCTTTCTTGTTACGTCCAGTACGGTGTCGTCCCTTTCTACCAGTCGGTCATACATGTCGCTACAGTTCCCTTTCTCTAGGATACTTGCGTCCAGTAGGTCTTCCAGTAGTGTCTGTCGTGGTGGTTGTGGGTACTGTCAGTTCGTCCAGTGTTGCAATCCTGCCGTCCGTGTATAGGTCCCTGACTGTCAGTGTCCCTCCGTCCTGCCTCCACCTTTTGAAGGTGGTGTCATTCGGTGCTGGTGTGAACCTATGGTTGTTGCAGATGGGAGCCTTGTCTGACATTTTGGTCAGGCCAAATTGCTGCCGCAGTTGGTTCCAGGATTGGAGGGTGGCTGTCACCACTGGGCTGCTGGAGTGTTTTTTGGGTGGGGATGGGAGTGCTGCCGTGGCGAGGGCCCGGAGGGAGGTCCCCATGCAGGAGGCCTCCTCCGCACGCACCCACTCGGCCTCTGGCTCCTGGATCCATCCCCTTGCTCGCTCAGCTGTTGCCGCCCAGTGGTAGAATTGTAGGTTCGGGAGGGCTAGCCCCCCCCCCCCCCACGGATTTTGTTTTCTGTAGGACCTTCTTTGGGACCCTAGCATTTTTAACCCCCCATACGAACGCCATGATAAGTTTGTCCCGCGCTTTGAAAAAGGCCTTGGGGATGTAGATCGGAATGGATCTAAACGGGAAGAGGAACCTGGGCAGTACGTTCATTTTGATCGTCTGGACTCTCCCCACGAGGGAGAGTGGGAGTGTGTTCCATCTTTGCAGGTCCTTTTTTACTTCCTCCGTCAGACTGGTGAGGTTCCACTTGTGGATCCCTTTCCAGTCATGAGCTATTTGGATCCCCAGGTAGCGGAATTTGTGTCGGGCTTGTTTGAACGGCGAGTTTGTAGCCCGAGAAGGCTCCAAACTCTTTCAGGAGCGCAATGATTCCATCCATGCTGCTCTGTGGGTCCGAGATGTAGAGGAGCAGGTCATCTGCATAGAGTGAGACTCTGTGCTCTCTGCCTCCCCTTCGGATCCCCCTCCAATTTTTTGCTGCCCTGAGCGCGATTGCTAGCGGTTCAATTGCTAGTGCGAACAGCAGCGGGGACAGTGGGCATCCTTGCCTACGTGATTTTCTAAACAAACTTTGGTTAACTACATAAAATATAATTTCCAATATTTTCATTGTTCATTTGAAAATGTATTGCATATATCAGTGATGCAGTTCCGAGAGTCAATTCAAGTAGGCACTTTGTTAATATGTGCCAATGCACAATGAAAATATTGGAAATTATATTGTGTAGAGGTGGATAAAATGGTAAATTTTGATTGTTTAGAAAGGGGCAGAAAATGTTGGATTGTTTTGATAGACAAATCATTGGGAAATAATCAGTGGAGCCTGTTGCATTTGTTTTGGAAAAATTACCATGAAGTGCAATTTTGTAAAGACAAGTAAAATGTTTATCCAAATAATTTCTGCTACCTATTCATTTCAAGAATGACCAGCAACTGATTTCTTTGAAATATAAAAGTGTAATAAAGATCTTTTTTTAAAAACTTGCTTAAAATCTAGCTGTTATAATTAACATGTTTTCCTTCCCCCTCCAGTGGGTTACCATTTATTCCCTATCTGGACAATTTGCCACATTTCTATAGGACAATCAATGGGCCTGTACGAGTACCAATTGTAGATAAATATAAGGTAAGCTAAAATAGCAAGCCATGGGCTGGTTTATTAAATTCCAAATACTCGACATGCCTTTCAACCTGTGCTTTATCATTAGAAAGACCAACTACCGATCAGAGTTGTGATTGAAACTTCGTTTGGCCAAATATCCAAACTATTTAATTATTGTTTTGGAGGCAGCACGGTGGCGCAGTGGGTTAGCACTTGCAGCGCCGAGCTCCCAGGTTCGATCCCGGCTCTGGGTCACTGTCCGTGTGGAGTTTGCTCATTCTCCCCGGTTTGCGTGGGTTTCGCCCCCACAACCCAAAAAGATGTGCAGAGTAGGTGGATTGGACACATTAAATTACCCCTTCATTGGAAAAAATGAATTGGGTACTCTTAAATGTTTTATTTTTTAAAAAAATCTTTTTATTAGGTAATGGTCAGTTTATCTGACCTGGAAAGATCTTGGATTGACCACCTCAATGTTGTGGCATAATGACATGCATGGTCTCCAGAGATGCAGTTCCTATCGAGTGTCATCCAAGCCAGTATTACAGTGCATTAATTAAGATGAGCGGTGGTCACATTCATCACTCATTTTATTGTAAGAGTACAGTTATGGTTACCCAGCATTGAGCCTGTATTTAGGGGATCTCCAATGCTTCAACTTTAGTAGACTGTGGAATTTTAGTTTTGTGTTTTTATTTGCAGCAGTTCCTGTTCCCTTATCACTCCTGTGCTTGCTGACTTGTCAAGCAATGTCACAATTTTAAAAGTCTTGCCCTTGTTTTCTAAATTCCACCCCCTCCCGCTGATCTCCAAGCCCACAACCATCTTAAAATTTACCTCTTTGACCAAACCTTTGGCCATCTGGCCTCCTACCACCTCAGTGGCTTAGGCATAATTTGTTTTATAATGCTCCTGTGACGTGCTTTGGAGCAACTCACCATATTAAAGGTGCTATATAAATATATTGTTGAGATTTAAAATGGACTTGGAGGCAGCACGGTAGCACAAGTGGATAGCACTGTGGCTTCACAGTGCCAGGGTCCCAGGTTCGATTCCCCGCTGGGTCACTGTGTGGAGTCTGCACGTTCTCCCCGTGTCTGCATGGGTTTCCTCCGGGTGCTCCAGTTTCCTCCCACAGTCCAAAGACGTGCAGGTTAGGTGAATTGGCCATGATAAAATTGCCCTTAGTGACCAAAAAAAAATGTTAGGAAGGGTTATTGGGTTATGGGGATAGGGTGGAAGTGAGGGCCTAAGTGGGTCAGTGCAGACTCGATGGGCCGAATGGCCTTCTGCACTGTTATGTTCTATAATTGAAATACTGCCATTATACTTTTGGCAGTGATATCTAGTGGCCTTGTCTGCAAGTACATCCTGGCAGATATCTGATTGATCCTTGGTCTGCAAATGAAATGGTAATGAGAAGAAATTGGAGGTACCTTGGAACATCTTGGTTCAGAGATTCATAGCTGTAATAGGAAGAACATTAAAAATTAGGCACAATTTTTTGTTTTAATCTCATTTTTCTGTTTTCATTATAGCCCATTTTCAGTTGTAGTTACAAGAAACCTTGTTTTTTGTGAAGCAACTTTGATCTCAAAGCAGCTCTTTAAATTTGGATTGTTGAATAAAAGGGATGTTAGGGGTAACAAATTTAGTTGATGACATGGGTAGCTCGTATGTGGTAATTTGTACTTTAAACTGTTCTCTGTTTGAATAATTCTTGTGTAAGAAAATTTTCATTTTCTTTTCTAGGATATGGGTACTGTGGTTCTAGGCAAACTAGAATCTGGATTAATTGGAAAAGGACACCAACTTGTCATGATGCCAAACAAAGTAAGTAAACCTAGTTATTACACGTGTTTCTGAAATATAAAAATTTAATTAGACATTGCATGCCTCATTCAGTATGGTTGCAAGTGTCTGTTGGGCACTCCCGTACCATGGTACATATTGCAGCTACAATATTTTCATACATGGGCAGCATGATAGCACTGGCTTCATAGCGCCAGGTTCGATTTCCCCGCTGGGTCACTGTGCGGAGTCGTTCTCCCCATGTCTGCGTGGGTTTCCTCTGGTGCTCCGGTTTCCTCCCACAGTCCAAAGACGTGCAGGTTAGATGGATTGGCTATGCTAAATTGCTCTTAGTGTCCAAAAAAAGTTAGGAGGGAATATTGGGTTATGTGGATAGGGTGGAAGTGAGGACTTCAGTGGATCGGTGCAGACTCGATGGGTCGACTGCCCTCCTTCTGCACTGTATGTTCTTTAACCCAAATTATTTGTCAAGCCAGGTTATTGGACTTTCTTGAAGATGTTGGTATTTCTTGCAAGGCTGAACTTTTGCCCAGCTCCAGTTTCTCTGAGAAGATAGATCTGCTTTCAGTTGTCAAAATCCTTCTTCAGTGCTCTTTTGTGATGGGCAATAAAATTTATTTTTAGGATTAGTTAAAATCCAGGTGGTGCAGTGGTTAGCACTGCAGACTCACGGCGCTGAGGTTCTGGGTTCAATCCCAGCCCCGGGTCACTGTCCGTGTGGGGTTTGCCCCTTCTCCCCATGTCTGCGTGGGTCTCACCCCCACAACCCAAAGATGGGCAGGATAGGTGGATTGGCGACGCTAAATTTCCCCTTAACTGGGGTGTGGGGGTGGGGGGTGTGTGGGTATTCAAAATTTATTTTTACATTAAAAAAAAATTAGTTAAAATCCTAATCCAAATTCGGACCTCTGTTTTTCATAACTTCGGTACCCACAAGAAAGGGGTCATTTTGTGATGCCATGCAGTTCAGAGACACTTAATTCAACACCAAGATGAAGGGTCAAGTAGAGAGGTTTGTTAGTCTGCTCAAGTGTTACACCATCTTGAGCCACAATGTTCAGTTTCTTCTATTCTATTTAAATGGGAAACTTTTTTTTGCTTATCAGCATTTCATTGATTTTCTAATTTACCAGTTACTTTGGTTTATTTCCCAATTTAATGTTGGTTTTCATGGAAAATTTGCCAATTTAATGACTAGCAAGCTTTAAATATTTTTAGATCAAATCTGATTCCGGTTTGCAGGAGAAAACTTAAATATTAAACATAAAAAGACATGTTAATCTCTTTCCAGCACAACGTTGAAGTTCTGGGTCTCCTGTCTGATGACGTAGAGACTGAGACTGCAGATCCAGGTGAAAATCTAAAGATACGACTGAAAGGAATTGAAGAGGAGGAGATACTGCCAGGATTCATCCTGTGTGACCATGGCAGCCTTTGTCACTCGGGACGTACTTTTGATGCTCAGGTAACATTGTACTACTTTGTTACAAAATATTAGTAAAAAATTTGTTAGGTCTAGTTGATTCAGAAAATTATCTGAAAATACAGGAAGAAGTTTGTTCTATCAATCCATCTTGATAAAATCCAGTTTCATGATCTGGTGATAATTTAACTCCTTCCTAATTCTGCAAAAATACAATTTTGTTAAAGCCAGTGCTCTATTGTTTTTACTCTTTCAGCCATTACTCTATAAAGCATGAACCCGTTACGGTTATGATTTCCTTACTTGGAATGCTTTCTGGCAGTCTTGGTTTTGCACACGGCTGCAGTGACTTTCATTCCTTCATCGAATATGACTGCCAAATCTGGATGCAATTCTTAGACTTCATTAGAGTTGTTGGCTTTACGGCACGGAAGGAGGCCATTCAGCCCTTTGAGTCCATACCAGAGGGTATCTATAAAATACTATGAGGGATTGATAAAGTAAACATAGCTCAATGTTCCCCCTTGTGGGCAGTCTAGAATGTGAGGTCACAGATATAGATTGAGAGGTGGATTTAAAACAGAGATGAGGAGCGAAGAAACTTACAGCACAGGAACAGGCCCTTTGGCCCTCCCAGCCTGTGCCGATCCAGATATTTTATCTAAACCTGTCGCCTATTTTCCAAGGATCTACTTCCCTCTGTTCCCTGCCTGTTCATATATCTGTCTAGATGCATCTTAAATGATGCTATCGTGCCCGCCTCTACCACCTCCACTGGCAAAGCGAGGAATTACTACTTGCAGAGAGTGGTGAATGTGTAACTTGCTGCCCCATAATGCGGTGGAGTCTAAATCGTTAAATAGTTTCAAGAAGGAGATTGATTTTTTAAAAACGGGTTAAAGGGATATTGGGAACAGGTAGGGAGGTGGATTTGAGATCAGGAAGCGATCAGCCATGATCTGATTGAATGGCGGAGCAGGCTCAAAAGGGCAGAATTGCCTAATTCCTATGTTCAACTCTCTGGAACAATCCAGTCTGTCCCTATGACTTTAAAAGTTTATTACCCTCAAAGTGCCCATCTATAGAATTTACAATGCACAAGGAGGCCAGTCGGCCCATCGAGTCTGCACCGGCCCTTGGAAATGAAGAACCTGCTCATTCGGGTTAGGTGTGCTCTGTGCATCACTTTCAGTTGCATTAGCCGTGTGCAGGTGGAGGTGGAGGTGGAGTTGGTCTTGTTCAGTGCTTTGCTCCAGAGTCCCCACCATATTTCTTTCCTTAGTTCTTTCTCCCGTGACTCGTCCAGCAGGGAGCATACTCCTTCTAACAGTCTCCCAAGCAGTTCCGTTTCCCCCCAGGTTGCCCACGTCCAACAGTTCCTCTAACATTGATTTGATTTAAATTATTTGATTTATTATTGTCACATGTATTAGTATACAGTGAAAAGTATTATTGCATGCTATGCAGGCAACGCATACAGTACATAGGGAAGGAAGGAGAGACTACAGAATGTAATGTTACGGTCATAGCTAGGGTGTAGAGAAAAGATCAATTTAATACAAGGTAGGTCCATTCAAAAGGTCCATTGAGTGTCTCCGTGTCTGTGGATATGATGTCATCTCCTTGCAGTGCCACAGTTCGTTCCCATTGGGCAGTTGTAACCTTCCTCTCAGTCCGTGTAGAAGTCCCTATCTGTCAGCGTCCCTCCATGCTATCTCCACCTCTTAAATGTGGTGTCCATTGTGGCTGGCCGAACCTGTTTTTGCTTCTGATGGGAGCCATGGTGGACATTTGAGTCAGACCATGTCTCGTTTGACTCGAGATCTGGAGTGTGGCTACTACCACGGGGCTTGTTGAATGTTTGGCTGGTGAGGATGGATGTGCTGTTGCGGCACGGGCTCGGAGGGACGTCCCTATGCAGGAACTCTCCTCTATCCCATTCTGTTCTGGTTCCTTGACCCATCACCTCACTCGCTGCTGTGGCTACCCAATGATAATATTGTAGGTTTTGGAGTCCCCCACAAATGCCATGACCAATTTGTTCATTCCAATACTTTGAACAGAAGTAAAATACTGAGATGCCGTAAACCTTAAAATACAAATATTGAAGATACTTCAGTCAAGTGAAGTTTACCAAAAGCACAAATCATTTCACATTCAAATATAAACCCCTAAATTGGAAGATATTACAGATAACAGAACAAGGCAAGGAGAACAGGGATGAAACACATTGTCTACACATAAGTACTTAAAATCACATATGAAGTGTTCGTTAAAGGACAGAAATGAGCAGTGGATAAAAGATAAAGTGGATATAGACACCAGCACTGCGGCAGTGTTTTGATAGAGGTGTGAATCTCCAGTCATCCTTTACCCTTATGCTCACTGATCTACATTTGCTCTTTCCAACAATGGAAGTCTATAATCTTCATCTTGTTTAAATCTCGACACACACATGGTCCTTTTGTATATCTGAAACCTATAATTCCCTGCATTCCTTTCACCGTGGCATTTTGTGCTTTTACCAGTTGCTTTACCCTATCATTTACAGTCATGCATTCAGCTATCTAAGCCCTAAGACTTGGCATTTCATTGTAAAACCTTTCTGCTGCACCTTCCTCTTTCTGAGACCTCATGGAAACCCACTTTTTTAGCAATGCTTTGGCTGCTCATCCCTTGTTGCAGAGACCCTTTTTGTCTCATTTTTGTGAAGAAAATTGGGATTTTTTTTCCTAGATTAGGTGCACATTATTTACCTCGTTCACATCAAATTTTAAGAATTTCACTTTAACTCAAGCACCTTTTAGTTTCTTCCCCTGGTTTTCTGTTCCAATTCAATATTTGTATTTTTGAGTGGTACTGATGATCTGAAATTATTCAGTAATCTATTATGATTTAATTTTTTGAGCAAAAGCAGAGCTTGGAATGGTGGTGCAAACTACAGAAACGTATTTCATTTTGGTCATGTTACATTATTTTGCAGCTTTTTGCCAATTGCAGTGTGTTCAGAACTATTTGCAATTAGTCCATGTCTATGTACGATCCAATCTGAACCTCCAGCCTTGGGCTGATAGTAACAAGTAGCATTTGCATCCTGCCAAGACCATCTTGATCGAATGATCTCTGCTCATCATTCAGTAATCTTCACCATTGCCATATCCCCTATTGTCAACATCCTGGGAGGCACTATTCAGAAACTAGACAAATCGCTTAAATGGCTATTGAGTCACTCAGAAGCTGAGTATTCTGTGGCTGATTTACCCCCTGACTCCCCAAAACCCCTCAGTTGGCACCCAGGATAAAGCATTCCGCTTGATTGGTACCTCATCAAATATCCTCCTCCATTGTACCATCTACAGAAATGCATATCTTCTGGGAGAACCTTCTCCACACGGCTGCTGCGGAAAAAGCAGGTGCAATGCTAGCTTTGCCAACAACACTCATTGTTTGAGTGAATTTTTTAAACGTTCTTTCTCTGTCCAGTCCACTGTGTAGCACTTTAAAATCTTTTGTAACTTATTGATGTTCAGCATACATATGATGTGCATTTTTGGCTGCTTGCATAATTTGCCATGTATGCGCTTTCTAAAATTTAGTCTCCTGTTTATTTTTATTGCAGATAGTCATAATTGAGCATAAATCCATCATCTGCCCAGGCTACAATGCAGTGCTGCACATTCATACTTGCATTGAAGAAGTGCAGATCGCGGTAAGTCTGGAGAAGTTAAATAAATTATTTAATATATTTTAGTTTTCATTCAATAAATATCTGCATAGTTCAAAATGTTTTAGAAAGATCTGCACTCTGAAGTGATGCAGTGATTTTACGTAATGAATATTGGCCTTCAGAATATGCAAGTTAATGCATGAAACTGTACCTTCCCACAGATTAATTCTTGAATAAATGTTAGTTTAAAAGGTCTGGATGAAAGCAACTTTGTGTTGTTTTTAAATTAATTCTGACCATTTAATTGTATGAAATATTAGCTGCATTTTATGGAACCTCATTGGCCAGGTTGCAGTATCAATCTACTGTCATTTATCTACATACCCATATACTTAATGTTTTTAAACAATGATGGTTGCTACTTGGGTTGTTTGTGCAAACAAATAAGGTTTACCGTAGGACTCTCAAAACCAAGGAAAAGCAAGTCTTTTTGTTTTCCTAATGGGAGCTCTGATTTTCTTTCCTTCAGTTCTGCCTCATGACCACTTCTTTATTACAGAAAATTATTTAGGTGGAAATGCTGATGGTGTTAGTAAGGCCTAATTCAGGACATGCCCCTAAAACACTAAACTTTTACTATCACCCATGAACATGCATACAACTTATGATCTGGTTAAGGATCAGGAACTTTCTTTTTGTAGATAAAACTTGAAATTCCAGATATTTATTAAGATTCCAATGTTTTAAACAGATTAATTTTTACTATACAAAAGTAAGCAAAATAAACAGTTCACACTATCTATCTTGCACTCAACATTCAGAATTAAACACCAATAAAAAGCAACATCCTGTAGATGCTGGAAATCTGAAATAAAAACAGAAAATGCTACAGAAACTCTGACGAAGAGTCATACGGACTCGACGTTAACTCTGTTCCTCTTTCTACAGATGCGGCACCACCTGCTGAGCTTTTCCAGCATTTTCTGTTTTTATTCAGAATTTTTAACAAAATGTATTTTATTACAAACATGTATCAAAACCGGTTACAGCGATCAAATACCCTAGGAAACATACTTCCTTACAATCAACTATACAGTCTATACAGATTCCCCCCCCCCCCCCCCCCCCCCCTGTGACGAACAGCCCCTCAAACATGGTCACAAACATCCCCCACCTTTCCTCAAAACCCCCCCCTGAGGAGCCCCTTAACTCATACTTTATCTTCTCTAATCGCAGGAAGTCATACTGGTCACCCAGCCATGCTGCTACCCCTGATGGTGATGCCAACCCCCACTCCAGCAACATTTGCCACCAAAGGGTCCGGGCCCACCTTCTCCTCCACTATCCTGGCTAAGACTGCAAACGCTCCCACCCAGAATCTTCCCAATTTTTTTGCAAACCCAAAACATGTGCGCGTGAGTCACTGGCCCCCACCCACACCTCTCCCACATCTGCTACCCCCACCCACTCATTCTCACCCGAATCATATGCACCCTGTGCACCACCTTAAACTGTATCAGGCTCATCCTTGCACATGACGATGTCCCGTTTGCCCTGCGCAGTGCCTCACTCCATGCTCCCCAATTGATCTCTCGTCCCAACTCCGCTTCCCATTTTCCCTGATCTTCACCACCTGCTTGCTTCCCTGCTCCCCCGGCCACTTGTATATATCCCCAATTCTTCCCTCCCCTTCCACATCCGGAAGCAGCAGTCGCCCCAGCAGGCAATCTAGGGAACCCCCTCCAGACCTTTCGCGTAGAGTCCCTAACCTGCAGATACCTGAACTCACTCCCCCTCGGCAGCTCTACCCTCTCCCTTAGCTCCCCCAAACTGGTGAACCCTTCCTCCAAATACAGATCCCTCACCTTGAACAGCCCCACTTCCCTCCATGGAGGCAATTATATTGACGCAAATTAGGCAACGCCAACCCACCCTCTGCCTCTGTAGCAGGGTCCTCCCCACCCTCGGCACCTTCCCCGCCCATACAAAGTCAGGAATGATCGTGTCCACTTTCCGAAAAAAGGCCTTTGGTATGAAGATCGGGAGAGCCTGAAAGATAAACGAACCTCGGCAGAATATTCATTTTCACCATTTGGACCCTCCTTGCCAGCATTAAGTGCAGTATATCCCACCTCTTAAGATCCTCCCTAGCCTCCTCCACCAGCTTCGTTAAGTTCCACTTATGGAGCCCCATCCATTTCCTCGCTACCTGAATCCTCAAATACCTGAACCTATTCCTCGCTACCGTAAATGGCATTCTCTCCCCCCCCCCCCCCCCCCCCCCCCAAATTAGCCCACTGTGCCAGCTCATTCACCGGGAATACCTCGCTTCCCTCTCCATTCAGCTTGTACCCTGAGAACACTCCAAACCTCCCCAGCAGGCCCATAATCCTTCCCATACTCTCCAACGGATCCGAAACATACAGGAAGAGGTATTCGGCATAGAGTGACACCTGATTCTCTCTCTGTCCCGTCATAACCTCCACCACTCTGCCGACCCCCTGAGAGCCATCGCCAATGGCTCTATGGCCAGCGCAAACAGAAGTGGTGACAGCGGGCACCCCTGCCTCGTACCCCTGTGTAAGTCAAAGTTTTGTGAGCTCCTATCATTCGTCCTCGACTTCCGGTGACGGCGGGCGGGAGGCAGCCGCTCGTTGGAGGGCTCCCGTTCGGGAACGGAATTGTCGGGGATTGATGCCCGGTCCTAGGGGCAGCGAAGGGGGTAAAGGTCAGGAGAAAGCACAGGGAAGGGATATGTCGAGGACCAGTAAAAAAAAAAAACGGCCATGAAAACAGCTGAAAGTCCGTCGGGGAGTAGAAAGGTCACCGCGGGGTCGGTAAAGAAAATGCAGGCTGGAGCACCAGGGGAGGCCGCATTGCTTACGGTGATGGCTGCGGAATTCGAAAGGCAGTTTACAAAATACATGGAGACAATGAGAAAGGAGATGAGGGAGGTTTGAGTGTGCTGGTGGTGGAGGCGATTTCCCCAGTGACGACTGCGGTGGTGAGCGCAGTGGCGGAGGTGAGGAAGCAAGGGGAGGCACTGAAGGAAGTGGAGGAGACATTATTACAGCACGGTGATCAATTTGCCTCGATGGGGAACGAGATGCGGAAGGTGATGGAGATTAGCAAGGATCTGCGAGGAAAAATAGAAGACCTGGAAAACCGATCCAGGCGACAGAATTTGAGGATTGTGGGGCTGCCCGAAGGAGTTGAAGGGCTGAGGTCGACTGCGTATTTTGCCGCGATGTTGGCAAAACTATTGGGGGAGGGGGAGGATCACTCCCGATATGAACTGGATTGGGCTCATCGGTCGTGGAGGCCAGTACCAAAGGCGAGTGAGCCGCCAAGGGTAGTGACTCTGTGCTTCCGTCGGTACAGTGTGAAGGAGAAGGTCCTGTGCTGGGTCAAGCAGAAGCGGGTGGTGCAGTGGGCTGGAGCTGGTATATGTGTATACCAGGACCTTATGGTGGAGCTGGTGAGGCGGGCTGCTTTCAACCCGGTGAAGAAGGCACTGTACATTAGCAAGGTGCAGTGCGGCATTGTATATCCAGCGAAGCTGAGGGTGACGTACAAGCTCAAGGACTTTTATTTTGGAACGGCAGAAGCAGCGGAGGAGTTTGCGAAGGCAGACTGTGGCAGAACTTAGAAATTGAGAAATGGTCATGTGCCGATGGAACCTCATGACTGTATTTTCTTTTTGTTTCACTGCATGCGGGTGTATGGGCTAAAGGAGCGAATGTTGTATATATTTGGAAAAGGGAAGTGATGGGACTTTCACTCGAAGTGAGGGCTCTTTGGGGTGTAGGTGGATATGCGAGGTTTGTGTGCTGAAAGGGGATTTCTGGGCTTTCCTAGGGATGGGCAAGGGGGAAAGGGACCCAGGTGGGGGCTGGTTTAAGCCGGCCAGTGAACGGGAGTGAGGTGGGGGGAGGGGCTATGGCCAACGGAGCCTGGCAGAACAGGGTCCAAGTGGTCCAGCCGGGGTGGAAAGTTTGGGGGGGGAGGAACTGAGGTTGGAAGAAGTTTTTTTTTTTCTTTTTTAAAAAAAAAAAAAAATTTAGAGTACCCAATTAATTTTTTCCAATTAAGGGGCAATTTAGCGTGGCCAATCCACCTAGCCTGCACATCTTTCGGGTTGTGGGGGCGAAACCCACGCAAACACGGGGAGAATGTGCAAACTCCACACGGACAGTGACCCAGAGCCGGGATCGAACCTTGGACCTCGGCGCCGTGAGGCAGCAGTGCTAACCCACTGCGCCATCGTGCTGCCCGGTTGGAATAAGTTTTACAAGAGGCAGTGGACAGGAGGAGTTGGAGAGGGGGATGGTTTACAACTCTTGGGTATTATGTACTGTACTCTTTCAGAGGTTGGACGGCGTTGAGTGTGTGTGTGTGGGGGTGGCGGGCGGGGAGTGGACTCTATGGTGACCATGGACGGCCCCGGACTCCTTTTTCTTGTTCTCTGTTTTTTGTTTCCACCGTGGGAGGGTTTGTTTTATTGGATGCATATATTGACAGGTGGGCCGTTGTTTGGGGTGGTGGGAGGATGGGATTGTTGTTATTGTTAAGGGGATTGATTTTGTATTTGTTACCATTTACTGTCTGTGGGTGGGGTGTAAATTTTGAAGGAAACTGTGAAAATGGAGAATAAAAACATTTATTTAAAAAAATATATCATTTGTCATCGCCCTCTCCCTTGGTGCCACATACAGCAACCGTACCCATGCCACAAATCTCGGCCCAAAACCTCGAACAAATACCACCACTCCACCCAATCAAATGCCTTCTCCGCGTCCATGGACACCACCACCTCCGGTACCAGAGCCCCGACTGATTCATCACCACATTCAACAGCCGTCTTATATTACTCGCCAGCTGCCTGCTCTTCACAAAGCCTGTTTGGTCTTCTGCCACCACCCGGGGACACACACCTCCATCCACCCTGCCAACAACTTAGCCAATGCTGTTCAATAGTGATATGGGCCTATACGACCCACATTCCACCGGGTCCTTCCCCTTTTTCAGAATTCGTGTGATTACTGCCTGCGTCATTGTCTCCGGCAACTCCCCCTTCTCCAGCGCCTCATTAAATGCCCCAACAGATGTGGTGCCAGGTACGTCACAAATTCCTTATAGAATTCCGCCGAACACCCATCCAGCCCAGGGCCTTTCCCTGACTTCATACCCCTGATACTATCCAGCACCTCCCTCAGCCCCAGAGGCTCCTCCAACACCTGCCTCTTTGCTTCCTCTACCTGGGGAAATTCCAGCTTGTCCAGAAACCCCGTCATGTCCCCCTCCTCTCCGCCTCATTTCCCTGGTAGTGCTCCCTAAATGCCTCATTTATCTTCCTTGGCTCTGACACCACATCCCCAGTCCGTATGTTCAATATTTCCCTGGACGCAGCCTGCCTCTGCAGCTGGTGCGCCAGCATGCAGATCGCCTTCTCCCCATACTCATTTTGCACCCCCTTTGCCCTGCGCAGTTGCCCTACCGCCCTCCCTGTTGTCAGCCTGTCAAACTGTTTTATTCAGAATTAATATGAGGTAAACATGAATTAACAGGCAGACTGGTCAACCACAAACTACAGATCAAATGGCAGGTCTAACCAAGACGGGTCCTATGAATTTCTCAGCCACCCAAATAGAGATCAGTGATTACCAAGAGTCATCAAAATCTTTTAAACTCTTGTCAACTCTGTCTGCCTCGAGGGATTGGCTCCTCTCCTTCAAAGAGCTAGTCTGATTCCCAACTGACAGCAACTCCACCAGAGTTCCACGGGTTTAATCCTCGCTAAAAAGCACACTTCCAAATCTCTTTCAACAAATCCAGCAGCTCTTGGTTGTCATTTCCAGATGAGCTGACTTCTGAGAGTGTGTTTCATCAGGCCAGGTACACTCCAGCCTCTAAACACTGGCGTGGCCCCTGCCCTGCTGCTAACAACTCTTTCTGGAGCAGGCAACTGAGCACCAACTCTTCACCGGGCTATCAATTGCTCCTGGGCTTCTGAGGCCCAGCTGCTTGAAGCTTGTGACTGCCACATCTTCAGCTCTAGTCTAAAACCTATTTGTGTGCTCTTACTTTTCGTGCTGTCAAAATACAGTCGCCTGGTCACTCTTCACCCCAAAATCCCAGTCCTTAGGTTGGATTTAAAATGAAATAGCATAAAGCCCTCTTTTGAGCATGTGTGGTCTGTCCCCGTCTCTCTTCCACCACCACCGCCCCCTCTCTTTCCTAACCACCGACTGCACTCTGCAGGCATGCTGGGAGTTGTAGTCCCAACTGGCTGGAAAGCACCATAAATTACCCACAGGCCTTGTGTGCCAGTCATGGAAGTGTGTGTGGTGTCAACTCACCAATTTGTCATAATGGCACAGATGAAATGTAAAGTTGAAGTCAGAATGAACTTGGGTATAAACCAATCTTCCCAAAACCTCCCTTGGATGTCAGCTTGATATGATATTCACTGTTAAACCAGAGGTGGCCAATATAGGAAAAAGTGCACATCAGAAATTGGAGCTTGCAGATTCCGGCAGATGTTTGGATGGGTGATATTAATGCTCGTCTTTTTTAAACTGCATGGTTCTGCGATTTAGCCTTTTCTCTGACTTTAAACAGACCTGTGGGGGTTATTTCTTGTGTAGGGTACAGGGTGGAATAAAGTTCTGGTTGAAGTCTTAAAACGGGTGTCTTTTGTGACTTCCTTGAATTCTGACATTTTATCCTCCAATACAATGTTTAAGTCGACATCTTGGGAATAATGCATCTAAAATGCGAACAGGAATTTTACTACTTCCCCAGTGTGAAAGTACAATATAATCTGGTTTGGTTCTTGGTACAATTCAGGCAAGTTTAAATCTAAATGAAGATGAATAATTCCTGTGCAACTGTTCCTTTTTCTAGGCCTTAATCTGTCTGGTGGATAAGAAGTCTGGAGAGAAGAGCAAGACGCGGCCCCGTTTTGTCAAGCAGGATCAGGTTTGCATTGCTCGTTTAAGGACAGCAGGAACTATCTGCCTCGAGACCTTCAAAGATTTTCCTCAAATGGGGCGTTTTACCTTGAGGGACGAAGGTTAGCCATAGATTTTTACAAAAGTCCACACTTTAATCACTAAGTGGGATTTGTTCACTGGATATTTCTAACCTTGAGTTCTCTAATTCTGTTGTGTAACTTGTTCATGACCATATGGTCAGATTGAATATTTGCCAGTCCAGCAACTTGACCAATGAAAAACTTGACGCATTTAGTAATTGAACAAAAGGAGCACAGTGCAAGCATTCTTGGAATTTGTCTTATGCAACCATGCATAATTGTGAACCTGTATCTTTTGTAGGAAAAACATTTATAGTTTTGAAGTGAAAAAAAATTTGGAGGAGTCAGTAGAGAGAAACTGATTTGTTTTCTTCCTGCCCAAACTTATGCGCTTTAAAATTTATTTTTAAAAAGGAATCTTTAGAGCTTATGTTCTTTGTTGAGAATTATGAATTGAGTTGATTCTCCATTTGTGCTAAGATATGAATCAATCTGACGATTACATTAAGCAATTTAGATTGAGCTCCAGAGGATTGTTTTGGGAGGGGAGCAATCCTAGTAATACGGTGAGGAGTCCCCTAAGTTCCCAGGTTACGTTTGCAAGGCAATTGCCCAGAAGTACAAACTTTCCCGTTGCAATTCTCCTGCAGTGGGAACCATCTGAAAATTTGATTTAATTTGCAAATTCCAAATGGTTCTGACTGGGTTACACTGATGGGTATTCCTAACCAGTTAGCAGAAATAAAACTTCTTCTAACTTCTGGGTAACTATTGCACAGGTCACAGGTAGCACAGTGGGTTAGCCGTGCTGCCTTACGGCGCAGAGGTCCCAGGTTCGATCCCGGCTCTGGGTCACTGTCTGTGTGGAGTTTGCACATTCTCCCCATGTTTGCGTGGGTTTTGCCCCCACAACCCAAAGATATGCAGGATTGGTGGATTGGCCATGCTAAATTGGCCCTTAATTGGAAAACATTTATTGGGTACTCTAAATTTATATAAATAAAAACTATTACACAGATCCACATTGACCCTGCATGCGGCTCCACCCAATGAGACTGCACCCCTGTCAAGAATCCCAACTCACAGGATACCCCTACCCACTTAGCCTATTCATTTACCTTCCCCCTGGCCTGTCGCAGACCGTTAAACATCACTGGATCTTTTAAGTTTTCACTGTTTTAAAAAAGGGGTGTGGTTTCCTTCCCATCACCAGGCTGCACTTCAACACTAGGCCCCAGGGATGCACTGCACTGCCCAGATTTCCCTGGCCTAGTCCATTATGTCGGCTGAAATAGGATTTTGGGTAAGAAAGTGGGAACAGAGTGGCAATCCAATGCTGATTTCCACTAAGAGGGCCTTCAGGCCCACAGTCATTTTGAGTTACTCACTGCAAGATTCCACACCTCTTGTCTGCACTTGTAGTCACAATATTGATATGGCTAGTCCCGTTCAGTTTCTGGTCAATGGTAACCCCCAGGACGTTGAAAGTGGAGGATTCTGTGATGGTAATGCCATTGAATGACATGGGGTGATGGTTAGATTATCTTGTTGGAATTTGTGTATACAATTTTGTTGTTGGCATTTTCAAAAAATTCCTGTCAATGAGGAATTGGGTTTTGAAATTTAGGACCGTGACATTTTCTGGCAATTCTGAGTTGACGTGTGGTTTAACCCAGTGGTTCTTGGCCTTTTTTTGCTTCTGACGCCCTGCCGTTCAGTGTTATAAAATTTAGCCCCACAATTAAATTTATTCTGTGTTTGCTTAATATGAAATTTATTTCTGGTCCTAAGAAATAATTCTGTCTCGAGTTATGTCCCATGTTCATCCTGATCGACTTCTACTTAATTTGGAATACTGTTGCGAAGATTGATGGTGTTAATGGCTATATCTCTCGTATCTTGTATCCATTGATCGTGAGCTGAGAGGTGTGCCTGCTTAGCTGGGTACTGTTTCCTTGACAACATGACTGGTCAATGACCATGAGTCTTGGAGGTTAAGTAGCAGTTTCTTGTTCCTCCTGTTCTCCACAGGGCTGGAAGTTGAGAATAGTGCTGTTGTTGTTTTGTGACACTCTCAGCTGGAAGATAAAACGTGATATTCTGGATACTATAACTTTGGGAATTTATGCTTAATGGAGTATAACGTGAACACATGTGTAATAGTCCACTTTGGCAGGAAGAATAAAAGATGAGCTTATTATTGAAATGGTGAGAGAGAGAGATTGCAGAGATCGGAGTACAGAGGGATCTGGGTGTCTGAATGCAGGAATCACAAGGCGAGTGTACAGGTACAGCTAGTAATTATGAAAGCTAATAATGTGATAATTTATTGTGAGGGGAATTGATTACAGAAGTAGGAAAGTTATCTTCAATTATACAAGGCATTGATGAGACCACATCAAGGGTATTGTGTACAGAATCGGTCTCCTTAGGGCAGCACAGTGGTTAGCATTGCTGCCTACGGCGCTGAGGACCTGGGTTCAAATCCCGGCCCTGGGTCACTGTCCGTGTGGAGTGTGCACATTCTCCCCGTGTCTGCGTGGGTTTCGCCCCCACAACCCAAAGATGTGCAGGATAGGTAGATTGGCTACTCTAAATTGCCCCCTTAATTGGAGAAAATAATTGGGTACTCTAAATTTATAAAGAAAAAAGAATTGGTCTCCTTATTTAAGAAAATATGTAACTGCATTCAAAGCAGTTCAGAGAAGGTTCACCAGAAATGGGCGGGTTGTGTTATGAGGGAAGGTTGGAGAAGTTGGGCTTGTACCTGCTGGAGTTTAGAGTAAGTGGCAGCTTGACTGAAACATTTAATAATAATAATCTTTATTGTCATAGGTAGGCTTACATTAACACTGCAATTATGTTACTGTGAAAAGCCCCTAGTTGCCACACTTTGGTGCCTGTTCGGGGACACTTGAGGGAGAATTCAGAATGTCCAAATTACCTAAGAGCACATCTTTCGGGATTTGTGGGAGGAAACCCACGCAGACACGTGGAGAACGTGCAGACTCCGCACAGACAGTGACCCAAGCCGGGAATTGAATTTGGGATCCTGGCGCTGTGAAGTAAGAGTACTAACCACTGTGCTGCCGGGCAGCCCCTTAAAATCCTGAGTGGTCTTGACCGGGTGGATGAGGATGTTTCCACTTGTCGGAGAATCTAGAACTAGGGGTCACCCATTTGAAATGAAATGAAAATGAAAATTGCTTATTGTCACGAGTAGGCTTCAATGAAGTTACTGTGAAAAGCCCCTAGTTGCCGCATTCCGACGCCTGTTCAGGGAGGCTGGTACGGGAATTGAACCGTGCTGCTGGCCTGCCTTGGTCTGCTTTAAAAGCCAGAAATTAGGAAAATTGTTTTCTGAAGGTCATGAGTCTCTGAGAAACTTTCTCAAACGGTAGTGGAAGCAGAGTCTTTGTACATTTTGAAAGCAGAACTAGATAATTGACCCACAAGGGAGTAAAAGATTATTAAAGTAGGCAGGAATGCGGGGTTCAAGTTGCAATCAGATCAGCCATGAACTTATTGAATGGCAGAGCAGACTCGAGTGGCTGCCTCCTGCTCCTAATTCATACATTTGTAAAATTGTCTGCGTGTTGGAAAAGAAGCCACTTGTGCACATTGCTTAAAACCTTGCTCCAGAACGCAGTCAAGAACCCATGGGTTAAACGATCCTTTAGCAAGTTCATTGAAACCGGTTTTGTGTAGTGCAAATTGTATTTACCAAAGCAATAAATTACACTTTTGTTTCTCCCCCTCCAAAAGGTAAAACTATTGCAATTGGGAAGGTCCTGAAGCTGATCCCAGAGAAGGACTGAAAATCCACTATGTAATGCTGCACAATACTGTGATGAAAAAGGACTCAGCAACAGCCTACTTCACGCCTTCCTTTCCTGGTTTTCATTGTCCCTCTGCCCATCGATATCTTTATCTTCTCATAAACTGCAAATTGCTGTAAACATGTCCACATTTTACGTCAGCTTTCTCATATTGAGAGCTCTGCTATGCCATTGTTAAAGCTACAATTTTAAATCCTTCTCTTCTGAAATCTGCTTCCTTAGAAATACAGCAATAGCTACCTAACTGATGTGGACAGAATTGCCTGCAAAAATAAAATTAAACCAAACCAAAAAAGTTTATTTTATTCTGGCATCATTCTCTTTTGTGCGCATTCTTGCTCACCTGCTTTTTCCAACTAGATCAGGTTATTCAGATCAGCGTGCGTTCATGTGTTAGAAAGGCATCTATAGAGATAATATTGGTTTGAAATATTGAGTTACTTTGGGAAGGATTCTTGTGAAATGAACCTTTCCCCAGCTTGCCAGCTGGTGTCCCAGCAAATGATTTCTTGTTGATTTAATTTTTACCTCCTGTCCTAAATGTTTTATAAACCTCTGCCATGTACCCCCACAGTATGTTTGTGGTTTTACAAAAGCATGATGCATTTTATTGTAAACCTTGTATGTGCTGGGTATCATTATTCCAGCGCTGACAAAGATTATTTTGAAGCGACTGTTTCCCTTCAATTAATGCCACCTCCAAAAGAATCAAACCTCTCTTTACAAAAAAAAGGTACACAACAATTAAATAATGTGAATCGCTTGGGAAGAACCTCGGGGGGGGGGGGGGGGGGGGGGGGGGGGGGAGGGAGAAATGAGAACAAAGAGCTGCTGCATGAGCTATGGTGTTATATTCCACTTTGAACAAGCAGTATATTAACATGGGTGTCTATCCAGGTTTGATTCTTTTGACTTGAAATGCTATTTAACATAATGGGTTGCAATATCTGTAACTGAGTTTCTATTTTCCTGCTTATAAGCACATTACATGATAGACCAGTTAGTATACGTGGGTGCACATGTAACAAGTTTGCAACTTTAGGTGGGGGATTTTAACACTTGCTTACAAGTTACATATCAAACTATTAAAATTTTTCAGTGTATTGATTTTGAGTGGCTATTTCTTAGATGAGGAATGAAAAAATCAGCTGAAATAGAACCTGTGTGGTTGATATACAAAATGTGAGAAAATATAGTTCTTGTACATATTTGAAAACCTTGTATTTGAGACTGCAGTTATTTAATATAATGGTAAGTTTGTTACCGCTAAAGAGTCATGCTGAGGATGTTTTAAAATTCCCTCGCCTCACAAAGTTACTATTCCAGTTAATGAAAGGGATTTATGAAAGGATGATTGGACTAGCCCTAAAGTACAGAACAATGAGCAATGGTATGAATGGGCCTATTCTGAAAAAACTGCAATTACATGTCATTTTGTTGTAAAGCAGCAAATTACATTCAGACTTTGGACAAAGATATACCTGAACACTAATCTAGAGCAAATTCAGTTGATCCTCAGGGCCAGTACTAATATGAACTGTGTGCTGCCTGTGAAATTGAGCGATACAATCCCACAACGCCTAATCGCATTATTTCATCTATTTTAGTGAGTCGAATGATTAAGCGGCAACCGATTTTTCCCCTTGATTTTCTTTGCGCTTACTTAGTTCCAGTTGTGCATAGAAACAAAAATCCCATTGTTTTGTCAGCTTGTTTTCAAAACAAAATAATCTGGGAATTTGCTGCTCGAGGAAAAGTTGGTGCTTCAATATATGAATGGCAATATTTCCCATGGTTTCTGCTATTGCAGTGTTTTCTTTAATTGGTTAAGTAGGTAAGTGTGTAAAGAAAATGCTAATTGCTGCTGTATGAAATGCCCTTTTAATTGGGCAAATGTTGGCTTTGTCTTGGTGATCCCACTTGAAGTTGTCTGTTTTATAATGAAGTATCATTGGCACTGCACAAGCCTGGTGTAAGACAGCACAGCTGTTAAATATGACCACAGTATTGTATAGTATACAAGTTTCTTGTATGCATTCTTAATCTCGCAAAATAAAATTTGATTTCATTTCCATTGGCATATTGTCTCTAACTGGAGATCTAGCTAAGAGTACATGTTTGGTTTTGGTTTTTTATCATGTAAATGCATTCATGTAATTTTGTTAACCAAGATGAGCAGAAGGGACTGTGAAGTTTCCATCGAAGAGGCTTGCTTTGTTACTATTCTTTCCTGAAAATACATTATGCTGAAAAGGTTTCATACAGGCTACTTTTTCCAGGTTGTGGAAGGACCTCCATTTGTAAAACATACATTGCTAAAGATTTATACAGAATATTAATGGCAAAACCTTTGATAATCTGACTTGGTGTGTTTGCAACAATTCTGCTTTAAAAGTAAAATTTTCTATCCTTATTGACATCTATCTTGATCAATGTATTGTTTACGGTAGGTGCAGTAATGAGTTTATTTTAGCTAAGTATATGGAGGATTAGCATCATCGCATCCATATGCACAAAATTAATGACTACCTTTATATAAGTGTACATACAAGGCTTTCTTAAGAGATGCTTATGATCTAACCGTGACCAGGCTATACCGATAACCAGGTGATTTAACACATTACCTTTTGCAGTGCAGGATATTGTTCACTAAAATGCATGGGATTCAATATCTGTTGAAAGCTAGAAGCAGAAAGTTGTATCAACTTGCTGAATTTCTCTGTTTAACTGAACTGAACTTCAGCTGTAAGTTGCTGCAAGTGATTTTTTTTGTCCACACTGTACTGTGCTTAAAGTGCAAATTGCACTTGCCCATGTATGTTATGATTTATTTCATTAACCAAACTGCAGAAGGGGAAATAAAAGTGATGATAAGATGGTTGTATTATGGACAATTTCATTACAAATAAATTGTGTGCAATGGAACATTATCTCAGTGAATTCCTAGGGAATAGTCTTGTGGCAAATGGGTTATTTAACCAGAATTGACTGTATAGAAAAGTCATTCATTTGTTTTTAAGTGCTGACTCTTCACGTATGTATGCACATTTATCAGAGCTAACCTTGGTTGCCAAGATGAAGTTGCGTGTTGTGAAATTGTATGTGGGATAGTGTTTAAATTACAATAAAGTTTTGTTGAAGGTATTTACACGAAATCATTTATTTGTATTCACAGGATAAGACCAGAGATGCAAGTAAACAAAGTAAAGTCATTCTCTTCCTTTCGTTCAATAGCTGAACAGGCCAGGAAAATCTTGGGACTGTGCTCAGCCTTGGTGGAAATGGAAGTTATTAAGTTGGTTCCAATTTCCTGGCTGGAAATAGGAAAATCAGATCATATTTGCTCTCCGGTCATTATCCTGTATCTCTGCTGAAAATGCCTTTAAATACCCACTTCAGTGTAACTTGCAGAATACATAAAGCTCGTGTGGCTGCCAGAACGTATTTGTCTGAACATCTGCAAAGATTTTCTCTTTCAGGAATAGCACTGAGGAAATGAGTGTAGGAGAAACCCCAGCAATGCATTTTGTTAAAAATAAACTTGCACATTCACCAATTATGCTACACCAGATCAGCTTTTATTAAATCCACACGTTATAGTCATGACAACTGTAGGCATGCATTTTTCTATAATTGAATATTGCAACAAAAAAAACCTCATCAACTTAATTGATAATTTTCAATTTATGCCACGTGATCTGTTTTATCTCATTTTTTAAAAAAAAGGTTCCGTGCTCAGTTGGATTTGAAAACTAAAATCACAGCACTGTCCCTGTGCAACTTTGCTTTTCCATTAAATGGGGCACAAGGGCTAACCACGGTTTGGTTGGGAACATTGAAACAAATTGAGGGATAGGACTGCTCCATCTAAGAGTCTTAACCCAAATGAATTTACACTTGAAGATGTATAAATATCTAAGCAATAGATGTTTTTTTGTGGTAGATTTGAAAACTACTTTTTTCACTTCATATGTAGAAACATTTCAAAAGATTGTTTTATTTTGAGTACTCTAAGCTTGTGTAAATGCAAAAGAATTGTATGGGGACCTGTGATGTTTGTGCCACACTCCATTTTGTAAACTGCTGTTTTGCATGCTGCTTGTAAGGCATTGCTTAAGCAAGTTCATCTTTCACAAAATGTCACAACGTTCTGGGCAAGCTTTGACACTGAACTACATATTGGGGCAGATAACTGAAAGCTTGGCAAGGGGGGGAAGTTTGAGCGTATTAAAGAAAGAGGTACAGTGTCGGGTTTAGCTAGGAAATTCCAGAGGTCAGGGCCTTGGGTAACTGGAAGGTTGGCCACCAAATGGTGGGGCTATTAAATGGAATGCCAAAGAGTCTATAATTAGATGATTGCCGATATCTTTGGAGGCTGGAAGACATTAGAGATGGTGAGCGCTGAGGTCCTGGAGTGATCTGAAAACGTGAATACTTTAAAAGAACAGAAAATACTGGGCAACAGAAAATACTGGGCAATCTCGCCATCTGTGAGAGAAGGTAACGGTTCATATCTGGATGACTTTGTCAAAGCTAGGCTAGCCTCTGTGACAGGCCCAATAGTACTTTAAAAATTGCTTGACCAGGGCCAATATGGGTCAGGAAATGCAGAGGTGATCAGCGAACAGGATTGAGTGAGTAGGGACACTAGCAATAGTTTTGGATGACAAGTTTACAGAGGGATAAATCTAGAAGACAGGCTAGGAGTGTATTGGAATAGGTATTGAAGGTAACAAAGGTATGACCTAGGGTCTCGGCATCAAATGAGCTGAGGTAGCAAAGTCTGGTATGTTACAGGAGTGGAAAAGGCTGTCTAGTGTGAATATGCATCAAATTGGAACCCTACAATTCTTCTTTGACAGTTTGCAGAACTGAGGAAAAGAGGGCCTCTACGCTCACAGGAGGGGTCTTGAGTGTAGCTGATGAGAGAAATGTTTGCCACCTGCTACATGTAACTGAAAGGTTGAAATAGCAAGGAAGAATAGGTTGGGATCAATGCAGATGTGCTAATCGTTAGTGGTCTAATGGCCCATCACAACTGAGGCTACCCAAAAGGATTTGCTCCCCTCCCATCTCACCCCCACCCCAGAAGTCCCCAGGTAAGGATTGCATGACAGTATCTCGGGGAACTATCGTACTGATCCTCACCCCTCTCCATCAAAACCACAATCCTACCCACTTATAACCTACTTACTTTGTGCAGCAGGGTAGCATGGTGGTTAGCATAAATGCTTCACAGCTCCAGGGTCCCAGGTTCGATTCCCGGCTGGGTCACTGTCTGTGTGGAGTCTGCACGTCCTCCCCCTGTGTGCGTGGGTTTCCTCCGGGTGCTCGGTTTCCTCCCACAGTCCAAAGATGTGCGGGTTAGGTGGATTGGCCATGCTAAATTGCTCGTAGTGTCCTAATAAAAAAGTATGGTTTGGGGGGGGGTTGTTGGGTTACGGGTATAGGGTGGATATGTGGGTTTGAGTAGGGTGATCATGGCTCGGCACAACATTGAGGGCCGAAGGGCCTGTTCTGTGCTGTACTGTTCTATGTTCTACTCCTGGCTTCTGAAAGTGTTACGGACCTTTAAACTTACGGCACTAGCTACCTTTAAAGTGGGTTAATAAAGGGTATGTAGCTTGTCACCTCTGACTCTCCAGCTCTTGATTGAAGGTCTCTTGTCCGTGCTGCACTACACTGTTACCACCCCAGACCGAGCAGCTGATGTTGTCGGTAAGAAACCTAGGATTTTTAGAGTATCCAATTATTTTTTTCCAATTAAGGGGCAATTTAGCGTGACCAATTCACCCCACCATGCACATCTTTGGATTGTGGGGGCGAGACCGCAGCAGACACAGAATGTGCAAACTCCACACGGACAATGACCCAGAGCCAGGATCGAACCTGGGTCCTCGGTGCCGTGAGACGGCAATGCTAACCACTGCACCACCGTACTGCCCTCAACAATAGGTTTCAATAGCCCATGATTACCCGGTGACCATCATTGGTGGGATCATGGTAACCCTTTGGTATTATTTGGTTTTTAAATTAGAACCAAATAAATCATCTGCCCGAGTTGGTAAACAGTTGACCAGGCAAATCTGCTATTAATTGGGGAAACTTGATTGGCCAGCTAGCCTTGCTTAGTGCTGAGAATATTAAGCACTGATCTTGTGGGATACTTTACTAAAGTAACTCTTAGTGGGAAACGTAGAGGTAATATAAACAGAAACTTCCTGCAATCCAAGCAAGTAACATTTGTGCCATATGAGTTTCAGCCAGCCGTACAGGAGAGAACCTAATCTCCCCTTGATGTTCAATGGCATTACCAGCATGCAATCCCCACTTATCAATACCCTGCAGGATAACATTGATGAGAACCTCAACGGCACCAGCCACATAAATACAGTGGTTACACGATCCGGTCAGAAGCTGGGAATTCTGTGGTACCTGATTCCTCGAGGCTTGTCCACTATCTACAAGTGTGAAGGAATACTGTCTACTTACCTAAAGGAGCACAGCTCCACTACACTCAAACTTGACGTCGCCTTGGGCAAAGCAGCCCACCAACTTTAAACATTAAAACTTAAAACATTCTCCTTCCACCACTGACACACAGTGGCAGTGTATGCAAGATGTCAGAGCAACATACAACGCTCTTTGGGACAACTCCTTCAAACACCCCGCCAAACCTTTGACCTCTACCACTTAGAAGGAAAAGAACAGCAGACGCTTGGGAAAACTGCCACACGCCGGATACCCTCCCAAGCCGCACACCAACTTGGATGTGGAACTACATCACCATTCCTAACTTCCTACTACAGTAGCAGCACGGAGAGTCTACCTGCACCAGATGGACTGCAGCAGTGCAAGAAGGTGACTCCACACTACTTTCTCGGACAATTCGGGACGTGCAACAAATACATAGAAAATAGCAGCAGGCTATTCGGCCCTTTCAGCTTGTTCCACTATTCATCCAACTCCCTAATCTGTTCCTGCTTTCCCCCAAATCCTTTGATCTCTAACCCCAAGAACTATAACTCCTCTTTGAAAAGCCTCAACTGCTTTCTGTAATAGGGGATTCCACAGGCTCACTACTCTGGGTGAAGAAATTTCTTCTCTCTGCCCTAAATGTTTTACCCCATATCTACTCCCATTTGGAAGCAAATGGACGTATTAGTGAGAGGCAGCACGGTTTTGTGAAGAGGAGGTTGTATCTCACTAACTTGATAGAGTTTTTTGAAGAGGTCACAAAGATGATTGATGCAGGTAGGGCAGTGGATGTTGTCTATATGGACTTCAGTAAGGCCTTTGACAAGGTCCCTCATGGTAGACTGGTACAAAAGCTGAAGTCACACAGGATCAGGGGTAAGCTGGCAAGGTGGATACAGAACTGGCTAGGTCATAGAAGGCAGAGAGTAGCAATGGAAGGGTGCTTTTCTGATTGGAGGGCTGTGACTAGTGGTGTTCCGCAGGGATCAGTGCTGGGACCTTTGCTGTTCGTAGTATATATAAACGATTAGGAGGAAAATGTAACTGGTCTGATTAGTAAGTTTGCAGACGACACAAAGGTTGGTGGAATTGCGGATAGCAATGAGGACTGTCAGAGGATACAGCAGGATTTAGATTGTTTGGAGACTTGGGCAGCGTGATGACAGATGGAGTTTAGACAGGGTGGATAGTCAGAGACTTTTTCCCAGGGTAGAAGGGTCAATTACCAGGGGACATAGGTTTAAGGTGCGAGGGGCAAGGTTTAGAGGAGATGCACAAGGCAAGTTTTTTTTACACAGAGGGTAGTGGGTGCCTGGAACTCGCTGCCGGAGGAGGTGGTGGAAGCAGGGACGATAGTGACGTTTAAGGGGCATCTTGACAAATACGTGAATAGGATGGGAATAGAGGGATATGGACCCAGGAAGTGTAGAAGGTTTTAATTTATACGGGCAGCATGGTCGGCACAGGCTTGGAGGGCCGAAGGGCCTGGTCCTGAGCTGTACTTTTCTTTGTTCTCAGATTGTGACTCTGGGTTCTGGACTGCCTTTATGTTGGTAACATCCTTTCTGCATCTACCCTCAATCCATAGCCATTCACAGAATCTGCCTTTTTTTTTTCCAAGCAAAGTGGATAACTTCACTTTTATCCACATTATACTGCATCTGCCATGCATTTAGGGTAGCACAATGGTTATCACTGCTGCCTCACTGGGGAGGGCAGCACAGTGGCGCAATGTGTTGGCTCTGCTGCCTCACGGCGCCGAGGTCCCAGGTTCGGTGCCGGCTCTGGGTCACTGTCAGCGTGGAGTTTGCACATTTTCCCCGTGTTTGCATAGGTTTCGTCCCCACAACCCAAAGATGTGCAGGTTAGGTGGATTGATCATGCTAAATTGCCCCTTAATTAACAAAAATGAATTGGGTTTCCTCCAGGTGCTCCGATTTCCTCCCACAGTCCAAAGATGTGGAGTGTAGGTGGATTGGCCATGATAAATTGCCCCTTGGTATCCACAGGTTAGTGGGGTTACTGGGATAAGGCGAGGGAAGGGGCCAAGATGGGGTGCTATTTCAGAGCATTAGTGCAGACTCGCTGGGTCAAATGGGCTCCTGCTGCACTGTAGGTGTTCTTTGATTCATTTCCTCCCTCGTCCAAATCACACGGAAGCATCTCTGCATCCTCCCCACAGCTCACCCTCCCACACAGCCTAGTGTCATCTGCAAATTTGGAGATATTACATTAGTTGCCTCATCTAAATGATGAATATACAGTGTGAATGGCTGTGGTCCTAGCAGTGCCCCATTAGTCACTGCCAGTCACTTGGAAAATGACCAGTTTACTCCTACTTTGTTTGGTGACTGCCAACCAGTTCTCTATCCATCTCAACAAACTACCTCCAATCCCATCTGCTTCAATTTTACCTGTTGGGACCTTGTCAAAAGCCTTCTCAAAGTCTAAATAAACCACAACCAATAGCTCCCCCTCATCAACTCTACCAGTTACTTTCATCGTAGCTAATACCCCCCCATACTAGGTTCCAGCCAGTGTGTCCAGTGCTGACTGCTCCAGTCAGTCTATCCAGAGTTGGCTGCTTCATCCAGTGTGTCCAGTGCTGACCGCTCCGCCCAGTGTATCCAGTGCTGACCGCTCCGCCCAGTGTATCCAGTGCTGACCGCTCCGCCCAGTGTATCCAGTGCTGACCGCTCCGCCCAGTGTATCCAGCGCTGACCGCTCCGTCCAGTGCTGACCGCTCCGCCCAGTGTATCCAGTGCTGACCGCTCCGCCCAGTGTATCCAGTGCTGACCGCTCCGCCCAGTGTATCCAGTGCTGACCGCTCCGCCCAGTGTGTCCAGTGCTGACCGCTCCGCCCAGTGTGTCCAGTGCTGACCGCTCCGCCCAGTGTGTCCAGTGCTGACCGCTCCGCCCAGTGTGTCCAGTGCTGACCGCTCCGCCCAGTGCTGACCGCTCCGCCCAGTGTGTCCAGTGCTGACCACTCCGTCAGTGCTGACCGCTCCATCCAGTGCTGGCCACTCCGCCCAGTGTGTCCAGTGCTGACCGCTCCGCCCAGTGTGTCCAGTGCTGACCGCTCCGCCCAGTGTGTCAGGTGCTGACCGCTCCGTCCAGTGCTGACAGCTCCGTCCAGTGTGTCCAGTGCTGACCGCTCCGTCCAGTGCTGACCGCTCCGTCTAGTGTGTCCAGTGCTGACCGCTCCTTCCAGTGCTGACCGCTCCGCCCAGTGTGTCAGGTGCTGACCGCTCCGTCCAGTGCTGACCGCTCCGCCCAGTGTGTCAGGTGCTGACCGCTCCGTCCAGTGTGTCCAGTGCTGACCGCTCCGCCCAGTGTGTCAGGTGCTGACCGCTCCGTCCAGTGTGTCCAGTGCTGACCGCTCCGCCCAGCGCTGACCGCTCCGCCCAGTGTGTCCAGTGCTGACCACTCCGCCCAGTGCTGACCGCTCCGCCCAGTGCTGACCGCTCTGTCCAGTGTGTCCAGTGCTGACCGCTCCGCCCAGTGTGTCCAGTGCTGACCGCTCCGTCCAGTGCTGATCGCTCCGTCCAGTGTGTCCAGTGCTGACCGCTCCGCCCAGTGCTGACCGCTCCGTCCAGTGTGTCCAGTGCTGACCGCTCCGCCCAGTGTGTCCAGTGCTGACCGCTCCGTCCAGTGCTGATCGCTCCGTCCAGTGTGTTCAGTGCTGACCGCTCCGTCCAGTGTGTCCAGTGCCGACCGCTCCGCCCAGTGTGTCCAGTGCTGACCGCTCCAGCCAATGTGTCCAATGCTGACCGCTCCGCCCAGTGCTGACCGCTCCGCCCAGTGCCGACCGCTCCAGCCTGTGTGTCCAGTGCTGACCGCTCCGCCCAGTGCTGACCGCTCCAGCCTGTGTGTCCAGTGCTGACCGCTCCAGCCTGTGTGTCCAGTGCTGACCGCTCCGCCCAGTGTGTCCGGTGCTGACCGCTCCGCCCAGTGTGTCCAGTGCTGACCGCTCCGCCCAGTGCTGACCGCTCCAGCCAGTGTGTCCAGTGCTGACCGCTCTGCCCAGTGTGCCGTGCTGACCGCTCTGCCCAGTGGTGACCGCTCCAGCCAGTGTGTCCAGTGCTGACCGCTCCGCCCAGTGCTGACCGCTCCAGCCTGTGTGTCCAGTGCTGACCGCTCCAGGCAATGTGTCCAATGCTGACCGCTCCGCCCAGTGCTGACCGCTCCAGCCAGTGTGTCCAGTGCTGACCGCTCCGCCCAGTGCTGACCGCTCCAGCCAGTGTGTCCAGTGCTGACCGCTCCGCCCAGTGCTGACCGCTCCAGCCAGTGTGTCCAGTGCTGACCGCTCTGCCCAGTGCTGACCGCTCCGTCCAGCGCTGACCGCTCCAGCCTGTGTGTCCAGTGCTGACCGCTCCGCCCAGTGCTGACCGCTCCGCCCAGTGCTGACCGCTCCAGCCAGTGTGTCCAGTGCTGACCGCTCCGCCCAGTGCTGACCGCTCCAGCCTGTGTGTCCAGGTGGTGCTGCGCGCGCCCTCGCTGTCTCTGGGTTTGATAAAGTTTGGTTGTTGAAAGTTTGTGCGGCTGCGCAGTCGGGAAAGGCTCACCACGTGGACAAGATGGCAGCGCTGGATTCCGAGCAGGTACCGGAGCGCCGGAGTCGGGAAGCCTGGGGGGAGCGGGGAGGGTCTGGGGGAGCGGGGAGGGGCGGGGGGAGCGGGGAGGGTCGGGGGGAGCGGGGGGTCCGGGGAGCGGGGGTCGGGGGGGTCGGGGGAGCGGGGGTGGGGGGAGCGGGGGTCTGGGGGGAACGGGGAGGGGGGGAGGGGGGGGGGGGGGAGGCGGGGGGCGGGGGGGGAGGGAGGGGGGGGAGCGGGGGGGGGAGGGGGAGGGGAGGGGGGGGGAGGGGGGGGAGGGAGGGGGGAGCGGGGGGGGGAGGGAGGGGGGGGAGCGGGGGGGGGGGAGGGCGGGGGGGGGGGAGGGAGGGGGGGAGGGAGGGGGGGAGGGGGGGGGGGAGGAGGGGGGGAGGGGGGGGGAGGGAGGGGGGGGAGCGGGGGGGGGGGAGGGAGGGGGGGGAGCGGGGGGGGGGGGAGGGAGGGGGGGAGCGGGGGGGGGGGAGGGAGGGGGGGCGGCTGGGGGAGCGGGGGGGGGGGAGTCTCGGGGGGGCTGGGGGAGCGGGGGGGGGGAGTCTCGGGGGGCTGGGGGGAGCGGGGGGGAGTCTGGGGGTGCGGGGGTCTGGGGGGAGCGGGGGGGGTGCGGGGGTCCGGGGGGGGAGGGGGGAGTCTGGGGGTGCGGGTGTCTGGGGGGAGCGGGAGGGGGGAGTCTGGGGGTGCGGGGGTCTGGGGGGAGCGGGGGGGGGGACTGGGGGTGCGGGGGTCTGGGGGGAGCGGGGGGGGGACTGGGGGAGCGGGGGGGGTCTGGGGGAGCGGGGGGGGGACTGGGGGGGAGGGGGGGGTGTCTGGGGGAGGGGGGGTGTGTGGGGGGAGACTGGGGGAGCGGGGGGGGGGACTGGGGGAGGGGGGAGCGGTGGGGGGGACTGGGGGAGAGTGGGGGGGACTGGGGGAGAGTGGGGGGGACTGGGGGAGAGTGGGGGGGGGGGACTGGGGAAGATCCTGGCCACCAGGATAGAGGACTGTGTGCCAGGGGTGATACACGAGGATCAGACAGGATTTGTCAAGGGAAGACAGCTTAACACGAATGTGCGGAGGTTGTTAAATGTCATTATGATGCTGGCGGTTGAGAAGGAGGCGGAGATAGTGGTGGCGCTAGATGCAGAGAAGGCCTTTGATAGAGTTGAGTGGGGGTATCTGTGGGAGGTGCTGGAGAGGTTTGGATTTGGGGAGGGGTTCATTAAAGGGGTGAAGTTGCTTTATGAGGCCCCAATGGCGAGTGTAGCAACTAATGGAAGGAGGTCAGAGTACTTCAGGCTCTACTGTGGGACCAGGCAGGGGTGCCCCCTGTCCCCCTTGCTTTTTGCAATGGCAATTGAACCTCTGTAAATTTGGGAGAAAATGTGAAAAAGGAGGAGAATAAAAATATTTTATAAAGAAACAAAAAATGTATAATATCCACCTGAAATATTAGCCTTATTTATGTTGCAAACCTGTTGAGGACAGAATCTGACATGGTGGGGATGCTGTCTGGTCAAGCAGTCTGTGAAGGTCTCACCATCCATACTTGCATGAAATACGCCCACCTGGACTAATTGTCTGCTTCTGTCTATTAAACATTCGTAGCTTCTGGTGCAGATAGAATAATAGTATAAAAAAGTGATTTTGTTATTGTTGCTAAGTATTAACATGGTGTTGTCTGTTATGCGGGTGTGAAGTGCTGAACTTCATTCAATCCAGAGTCCATCCAAATGCTCTTGGGCTTTGTTTGTGTATTCCGAATTGAAATGCTACGGTGTTGAAAAAGCTGGAGGAAACAGCACTATAATCAGTTCTAATACCTTTCTCATTGCAAGACTTACTGGTGTATTTTATCCCAATGTGAGTGTATACATTTGTGTTGATTTTCCTCCCCACACTCTTCATTTCAACAGGTAGCTAAGGCTGTGAAGGCCCTACAGGCATATGTGAAGAAAAGTAAGAATGACACAAAGCTATTTCTGAATGAAGATGAGAATATTATGCTGAATGTTACAGTATGGAAGATTCCAAATCGGGAACAAACAATAAGAATGTAAGTGAAGCAAATTGAATCTGAATGTACAAACTGTGTTCCATGGCCTGCAGCAAGGGTTTGTAAAGACTCGCGACTGTGGCTGCTTTTGAACTCTGACGCTGAAGGGACCTTCTTTTATTTTCGCAGAACCCTGCCTCACGGAATTCGATCAGAGACCATGGATGTTTGTCTCTTCACTAAAGACGAACCAAACATGACAGCAGATCAGACAGAAAGATTTTACAAAAGGCTGCTCAGCAAGCATGGCGTGAATATAACCCAGGTAGACAAGCTATAGAATTGCATTTAAAACTATGCATTTAAGATCCGTGTGTTTCCTCTCAAATAGTTCGCTATTGAAGTCTTGGAATATGATTCTCAGCAGCGGTAATGTGGATTGGGATTGGTGGCACAGCACACCAGAATTAGTTGCATTCTGCCCACCCCAAACCCTGTTTGTGATTTCTGCCAGGCCATCAGAGAAGGAAAATCAAAACAATTGCCCACTCGATCCGCTTTTGTGCTTGAAGTGAAATGAAAATCGCTTCTTGTCACGAGTAGGCTTCAATTAAGTTACTGTGAAAAGTCCCTAGTTGCCACATTCCGGCACCTGTTCGGGGAGGCTGGTACGGGAATTGAACCATGCTGCTGCCCTGCCTGGGTCTGCTTTAAAAGCCAGCGATTTAGCCCAGTGTGCTAAACCAGTCCCTCCGTATGCAGTTATGCGCACATATCCACATTGTAGAGTTGGAACAATTCTAATTCTGACCATGCCTCACAATGAATCAGTCGTGAATCAGCTTAATATATATAGTCTGTTTTTTCAGCTCCTCAAGATGAGAAATAATGTTTTTCTGTATTTTACCTGTTGTCAGCTCTGAGAACTCTGAGTTGGCTGTGTTATGTTGGATGCTAACTGAAGGAGAGGAAATAGTGGTGTTGAAAGGAAATTGGGTATACCACTTTAAATTGTACAGGTGGGTTATTTCCTCTAAGACATGTGAACAGAAGTAGGCCATTTGGCCCATCGAGTCTGCTGTGCTATTCAGTGAGATCTTGGCTGATCTGTTAAGACAATCCTCAACTACACTCTCCCTCCTTATCACCATAACCTTGATTCCCTTACTGAAACAAAATCTGTCTATTTCAGCTTTGAACTTAGTTAATGACGCAACTTCCCAGCTCACTTGTGGCAAAGAATTTCACGGATTCCCTACCCTTAGAGAAGCAATTTCTCCCTATCTCTGTCCCGAATGGGCGACCTCTTACTCGAAGATTATGCCCACAAGGGGAAACAATCTCTCAGCAGCTCCTGTTAAACCCTGTGAATGCGATATGTCTCAATAAGGTTGTCCCCTCATTCTTCTAAACTCCAATGGGCAGCACGGTAGCACAGTGGTTAGTACAGTTGTTTCACAGCTCCAAGGTCCCAGGTTCGATTCCCAGCTTCGGTCACTGTCTGTGCGGAGTCTGCACGTTCTCCCTGTGTTTGCATGGGTTTCCTCCGGGTGCTCCAGTTTCCTCCCACAGTCTAAAGATGTGCAGGTTAGATGGACTGGCCATGCTAAATTGCCCTTAGTGTCCAAAAAAGTTTAGGTGGGGTTACGGGGATAGGGTGGGGATGGTATGAAGGGTGTGGGCTTGGGTAGGGTGCTCTTTCCAAGGGCCAGTGCAGACTCGATGGGCCGAATGCACTGTAAATTCTATGATTCTATGAATGAGTACAGGCGCAACCTATTCAACCTCTCCTCGTAAGAAAATCCGTCCATACCCGGGATCAACCCAGTGAACCTTCTCTGGACTGCCTCCAATGCCAGGATATCTTAGGTCAGGGGATGAAATCTGTTAACACTATTCCAGGTGTCATCTAACTGGTCAAAGGTAAATGGCAGCATGGTCTGTTTTTAGGCTGAATGGCCTCTTTTTTTTTGTATCTTTGGAAATTGTATTCTGCTCCAACATATTCAAGACCTGAAGAGCTCTCCCATAACTGGGAAAGTTTGTTTTCCACTCTGGGGAAATTCTTCACCTTCTCTGAAAATATAAAATGATGCTGAATTTGTTCAGCTCCCCTTTTTGTTTGTTTTTAAACTTGTGTGTAATTATTCGGGTAAGTTAATCTTTTATTGCTGGGTTGCATTGTAATGGCTCTTTAAGATCATTTTTGTTCAAACACGGCAGCAAATATTGAGTTTGTACATTGATACGGTATGACCTTGTGATGCAGAGAAAGTACAAGAGTTTTGTTTCGGCTCAAATGATTGAGCAGTATACTTCAATTGACACCATCTTTGGCAAAATGCTGCAGAAGTCGATGTCATTTTTATTTTGTTAGATCATCCCATATAAGTCACTGAAGACCGAATACAAACCATTCGAAGCAAAGAGACGTTTGTTGAACAGATTTGATCTGTTCCTGGCTGATGACCGAATAAGACGACTTTTACCCTCTCATTTAGGCAAACATTTTTACAAATCTAAAAAGTAAGTAATCTAAATACATTGTCATGAACTTTTTTTGTTGCTTATACAAACTCTTCAAGGTCAAATCTCATTGTATTTTTTACTTTTCTAATAATCTTATTGCCATATGTAAATAAGTATATAAAATCTAATTTACAGCCGTCTTAACCAACACTCCTGTTTGAGTGGTCTTGACCAAAATCCCATTCCTGAGTAATGAAGTTAGTGAGTTGGGCACCAACTTCAGCGCTAAATCACGCTGCCATCGCAGTAAGATGTACTTTTGGATTTTTAATGAGAACAAGCACTGTTCATTGGATGTACAATTATCCCAGCACACTAAGATGTTATTCCCATGAAAGGAGAAACTAGCACAAAGGAAGGCGGTTGTGGTGGCTAGAGGTCAATTGTCTCAGCCCCAGAACATCAATATTAAGAGTTCCTCGAGTTAGTGCCCTAGGCTCAACCATCTTCAGCTGCTCCATCGAAAATTCCATCAATAGGTTAGAAGTAGAACTGTGCTCCGATGATTACGCATTGTTCAGTATCATTCACACAACTTCTCGGATACTGAAGCGGTCTGGATCCAGCAGCACCTGGACAGTATTCCGGCTTGAGCTGATAAAGGACAAGTACCTGGCAATGACAATCTCCAATAAGACAGAACCTAACCTTCTCCCTTTGACATCAATGGGATTACGATCATTAAATCCCCCACGATCAACAACCTGGAGGTTATCATTGACCAGAAACTGAACTGGACTAGCCATATAAATACCATGGCTACAAGAACAGGTCAGAGGCTGGGCATTCTGCAACAAGTAACTCGCCTCCTGACTCCCCAAAGCCTGTCAACCACCTACAAGGCACAAGTCAGGAGTGTGATAGAATTGCTCCCCATTTGCCTGGCTGAGCTCAGCTCCAACAACACTCAGAAGCTCAACATCATCCAGAACAAAGCAGCCGGCTTGATTGCCACCCAATCCACCACTTTAAAATTCACTCTCTCCACCACTGTCACACAGTGGCAGCAGTTTTTGATCTATGAGGTGCACTACATCAACTCACTAAGACTTCTTCAACAGCACCTTCCCGGCCAATGACCTCTACCACTTAGAAATATAGTGGATGTATGGGAACACCGTCCTAACTAGGAAATATATCCCTGTTCCTGAGTCAAAATTCTAGCAACACTGTGGTTGTACCAGTGACACTCGCACATTCTCCTCCCCACAACAAGATAAAGGAATCAGTTTATGGTGAGTTGGTTGAGGAATAATTATTGGCAAAGTGACTGGGAGATCGCCCCTACATCTTTTTGAGTAGCATCATGTGATCTTTTATATCCAGAGCAGACAAGGGAATAGCTTTTCGCCTGAAATACAGCACCTCTTAGAGTGTAACAATCCATCGGTATCACATTGAAGTGTCAGTCTAGATTGTTCACTGAAGTGAGGGTTGTGTTAGATTCCGAGGTAATACTGCTACCACAAAGCCAAGTCTGCCTCAATTACGTGCTCATTGTGTATTGAAGTTGGAACCAGATAAGGGGCTGAAATTGAAATGCCCCTGGCGGGTGTGTTACCCACAGCCGTGGCCCCCCCACCTTCCTGCTCACACCCGCCGCCTGGAGTGGATTGCCCCCACACTGACATGGTTTCTGGAGAGGTGTGCCCACCCCATAATGTGTCCACTCTTCCAGGTTCAGGGTGATAATACTTGTCACCTTGGTTATATGGGCAGCCGCACAGGTAAATGTGGCAAAGGGAAAAACCTCATCCTAAATTCAGATAATAAATGTAAATGCCACAGTCCCAGAGGACCATAGGCAGCTTTTGAGAGCGCTGACTGCTGGTGATTTAATGCGAGGGTCACCACACCTCCGGCGAGGGTAAACTTCGAGGAGGAGGGACCATCATAATTAACCTCGGCCAATGCAGGAATTGAACGCCATGCTGTTGCCGTCGCTCCACATCCCAAACAAGCCGTCCAATCAACTGAGCCAACCAACTCCCCCACCCCCCTCAGTTTTGAGCGGTGCAGCATTATAATTCTTGAAAGCATTCTGTTCATAATCTGCTCATTTTCTTTTCTGATTCCAGAGTACCTCTGTCAGTAAACCTGGCATCAAAGAATCTTGCAAAAGATCTGAACCAAAGAATCCAGGGTACGATCCTTCCTGTCAACAAAAAGGGCAGCTGTTAGTGAGTATTGAGGTGTACGACTCCTCCATAAAACTAGCTCGGACAGTATCTGTCTTCGCTGCACAGCATGCTTAATCACCAGTCTGTTTGAATGTCAATGCTTTTATCTCTACAGTGAACAAAGTAACCAGCTGACCTTGTCATCAACATGTGCTCTGTTCCACTTGCCAGCAATGTAAAATCAGTCCCTTGAAACAAAATGTTAATGAACAGAGCAGGGTGCTTACCCGTTGAAATTCCAGCTTTAGGACCAGTGGTTAGGTGGATAGAGAGCTGCTGGACTTGGGGGAAATGTGTCAGCTTTAACATTTGTGGAAAGCAAGTTTTAAGGGAGAAACTGACTAGGGAAACCTTTGAGGCAATCTGCTTGTCAAAGTCATTATGTGACTGTTGCAACGGTAAACTATCCTTCTCGAACTGTGTGCAGCTTTTGACACTTGACCATTCTGTCCCCCTCCAGCGCCTACACTGTCATCCAGCTGGATGGGCAGATTGTCCTCCGGCGCCTATCCCAGCTGGATGGGCACATTATCCTCCTCCAGTGCCTCTTCACTGTCATCCAGCTGGATGGGACTGCACTGGGGCAGCACGGTAGCACAATGGTTAGCACTGTTGCTTCACAGCTCAAGGGTCCCAGGTTCGATTCCAGGCTTGGGTCACTGTCTGTGTGGAGTCTGCACATTCTCCCCGTGTCTGCGTGGGTTTCCTCCAGGTGCTCCGGTTTCCTCCCACAAGTCCCGAAAGACGTGCTGTTAGGTAATTTGGACACTCTGAAATCTCCCTCTGCGTACCCAAACAGGTGCTGGAATGTGGCGACTGGGGGCTTTTCACAGTAACTTCACTGCAGTATTAATGTAAGCCTACTTGTGACAATAAAGATAATTATTATACTTTGTTTGGCTTCATTCTTAATCGTCGCCAGAGTATCACCTTGAAATAGTTTCTTTTAACTTCCGGGGGCAGCACGGTAGCATTGTGATTGGCACAATTGCTTCACAGCTCCAGGGTCCCAGGTTCGATTCGCAGCTTGGGTCACTGTCTGTGGAGTCTGCATATTCTCCCCGTGTCTGCGTGGGTTTCCTCCAGGTGCTCCGGTTTCCTCCCACAGTCCAAAGATGTGCAGGTTGGGTGGATTGGCCGTGCTAAATTGCCCTTAGTGTCCAAAATTGCCCTTAGTGTTGGGTGGGGTTACTGGGTTATGGGGATAGGTGGAGGTGTGGACTTTAGGTAGCGTGCTCTTTTCAAGAGCTGACACGCTCCCATAACTTCACTATCCTGGGACAACTTCTCTGGACTTTGTTGCTTTCTTCCGGTCAACATCAGGCCCTGGTTTCCTGGAAATTTAAGCAGATTATGGATGTTGAGTGAATTACCTGATGGTAATTTCAGAAACGCCAATTGCTCGTTATTGGTTCTCTGTCAATTCACAAAACTGTAAAATCTAAATTGTCTGACACGGAGGTTTATTGTTAAGTAGCTAGAGGGGATATGGAGTTTGTGGTTATACTAGAAGATGTCATTATTTGTTTTCCTTCATTTGAAAGATACATGTGTGGTGCAATTTCCCGACATGTTTTCCTTTTTTAGTGCTTCCCGTGTAGCGCATACAGGAATGAAGATGGAGGAAGCAGTGGAAAATGTTACTGCCGCTGTTCGTGTTATTGCCGAAAAGTTGCCCACGGTATGTAAAAAAAAAAAACTACCATTGGGGAATATAGACAACAATCTATACATGTGCCTTCCCACTTTGCACTGTATGAACTTCACACCCTGCATGATTTTCACTTATTACTTCAGTTGTCACCTTCTGTTCTTTTTTGTCCTTCCTCCAACTCCCACCCTTTGCGGCAACGTGCAGTTTTCTTTTGTTTGTTCCCTTAATGTAGGGTATCTACATTGTTACAAGTGACCAACGGTTGTACTGTAATTTAAAGAAAGGTTTTCAGTTCAATGGTGCGACAGGATTAAGGAGAATCCCAAGGCAATTTTATGCGTATATGAGGAACAATAGGGTAGCTGAAGAGATTGATCCACACCCAAGTGTCCTGTCGCTGTGTTTGTTGCACCACTGACTAAGTCAAAAACCCAATTATCTGCTGGTTGCCCTTTCTGGTTAGCAAACTCCCATCTCCACACCAGTGTTGTCACAGCCCAGTTCATAGTTTTACCTCTTATCTGAACCCTGCCTCCCGAACAGCCTCAAGTCAGGATCATTTCTCAGAAGTCTAATAACCTTATAGCCAGGAATTCCAATTAATCTTTGCAACACCATCTTTGTTTCAATTCATAAATGTGTGATTACTATTTCCTTTTACAGTTGCTTTGCAAGACATAGGGAAGGAGTGTAAGAATCCGAAAAGTCAGTAATGCTCTTCACTGTTACAACTTTTGGAACAAATATCACTAAAGCTGAAAGAATAAAGGGTGCTACTGGTGCTAGCGGAAGGAGAAGCTTTTAATTTTGGCAAGCATGTGTCTGTCTGTATTCTACACATCCAATTGATCATACAGCACAGCGCAATGCAAAATAAAGCTGTTTCTGCATAGCTTGAATGGGTCTTAGACCGTATCGCAGAAGGCCAACTTGATTTGCATCAGTGTGAATTCTGCTTTCCCCTTTGGCAGTAGGCAGTGGGAATTTGTACAAATTCTAGAATTTATATTACAAAATATATTTATGTCCAATATGTGTGGAAGTGTTCAGTTAGCCTCGAGGGCAATTGAGAATTGCCAGTGATGTTCATATCCCACGTGCCAAGGAGTTATTTTTAAAAATACAACGATGAAAAGAGTTTTTAATAATAATTTTTATTAGTGTCACAAGTAGGCCTACATTAACACTGCAATGAAGTTACTGTGCAAAGCCCCTCGTCGCCACATTCCGGCGCCTGTTCGGGTACACCGAGGGAGAATTCAGAATGTCCAATTCACCTAACAGCGCATCTTTCGGGACTTGTGGGAGGAAACCGGAGCACCCGGAGGAAACCCACGCAGACACAGGGAGAACGTGCAGACTGCACAGACAATGACCCAAGCTGAGAATCAAACCTGACGCTGTGAGGCTAACCGCTCTGCTACCGTGTTTATCGAATCCCTGTCATGGATTTGTTGTTCAATTCCAGAGTCCAAAAAGCGCACCCGCCCACTGTCCCATCTTGTCCCAAACATTTGGGAGATTTTTTCAAAAGCAATTTAAGTTTCGGCTTTTAAGATTTATTTTACATTTAATGGAAAATAGATTTGAATGGTCATGGATTAATGGCTAATTAAGGAAAATATAGCAGAAAGAAACTCTCGGGTTATGATGAGAGCAGTTGAAGGTTATTGACATTTTCAAGTGTTGAAAACAGATAATTAGGCTTTTGAAGATGAATTTCAAACACAGGATTTGTGGGTTTTTGAGCTTGTTTTCACCAGGCACCATTTGGTTTAGGAGAACTTCTATAACTCCAGGATAATGCTCCTGTTTTATTGTACTACCAACCCTATTACCTTTACGATTAAAATTTGTGAATGTGATTCCAAATGGTGCATTTGTGAACTTGTTAACTGGAAAGTGCACAGAAAAATATGGGAAATATATCTTATGTAACATTTGGGGAAAATCTTATTTATCTTCCCGTGAGTGGGATATGCTGCAAATGTAGTAAAATTGTGTCGAAATTATTTCTCCTGCTTATACCAATGTTCTTTCTGGTAACAGCAATGGAAAAATGTGAAAATTCTTCACTTGAAAACGACCACTTCTGTTGCTCTTCCCATTTATGCATCTGGTATGCAGAATCTTCAAGAGTTAGAGGGAAGTCTTCCGAAGGCTCCCAAGAAACAGCACAAAACAGTAAGTCAATAATTTTTATATAAAATTTAAAAATAGAACAAGTACACACTGTAGTAAAAAAACCAAGAGTTTGCTATGATCGCACATCTTCAACAGAGACAAATGTCCTGGGGAGGGTTCCAAATCAACAAAGAGAAGACTTTCATTGGTATAGTGCCTTTTTTGACCGTGATCCTTCCCACAGTTTAAATGCCAATCAAATCACATTTGTATGAAAATTTTACAGCAAATTTGCGCACACACCCACAGGCTGAGGGATAAATAGTGGCCAAGACGCTGGAAGATCTCCCCTTCAATTGTTGGCAGAGGGTGTTTATGCAAACCTGATGGGGTAGGTGGGACCTCCGTTTAATATGTCATCTGAAAGGTGACATCTCTGACAGTGAAACTTTTCCTTGCTGGTTGTACTTGTCAGCCTAGGTTACGTGCTTGTGGATTTTGGTGGCAGGTGGGCTGTGGTAGAGAAAAGCATAAGTATGGATATGGAGCGGAATAGATACCAAGGCGAGGAACAGTGAAGGAGATGGAATTAGTGGCGAAGGTATGGAGTTTGTAACAGGATCGTTTTGGTCTTCCTAATATTTAGTAGGAAGGAATAGTGCTGCTAGATAAACAGCTCGCGGTGGTGCAGCAGTAGAGTTGATGCCCAGCTGTATCTCACCTTCTCTCTTGACCCCACCTTTATTGCTTGTCCACCATCCTGTACTGGGTGAGCAGAAATTTCCTCCATCCAGATCTTTTTTTGAAATGTGAAATTTGAAACCTAAACAGATCAGACGAGATCTTATTGAATAGAAAGCAGGCTTGAGGGGCCAAATGGCCTACTTTTTCTATTTTGTACGTTCACATTGGATAGACTGGAGCCATTGTCTTTTGTCCCCACCACAAACTCCATGCCTTTAGCTGTCCCTCCCTCTGGCAATTGCCTGAGGCTGAACCACGCTGCTCTGAAGCCTGGTGTTGTATTTGACCCGGGAGTGAGCTTCTGGCGTCCATCATTAAGACCACTTATTTTCACCTCTGACCACCCAACTCCACCACTGTCTCAGTTTATCTGCTGCTGAACCCCTCACCTACGCCTTGGTTACCTCCTAGATTTTACTATTCCAGTGTACTCTTGACCAGACCCCCATCTTCCACCATTCCAACTTGTCCATCAAGCTGCGTCACACTTGGAAACTCCCAGTGCCTTAATGATGAGGCAGGAAAGGAAAGAAAAGGAGAAAAAGTCTTCAGTCCTGATCGCACGACCTTGTCGGATGCCCTTCATCGGTCTCTCTCTCTCTCTCTCTCTTCCCCCCCCCCCCCCCCCCCCCCCCCCCCCCCCCCCCCCGTGTCCAGAGGGTTGTAAACATGAAGGCCCATGGCAGAAACTCTCAACTCCGAGTGGATATTTTTCAATCAAGGGACAGCCAATGAGTTCTGTGCGTTCGATATTCCCCTCGTAATCTCCCTGCGCCTCCACCATCTCCTTTTCTAAAATTCTCCTCAAAACCCATCTCTTTTACCAAGCTTTTTAGTCGGCTCTTCAATGTTTCTTTTTTAGTCTTGGCATCCATTTTCTGGGGATGGGTTTTGCCTCTTGCATCTTCCTATGTTAAAAGTGCCCCATAAAGGGGTGGCACAGTGGTTAACACTGCTGCCTCACGGTGCCTGCGTGGGACTCACCCCCACAACCCAAAGATGTGCAGGGTAGGTGGATCGGCCACGCTAAATTGCCCCCTAATTGGAAACAAAAATGAACTGGGTACTTTAAATTATCGATGTTAGTAATGGTTTTAAAATTATCTGTGGAAAGGAAGAAAGATCTTGGCAAGCGTAAACTGAATGGAAAATAAACAGAATGGCTGCAAAGGAAGATTTTCTCTTTGCTGTAAAAACCTCTGGATTATTGTTTTTAAGGATATAATTCACATGCACCCACTATCTGAAGGTATTGTGGTTGGAAAGACTCAATCTCTGTAAAACAGATAACATGGATAAGTGTGAGATTATCCACTTTGGTAGGAAAAACAGAATGGCAGAATATTATTTAAACGGTGATAGATTTGGAAATGTTGTTGATGTACAAAAGGATCTGGGTGTCCTTGTGTACCAGTCACTGAAAGCAGGTGCGGCGAGCTATTAAGAAGGCTATGTGGACCTTTGTTTGCAAGAGGGTTTGAGTACAGGAGCCAGGATGTCTTACTGCAGTTATATACAGGGCCTTGGTGAGATCACACCTGGAGTATTTTGTGCAGTTTTGGTCTCCTTACCGAAGAAAAAATGTACTTGTAGTGGGAGTGCAGTGAAGGTTCTTCAGGCTGATTCCTGAGATGGCAGGATTGTCATATGCGAGACAGGGTCGACGAGGCTCGTATTCACTGGAGTTTACTTTAGTACAGGGCAGCAAAGCTGCAATTTTGTGTCTGAGGTTCCCTCTGAGAAATTGAACCATCTTCAACTAACAAGAAATCATGAAGCTGTCTTGAAGAGCAATAAAATAAGGAGAAATGTAACTTATCTCATGCCGCATTTGTACATGGGAAATGTTCACCTTACAAGATAGTGAAAGGTTTCACGTGTTTTAAAATGCAACTACATCTTGATTTGCTTTCTCAGAAAAAACAGAAGAAAGCAACAAAAGTTGTGAATTCCGGGACGGCAACAGAAGTGCCATCGTCGGCCGAGGCCACGAGTGTTCTTGTTGAGGCAGTCAAGAAGGCAAAAAAAACGAAGCCTTCTGTTGCCAATAAGCAAGCCGCAGAAGAAGAAATACCACAGCTAGTTCCCATTGAAAATCAAAGACCCACAAAGAAGGCAAAATTGCAAGTAAGTTCTATGGTTAACCTGGTTCTTTTTTCTGATTTTCTTTGCCCCATGGTGAAATCTGCTCCTTTCATGACCTGACGTCCTTGTGTGTGTGAGTAGCATCAAGGATTAGTGGGCAGGCCCAGTCTGAACAGCCCTGGTTCCACAACCCAGCCATGCCCCTTTTGAGATCTGCTGACACAGGATGGACGGATCAAACCTGGAAACATCACCAGGTGATGCATTTACCAGTGCAAATCACTACTCTTTCTTCCCACAAACATTTTCAAGTCACATACCTATTTTGATCATCTCTTTTTTTTATTTTGAACTGCCAACTTCAAGTCATAAAAGCAAAATACGTACTCTAGAATCTGAAACACAAGCTGGAAAAACTCAGGCAACATCTGGAGAGAGGAAGTTAATTTTTTGAGTCCGTATGACTCTTCAGAGTTTTTTAAATTTAGAGTACCCAATTGTTTTCCAATTAAGGGGCAATTTAGCGTGGCCAATCCACCTTCCCTGCACATCTTAGGGTTGTGGGGGCGAAACACACGCAGACACGGGGAGAATGTGCAAACTCCACACGGACAGTGACCCAGAGCCGGGATCGAACCTGGGACCTCTGCGGCGTGAGACAGCAATGCTACCCATTGCGCCACCATGCTGCCCTTACTCTTCAGATTTAAAGAGTGGGAGAAATATCTTAAAGTTAAAACATGTATCATTTTGGGGGACGGGACCCTTTTTCACTGTATTTTTTTCTGCTAAACAAAGAAACTTCTCAATCTCGAGGTGTATTCACGTATTGGGCTCTGTCAGAGGCACCAGGGTACAGAAAGAGGCCATTCAGCCCAGTTGACCATTCAGGCTGCCAGTACAGCAGTCCAGTCAGTCCTGTTGCCCTGCTCTATCTAGGTAGCCCTGCAAGTTGTTTTTCCCTGGATGCCTATCGAATCTCCTTCAGCAATCATTGAGCAACACCCTTGTGGGCAAAATCTGCAAAAATAACAAATTCTCAACTTCCCCAGTTCCGAGTGCTCCTTAAGTTCCAAAAAATGTATATTTAAAAATTATAATGGTGTTGTCTTGGGTTTCTAACTCATCGGCACTAAATATAGCAGAGGATTTGGCTGTCCTGCTGTACTTTGAAAGGTTGCAGAAGATTTATGACTTTCTGCAGTTTTTAAATCGTCTGATGCATGTAAAATGCACTTTGCTCACTTGACTGTTTACGATTGGCAGAGGCCTGGAGAATTCTTAGCTGAGATGATACCCATGATGAAGAGTAGAAAATTGGAAGCATTTTAATTGTTCTTCCTTAAAAGAGCATTTGTTTTTTTTGTCCAACAGACACTTAACAGTGGAACTTTATTCATGTAAAGTGAGCGATTCACCATTTATGGAACTCTCACAAAATTGGTCAGATAATGTATTTTAATTTACTTCAGATTGTATTTATTAGATATCTATAAGTATTTTTGATTTTTTTTTGGCTGAGCAGCGATTAAATGGGAAAAAGGACATTACACCAAAGGCAGGTGGTGGGAATGTGACTCCCCTGGCTGAGAAACCGCAACAAAATCCAGAAAGTCAAGGGTTGCAAACCCCAGCCACACAAGGGAAACGCCTTCAGACACCAAAACGGGGAGCGGGAAAAAAAGGTTCCTCATTCGAGAGGAGTGCACAGAAGAAAACTGCTCAAAAGCCTCAGCAAAAGTCAATCGGGGCCCCCAAACCAGAGAAACTTGTAAAGTCGGCAGCGAAAACTCCCAAACAGAAACAAAAGCGAAAGATTCCGCAGTCTGCGTGAACTCTGCCCGAGGCTTTTTAAACAACGTTCATCTCTTGTTCAAAAACTGGCAGTAAATTCTTTGCCACTCTCAAGTGGTTTGTCAAATACACATTGTTTTTACTACATTTGTTTAAATAGATATGACATTGTTTAATAATTTAAATGAGATCTTTTGTTGATCACTGTAGTAACAGCTTTTTAATAAAAAATCTCTTGTCCTCGGCTGAATGGATATCGTCACCAGTGCATCAATCATTAACCCAGCCATATCACTGATCCAGGATTCCAGGCTCTCTCGCCTCCTGTACTCCCGGCTCCGAAGCCTCCCCATAAATAGCGAGCCCCCAGCCCGGTTCCACCCTGGAACCAACCACCCCGGATAAGGTCCCCGCCACCTCCTTCCAGCGCCGGACAAGCCCAAAACATGTGGGTGTGATTCGCTGGGCTTCCCAAACACCTCCCACGCCTGTCCTCACCCCCAAAGAACCGGAACAGCCTGGTCCCAGTCATATGCGCCCTGTGCAGCACCTTTAGCTGAATTAAACTAAGCCGTGCGCAAGAAGAGGAAGAATTCACCCACATCCCCTCGTCAATCGCCTCCCCCAGCTCCTCCTCTCACTTCGCTTTCAGCTCCTCCACCGAGGCCTCTTCACCCTCCTGCATCACCTGATAAATTGCCGAGTTCCTGCCCTCACCGACCCACGTCCCCGAGAGCACCCTATCCTGAACCCCCCTTGGCGGCAATAGCGGAAACTCCGCCACCTGCCGCCTAACAAACACCCTAATTGTATATACCTGAAAGTATTCCCTGGGGGGAGACCTCACTTCCCCTCCAACTCCTCTAGGGTCGCAAACTTCCCGAGGAAGAGGTCCCCCATCCGCCTGATACCTGCCTTATGCCAGCTCAAAAACCCCCCATCTATCCTCCTTGGTACAAACCGGTGGTTCCCCCGTATCGGGGACCAAACTGAGGCCTTCGTTTCCCCCCTATGTCGCCTCCATTGACCCCACATTTTGAGGGTAGCTACCACTACCGGACTCGTAGAGTACCTTGCCGGGGGTAGTGGCAGCGGGGCCATCACCAATGACTCCAAACTCGTGCCCACACAGCACGCTGCCTCCATCCTCTTCCATGCGGCTCCCTCCCCCTCCATCACCCACCTACGAATCATTGCCACATTCGCGGCCCAGTAATACCCACACAGGTTGGCAATGCCAACCCACCCACCTCCCTGCCTCGCTCCAAGAATACCCTCCTCATTCTCGGGGTCTTCTGTGCCCACACAAACCCCAAATACTCCTAGTAATCCTCCTAAAGAAAGCCTGCGGAATCATGATGGGTAGACACTGGAAGAGAAACAAAAACCTCGGGAGCACCATCATCTTAACCAACTGGACCCTGCCCGCTAGGGAGAATAACTGCACATCCCACCACCTAAACTCCTCCTCTATCTGCTCCACCAGCCTCGTAAAGTTTAACCTATGCAGGGCCCCCCAGCTCCTGGCTATCTGGACTCTCAAATATCTGAAGGTCCTCTCTGCCCTCTTCAGCTAAAGCTCCCCTATCTCTTTCTCCTGGTCCCCCATATGCACCACAAACAAGTCACTCTTCCCCACGTTGAGCTTATAGCCTGAGAAGTCACTGAACTCCCCCAGGATCCTCATCACCTCTGGCATCCCCCCCCCCCCCCCGCCAGATCCGCAATGTACAGCAGTAAATCGTCCGCGTACGACAGCCGATGCTCCTACCTCCCCCGCACAATCCCCCTCCAGTTCTTCGAATCCCTCAGCGCCATGGCGAAGAGCAGGGGAGACAAGGGGCACCCCTGCCTTGTTCCCCGGGACAGCTGAAAGTCCTCTGACCTCCTCCCATTCGTCACCACGCTCACCACCGGGGCACTATACAACAGCCTCACCCAACTAATGAATCCCTCACCAAACGCAAATCTCCTCAACACCTCCCACAGGTAGCTCCACTCCACCCTATCAAAAGCTTTCTCCGCATCCATCGATGCCACTATTTCTACCTCCCCGTCCACCGCCGACATCATTATGACATTAAGAAGCCGCCGCACGTTGACATTCAGCTCCCCTTCACAAAACCCGTTTGGTCCTCATGAATGACCTGCGGGACTACATCCTCCACCCTCCTGGCCAGTATTTTGGCCAGCAGCTTCGCGTCCACATTGAGGAGCGAGATCGGCCTGTAAGACCCACACTGGAGGGGGTCCTTATCCCGCTTCAAGATCAGAGAAATTAGTGCTCTGGACATCGTTGGGGCAAAGCCCCCCCCTCGCCTCTTTCAGGGTCCTCACTAACAGCGGGCCTAGCAGGTCTGAGAGCTTTTTGTAAAACTCCACTGAGAACCCGTCAGGCCCCGTTGCCTTCCCTGACTGCATACTCCATCAGTGCATCAATCATTGGAATTGGGGAACAGAGTGCCAAGTTTAACAGATTCAGAACTATATACTAATATGCGCAGCAATAAGAATAATGAGTAATCTGAGTTAACATGTTCTTCATTTTAATTCTCCACCATGAACCATCCACCAGTTTCTAGCCAGAGGACTGGACATTGACCTGTTTCTGGGCCTGGGGCTGGATGACGGGTACTTGGTTGCAAAAGAAAAATACTCCAGGTGCTGGAAATCTGAAATAAGAATAAACAGGTCTGGCAGCGTCTGTGGAGATGAATAGAGTTATGGTTAACTATAGTCATCATGACCTGAAACATTAACTCTTGTTTCTTTCAACAAATGCTTACTGCTTTTTTTGGCTTCGCTTTGTCTGTGATTTTGTTTTTTATCCCCTTTTTTCCCTGTGAAAGAATTACTCACATCAACTTTGGCATGCTTACTGATGACTCGGCAATGGCAGGTACTCGGGAGTGTGAACCTGTGTCCATTACATAGAATTAATTTTAGCAGCAATTAAAATGGATGGAACAAAATTTTATACTGACGGCAAAGTCGGGAAGCTATTCCCTCCTTTCAATTTTAACATCACCTGTGACCCATTGGAACTCAATAACGACACCTTAGCAGAAGCGTTTCTGTCAATGCATCCGTGTGGGAGGCCAAATAGAGACGGCAGACTGTTAAACTTTAATGATGTCTTTGCTACTGTCTCGGGGAAAATCTATTGCAGCATTTGTATTCCGTTTCTGAGTTTGTTCCAGTGCTGTTATCTGTGCCCATATATGTGCTGAAATTGGCTCTTCCTCGTTTCTGCTTGCCCTACGTGAAACATTTTTCAGGAGAACATTCATTTGAAATGTAAGCTACAGTTGTCCTTTGTTTATTAACAGTATATTAGGCTTCCAGAAATGAAATAAAACATTCTGTCCAATTGTCGCTTCATATTTACAGGTGTATGTTTTGTGTCATTTTTGATTTGTGCGAGACACTCTGGTGTCGATACGTAGGGGGACGCTCTCGCGGCGTCTTTCTCATGGTGGGTATCAAACTGCTTCAAAGGAGTTTTTATTAAATTCATAATCATGCTCTGTGGGCGTCACTGGCTAGGTCAGTATTTATTGCCCATCCCTATTTGCCTTGGAGGGGGCATTATTAGAGTCAACCACATTGCTGTGGGTCTGGAGTCTCATATCGACTAGGTCAGGAGGGCGGCATGTGGCGTAGTGGTTAGCACTGGGACTGCAGCACTGAGGACCCGGGTTCGAATCCCGGCTCTGGGTCACTGTCCGTGTGGAGTTTGACCCCCACAACCCAAAGATGTGCAGGTTAGATGGATTGGCCGTGCTAAATTGCCCCTTAATTGGAAAAGAATAATTGGGTACACTGGTAAGGACATCCGATTTCCTTCCCTAAAGCAGTGTTCTTCAAACTTTTTTTCCGGGGACCCGTTTTTACCAACCGGCAAACCTTCGGGACCCACGCCGGCCAACCTTTGCGACCCACGCCGACCGATCTGCGCGACCCACCATTTTCTCTTACCTTGTTTGCTGCTGACAAAAATGGAGGAAATGGTTTTGGGTCCCTTTGGCCCTCGTATGGGTTTTTACAGCAATGGTTTCATGGTCATCATTAGACTTAAATTCCAGATTTTTATTGAGTTCGCATTATACCATCAGCTGTGGTGGGATTCAAATCCATCTCCCCAGAGCATTACCCTGGGTCTCTGGATTACTAGTCAAGTAATAATACCACTAAACCATTGCCTCTATAAAGTCAGTAAAGCCAGATCATACAGCATTGATCGTGGTGCTGCATGTGACAACGACTGGTGGACCTGAGAACACATGCTAAAACTGGGGTAGCTCTTCCACAGTCATAATCATGCTCCCAAAATCATACCTTTCAGACAATGTCCTAGACTGACTCATTATCCAGAATAGGTGATGGCACAGTTACATGCAGTTGGGAAGGAGTGGCCCTGAGAGTCCTTAACATGACTCCTGATCCCCATGAAGTCTTATGGCATCAAGTCAATCATTGGCACAGGAATCTCTAGCTATCCACCACCCACAGCTATGAGTTACTGCTTCTCTATATTGAACACCAGGGCACAAAATGTACTGTCGGTGGGAGGTTTAAATGTACATTGCTAAAGAATGGTTCGGTAATACAGATGCTGGCTGAGACTGAAAGACATAGCTGAAATGGGATGTGGACCAGGTGGTGAAGAGAACGAATACAAGGGAAGAACCAATTTGACTTCATCCTGCCCTGCTGATTAACCTAACCACGATTGGTAGGAGTGATCACCACATGGTTCTGGGGGTAAAGTCCTATTTTCACTCCCGAGAACATCAACCAGGGTTCTGTGGCACTGCCACTGGGCTCAATGGGATAGATTCAGAACTGATGTTCTCAAAACTGCTGTGCTGTGGGCCATCTGCTGCAGCAGAATTATAATCCATATAACCTGTAACCTCGTGGACCACTGTATCCTTCATGCTACCATTACCATCAAACCAGGGAACTAACCCTGGATCAATGAGCAGTGTCACAGCAAGTGCATATCTACATTCGGGTGCCAAACTAGGGAAGCCACAACGTCATGCATCTTAAACAGTAAAACCTGAGTGATAGAAACAACGCGGGGATCAGAAATCCAACAGGAAAAATAAAAACTACAGTCCTGCTACATCCAGATGTGAATGGTGGTGGAAACATCAATAAAGTGAAGGCTCAGTGAACTTTCCCATTGATGACAGAATTTAGTACATAAATGCAACGTTATTTTGCAATCATCAGCCAGAACAGCAGAGTTGAAAATCCATCTTGGCCTCCTCTTCCTGAGGTTGCAATCATCCTTAGCTGTCAGTCTTCAGCCAATTAGATTAGCTCCCCATGATTTCAAAAAAAGATAGGATCCATTAGACGCAGCTACAGCTATGGCCCTGACAACATCCCAGCTTTGGTGCTGAAACAAAATGTGTTCCAGCACAAGACATTCACCTAGCCAAGCTATTCCAGTACAGCTACAACTTTGGCATCTGCCCTACAATGCATAAATTGCTCAGGTATGTCCTGTCAATTGAGGCTTTCAATACGGAAGTGGATCATTATCTTAAAAGGAATAAATTGCAGGATTCTGGGGGAAAACAGGCACGAGGCGAATGGCCTCTTCAAAATGCCAGCACAGATTGATCATTCTATGATCAACCAGGCTAAGAAGCAACACTTTATCCTGCTTATACATACACGGTTTGGGTGGAGCCAGAGTGATGTGCCTCCGGTCATTATTACAGCCTTGGTCCAAACATGGACAAAGCTGAATTCCAAAGATGATGTGACATTGAGGTAGCATTATACAGAGTTTGACATCAATAAGCTTTGGTAAAACAAGCCAATGGGATCGGAGAATGCTCTTCACCGGCTGGAGTTGTATCTATTGCAAAGAAAGGCAGTTGTGTTTGTTGGAAGCCAATCATCTCAGCCCCAGGACGTCTCTGCAGAGGTTCTTCAGGGAGTGCGCTCGCCAAAGATTGTACAGCATTGACTTCCATTTGCAACTCCTCAGATAAAGAAGCAGTCAGTGCCCGCTAGCAGCAAGACCTAGGCTACGAAGTGGTAAGTAACAATAATGTCACAAGTGCCAGTTATTAACTATTTCCAACAAGAGAGGGTGGAGGTACCTCCCTTTGATATTTACCGACATTGCCGTTGCTGAATCCCTCACCATCAACATCCAGGGGGTTACCACTGATCAGAAATGTAAATGGACCAGTTATACAAATACCATGGCTACAAGAGCAAGCCAGAAGCTGGGTATTCTGCCCAGCAACTCACCCCCTGCCTCTCCGAAGCCTGTCCACCATCCACAAGGCATAAGTCAGAGGTTTGATGGAATATTCTCCAATTGCCTGGATGAATGTATCTAACAACATTCAAGAAGCTTGACACCATCCCAGACAAAACAACCCGCCTGATGGGCACTCCATCCACCACCTTACCACACCCTCCAAGGTGGCTGCAGTTTGTACCGTCTACGGGATGCACTGCAGTAACCCACAAGGATTCTTCAACAGCACCTTCCAAACCAGCAAGCTCTACTGTCGAGACGAACTAGGCAGCGAGTGCATTGAAACATCACCACCTGCAAGTTGTCCTCCAGGTCAAACATCATCCTGACTTGAAAATGTATCTCTGCTACATAATCATTGCTGGATCAAAATCCTAGAACTACCTAACAGACTGCAGCTGTTCAAGATGGAGGTGCACAACCACTTTCTCAAGGGATGGGTAATAAAACCAAAAGATATAGATCCAGAATTAGGCCATTCAGGCCATCGAGTCTTCTCCACCATTCGATCATGGTTGGTATGTTCCTCATCCCCATTCTCCTGCCTTCTCACCATAACCACTGATCCCCTTATTAATCAAGATCACCAGATTTGTGTTTGAGGTGCTGTTACCTACAGGGCTACAGACCAAGAAATGGAAGGTGGAATTAGACAGCATAATTCTTTCTTCAAAGATAAAAACTAGGAGCAGGAGTGGCCCATTTAGCCTGCTCCACCATTCAATACGATCATGGCTGGTCTCATTGTGGCTTCAACTCCACCGCCTGCCCATTCTCCGTAACCCTTCAACCCATTACTACTTAAAAATTTGTCTAACTCCTCCTTGCCAAGTTGGCTACAGATTTAAACAGATTTATATAACAAGCATTGAAAGTGATGATTTAAGCAATTAGAAAATAGAAATTAAAGCTTTAATTATAGTGAATATTTAGAAGGAACATCAGGATTTATCTCCTGCTAGGAGTAATTTTATTAATGGCAATATTAACAATTACTTTAGATCCTAAAGCAAGATTTGTCCTTTTTTCCTTCAAAGAGTTGCTGTTCAGAACTGAAACGAAATACAAAGTGTGTTTTTAGGTTGTGCGCATTACCATTTGGCTTCCGTTCCTGTTCCTGCTGCCCACCACCCACCCTGAATAAACAAGTCTTTGTGACATTTCCTTTCATAACGTGAGATGTTCAGAACAGGGTGATCTATTATTTTGCCCCTAACTCCATCCCAAGTAAGGTTAGATCTGTCCAATAGTACTATATGGAGCTATAACTAATGATCTCTTCACACACCATAAACAATTACTCAAACTCACAAAGACTGCTTTGAACTGCCAGCTGTCATTAATGAATAATTCCTTGTATGCAACATCTTACAGATAAAGAAATTAAACATTAGTTGCAGCTACACATAGTGCATGACGAGCATTATTCAGAGATTGATAATCTGTCAAACAAAATTTCAAACAATTCTCTCTTGAATTTTGACATCAGCCCCTTAGAAGTTATGCATATTTACAATATGTGATCAAGCGTGTCGCGTCTTTTCGTCCGACGTCACTTCGTCCAACGACACTTCGTCCACGTCTTTTGGTCCAACGTCCTTTTGTCCGCCCGTCTTTTGGTCCAACGTCACTTCGTCCAATTATCCGAAACAAATTAACTCCGTATAAAACCATTTAATTGATAAAATGCAAGTACAATACAGCAAGTGAATTTAATTGCTAAAATGCAAGTAATTGATAAAATGCAAGTAAAATGCAAGTTGAAAAATGCAGTTAAAAAGTTAAAAAATCTAAAAATGCAGTTAAAAAATCTAAAAGTTGACTAATTACTTAAAATTCCCGAAATTACTTAAAATTGATGTAAATTGTAAATTCCCGAAATTCCCTAAAAGTTAGATTTCCAGAACTGTACCCGAGAGAGAATAATGGGGAGAGGACAAGATGATTTGATATTCTACAATTCCGACAGACACAGATATAAGTGGGAGTCTAATTGGATTTAGACAATGAGTGCAGTTCTGAAAGAAGCAGGTTTAAACTCGATTTTCGTCGAGTGATTAAAACCTCTGGTTGGCAGTGGGTTCTGACATTACAGGTCTGAAATGATCAAATATTCCATCAGATACAATGGCTCTCATCACGCTGGAGCATACATGGGTGAATATCCTGCAGCTTATCTTAATAATGTCTGGAGAGGGCTGGTTTAGCTCACCAGGCTAAATCGCTGGCTTTTAAAGCAGACCAAGCAGGCCAGCAGCACGGTTCGATTCCCGTACCAGCCTCCTCGGACAGGCAGCGGAATGTGGCGACTAGGGGCTTTTCACAGTAACTTCATTGAAGCCTACTCGTGACAATAAGCGATTTTAATAATGTCTGGAGATCAAGCAGCACAAATGCAGAACTCAACCTCAAGATGCGAAATAGGTGGAGAGGATCCTTGAGCAGTAACATTGAAAAACTAAATAAAACTATTTGTAATTGGATAATTGGACGAAGTGACGTTGGACCAAAAGACGGGTGGACAAAAAGACGTTGGACCAAAAGACGTGGACGAAGTGTCGTTGGACGAAATGACGTCGGACGAAAAGACATAGCACCGTGATCAAGTACAGTTCACCTATCAAGAGAGGATCAACACCTATTGCATGAACGTAGGGGAGTCTGGCATCGGGGAACATCCTTCTTGCGTCTACCCTGTCTAGTCCCGTTAGAAGGTTACAACATGAATGATTTTGAAATAGCTATGGCTGAAGTTGGAAGAGTTTTAGCAGTACTAACATGCATGAGCACTGTGAAGCAACACTCAAAGTAAATGGAGCACTGAACTTTAACAAACTAATTCATTTGTAAAACAATACTGTTCTTATCACATGGCACCTTCCTGTCCAGTTTCGTCACCAAGACAGGAGAGGAATCATGAGGCTGGTTCCATAATGTTGGAATACTTAGAAATGAGAACAACTAGAGAAACCGGAACTACATTAGCCTTAAATAAATATAAATTCACATTTTAGGTCAATGACCTTCTATCAGAACTCAAAATGTAAAGTAAATCCAGAATACTGTTTCAAATTAAATGATAAAAGTAGGGCCTGGATAACAGGTTTAAATACAGGCAAAGACAATGGACTGACATAGGAGATTCTTGACATAGAGGTCAATGGATGGAATTGGACTTCTGGATCAGAATATGGCGGCAAAAAAAACGCAGATTATTCATACTGCACATTATAGTCAGAGCAGACTTCCTTATCCATTTCAAATTATGAACCATTACTCTCCCCTCCATCCCAAAGTCTTATTTTCCCTTCCTCGCCATGTATTTTGCCAGGACGATAAATTCTGTGTTTATACTTTGATTCTGCACATATTGACATTAATCTCAAGCATGTCTTCAGAGAGAGGCACCAATTGTGACCATAAGGAGCAAATCAATCTAGGCTGATCTTGTACAACCAGTTGCATTAGTGTTGGGATCCTTACAGAGCAGGAAAAAGAATAATTCCAAAAGAACCATTCAACATTAAAAAATAACATTCTTGATTCTTGAGAAGGTTAAGTTTGAGCTGAGGGGAAGGATGGAGGTGTTCTACTATTCATGGGCATTATTCATTATGCACTTTCAAGAACTGGATAACATCGAACATTAATTGGGGGGGGGGGGCGGTTGGGGGGAGGGGCTGTGTGTGTCAATGGCGACTATGGGTGATTCCTGATTCCTTTTTGCCATTTGTTTATGTGAACATGCGGGCTAATGTTTGGGGTTTGGTGGGAGGATGGGATCGTTGTTATTGATATGGGGATTGAAATATTTGTTATTGATTATTGTTGGTGGGTGTAAATCTGAGAGAAAATGTGAAAAAGGAGAAGAATAAAAATATATATTTTTTTAAACTTTAAAAAATAACACTACCAATGTGATTACGAATCCTTTAATGTGTTATGCTTCGGATTGAAATAGCAAGTATGTTGCATTAAGTATCATTACTTCTCCACTTTGATCCAAAATTTAAATGTGACAATTTACTGATATTTTATCAAATGTTATACATATTGCCAAATATCAACATTTACAACTTTTATATGGAAAATACCCCAAGATATTTTGCATTGGGTGTTGGGTTGGTTGGGGGATGGGGGAATGTTCCTGCCCATCTCCCTCATGGCTAAACACTTAGGGTAGTACTCCACTATACTGAACAGGTTTCCTGGTTTGATTCCCAGATGACACTGAATTAACTGTTTTCAATGCTACTGTTAGTCCTCAGGGAGAGGGGAAGATGTTCAGGGTCTCTGCTCCAACTTTGCCCCAACCGGAAGTGGATATATATATATATGGCGACCAAGAAATTATAGGATAAAAATTGGTTTCAGTCAGATGGTGTGAAGATGTACACTGAAATAATGGTTATTCAGGCGAGCTACCATTGCCCTGATTAACCTTGCTTATAGGAGCGATTGTGTTTTCAGTAATGGGAAAGAAAGTGGGGAGAATATGGGGGGGAAATGTTAAACAAGGATGGTTGAAAATTGTGCTTCACCCTTGTACCAGTTAAACTGGTAGAAGGTAAATCTCCTCTCACTTACTCCAATAACAGCAGCTTTATGTCAATTTGTAACCAAAGGTGTACAAGAGGGAATCAGGGATATGCACGTGAAAGATAACAAATGTGTGGCAGGTGTTAGCACTGCTGCCTCACGGTGCCGAGGACCCGGGTTCGAATCTCCTCTGCACCCTCTCCAGTGCAATCACATCCTTCCTATAATGTGATGACCAGGACTGCACACCGTGCTCCAGCTGTGACCTAACCAGCATTTTATGCAGCTCCAGCATAACCTCCCTGCTCCTATATTCTATGCCTTGGTTAATAAAGGAAAGGATCCCATAGGCCCAGTGGTTAGCACTGTTGCTTCACAGCTCCAGGGTCCCAGGTTCGAATCCCAGCTTGCGTCACTGTCTGTGCGGAGTCTGCATCTTCTCCCCGTGTCTGCGTGGGTTTCCTCCGGGTGCTCCGGTTTCCTCCCACAAGTCCTGAAAGACGTGCTGTTAGGTGAATTGGACATTCTGAATTCTCCCTCTTGTACCCGAACAGGCGCCGGAATGTGGCGACTAGGGGCTTTTCACAGTAACTTTATTGCAGTGTTAATTTAAGTCTACTTGTGACAATAATAAAGATTAGCATTATTTTTATTTATTGGAGAATTTTTTTTATTAAGGTAAATCATCCAGCAAAACTTCTGACAGGAAGTGGGTACATACAGCCATCTGCCCTTTTAAAAGAGATGTTAATTTCCATTAGAAACTAGTTTTATATGATTGCAAAGGTTTTTCTTTACAAAAATTACAAATTTAAAATTAAAATATTTTTCACATCAGATTTCCAAGCCCCACATTTTTATTTTTTTTCACCAAAATATTTTACCTGGTTACAAAAGTAACCCACAAAATCACTGGAATGTTTTGACACAAACAACTTTCTCCTTACTCTTCCCCACCTGTAAAAGCCTAACACCACAAATACCTGGTGAATTAAAATCAGACCTTTTGATGGATGACACAAGACAAACATTGACAGAAGTCAATAACTACCACCATTTACTTAGCCCACATATCGCACTAACTACGACAATCACAATTTTAAAACAATGATTCTTTAGGGTTGCGTACCCCCAAATAATCTTGAGATGTGGCTGTTCCATCATTAAATTCATGCTAAAAAATACTTGTATTTATAAAATAGTTGATAAAAATATTCCTCTCTGTTAACAATACAGTATGAAGGTATGGATGCCCTTGATGGAGATGACGTGCAGATGCAGTTACTCTGACTTGGCTTTTTTTTCTTCACACTTTCAGTAGATTGTCCCTCATCGTTTTTGGCTTCCCCATTCTCAGAGGGCGTTTCTTCCTTTGCATTCTCTTGGCTAGGCTCTTCTTTGCCTTTTGCTCCTTTTTTTCCTTTTGCAGGTGCTTTCTTGTCCTCCTATTTGTCACTGGCAACCTTTTCTTGTTTTGCTGGCGCCTTCTTTTGTTTTGGCTCTGCTTTTGGAAGTGAGGGTTTCGCTGACAATCTGGGTTTTGGCTCCTCTCTTAGATCCCCAATAAGCATGGTGATTCGATTGATCAAAACAATGAAGGGGAGGGAAATAAAATCATAAAAAGGTGGGAAGGGGGGAAACAGCCCTGAGGAGTGGGTTATTTAATATATATATATTAAAAAGCCACCCGGTGTTTTTTAACACACACGGGTACCACCAATTAAAGATTAGTATTATTGATTACTATAACCACCTTATCTACCTGTTCTGTTGTCTTCAGGAATCTTCGAATCTGCACACCAAGGTCCATCTGATTATCTGTACTTACAGCACGGTGGCACAGTGGTTAGCACGGTTGCCTCACGGCGCCGAGGTCCCAGGTTCAATCCCGGCTCTGGGTCACTGTCCGTGTGGAGTTTGCACATTCTCCCCATGTTTGCGTGGATTTCGCCCCCACAACCCAAAAAATGCGCAGGATAGGTGGATTGGCCACGCTAAATTGCCCCTAAATTGGAAAAAATAAATTGGATACTCTAAGTTTATTTTTAAAAAAGATTATCTGTATTTCCTGGTGTCCTACTGTTCATTGTGTATTCCCTTGCCTTGTTAATCCTCCCAAAATACACCCCCTCACACTTTTCAGGGCGAATTCCATGTGTCACTGTTCTGGCCAGCCCATCTATATCGCCCTGTAATCTAAAGTCCTCGCTACTTACAACACCATCAATGTTGGTGTCATCTGTGAACTTACTGATCATACCTCCTACTTTTATCAGCAACTCGCTGTGATAGGATTGAAAATGCTAAATTTAAACATTTGCTCATGAATGAGGTTAAAAGTGAAAGGCTGTGAATTCCCGCTTATTTAAAGTAGGTCATATTTTACAGAAATGTTGTTTAATATCAAGAATTATGTATCCATATAAAGTAGCAACAGCCTGAAATAACATCTCACAAACTTGTCATTGTCGCCTGTTTATAAAATGTGACAATATATTATCAAATGTGTAATGTAACCGCTTGGGTAACAGGACATCTATCACCACATTTTATTTTGCTTCATAAAACCATTGTTTGCAGAACTGAACTAATACCAAACAATTTACACAGGGAAAGGATATGTCAGCAGGGTGAGTGTGGAAAAGGTTCTCTGCACCCAGATGGTGAGGTACCTGCCCGTCTCCCTTGTCCTGTAACAATAGGTTATTTAGCCAGACAGGGCCAGAGGGATTGTACAGCAATTACTGCGGTGATCTCACCCCGCAGAAACCCCCACACTGATAACAAACCTCGTTTTTCCCCCCAAGGATCCAATTTCGCTCTCTACATAAACGTCAACCTGTGGAATATCGCCTGGATGTTTCCCAGAGAAGTAATTGGGGGATTATAATATCTTCACTTTGCTGTGCAGTTTCTACAGACTGGTATTTACTTTTGATGCTTACTCTGTACCAGGTGGGACATTTCTATTGTTGAAATGAGTTCAACAATAATGCCAGAGTATTTAATCAATGATATTTAACCCAATTCCGCAAATGATCAGCTCATTTGGATAGTGATAAATCCTAGAGTTTTACAGCACAGAAAGAGGCCCTTCGGCCCATTGGATCGATGCTGACCATCAAGCACCTACCTATACTAATCCCATTTTCCAGCACTTGGTGCGTGGCCTTGTATGCTCTGGTGTTTCAAGAGCTCATCCAGATGCTTCTGAAATGTTATGAGGGTCTCTGCCTCCATCACCCTTTCCGGCAGCGAGTTCCAGACTCCCACCACCCTCTGGGTGAAAAGGTTTTTCCTCACATCCCCTCTAAACCTCCTACCCTTACCTTAAATGAATGAAAAATGAAATGAAAATCGCTTATTGTCACGAGTATGCTTCAATGAAGTTACTGTGAAAGCCCCTAGTCGCCACATTCCGGCGCCTGTTCGGGGAGGCTGGTATGGGAATCAAACCGTGCTGCTGGCCTGCCTTGGTCTACTTTAAAAGCCAGCGATTTAGCTCAGTGTGCTAAACCAGCCGCTTGCCCCTTGGTTATTGACCCTGTACTAAGGGGGAAACTTCCTTCCTATCCAATCTATCTATGTGCCCACCTCAGTCAGGACCCTCCTCAGCCTCCTCTGCTCCAAGGAAAACATCCTCAGCCCAACCAGCCTCTCTCAGCCTGAATTAAACCGTCTAAACCACCATCTGGGCAGCAGGAATCCATCTTCACCGGGGGCGGGGACTGCCTTTTATTGATGGGCCGATTGCCTCTCAGAAACGCTGCAGTCAGACACCGCAAGCATTTCCTATTCTGAACATTAAAACCAACCGAAAATAGATTATCTTCAGTCGGGAGCAAAGTTAATGACTGGGAAGAATTTTAAGAGCTGTTTTGTGTTGCAGAAGATAAAGTTTTTGTGCAGTGGAAGAGAAGCATTCATCGGGCTGAAAGGGCTGAAACTTTGCATTTGATGTTTGGAACGGGATAAGGGAGAGCTGCAGGTTTGGGAAAATCCTTTGAAATGTTTCAATAGAAATTGTCTGGATTGTAACTTTGGGATAGGGGCTTGTGACAGGGGAGTGGTCCTGGGGGGGGAGGTCTGGGGGTGTGTGGGGGGGAGGTCTGGGGGGGTGTGGGGGGGGGGGAGAGGTCTGTGTGTGTGGGGGGGGGGAGAGGTCTGTGTGTGTGCGGGGGGGGGGGAGAGGTCTGTGTGTGTGCGGGGGGGAGAGGTATGTGTGTGTGTGTGGGGGGGGGGGAGGTTTGGGGGTGTGTGTGTGGGGGGAGAGGTCTGTGTGGGGGGGAGAGGTCTGTGTGTGTGGAGGGGTGGGGGAGAGGTCTGGGGGTGTGTGGAGGGGGTGGGGAGAGGTCTGGGTGTGTGGAGGGGTGGGGGAGAGGTCTGGGGTGTGTGTGGGGGGGGGAGAGAGGTCTGGGGGGGATGTGGGGAGTGAGGGAGAGGTCTGTGTGTGTGTGTGTGGGGGGGGAGAGGTCTGGGGGGGATGTGGGGAGTGAGGGAGAGGTCTGGGTGTGTGTGTGGGGGGGGGGAGAGGTCGGGGGGGAGAGATCTGGGGGGGATGTAGGGGTTGAGGGAGAGGTCTGGGGGTGTGTGGGGTGTGGGGGAGAGGTCTGGGGTGTGTGTGGGGGGAGAGGTCTGGGGGGGATGTAGGGGGTGGGGGAGAGGTCTGGGGTGTGTGTGGGGGAGAGAGGTCTGGGGGGATGTAGGGGGTGGGGGAGAGGTCTGGGGTGTGTGTGGGGGGAGAGAGGTCTGGGGGGATGTAGGGGGTGGGGGAGAGGTCTGGGGGTGTGTGTGGGGGGAGAGAGGTCTGGGGGGGATGTGGGGAGTGAGGGAGAGGTCTGGGGGTGTGTGGGGTGTGGGGGAGAGGTCTGGGGTGTGTGTGGGGGGAGAGATGTCTGGGGGGGATGTGGGGAGTGAGGGAGAGGTCTGGGGGTGTGTGGGGTGTGGGGGAGAGGTCTGGGGTGTGTGTGGGGGGAGAGAGGTCTGGGGGGATGTAGGGGGTGGGGGAGAGGTCGGGGTGTGTGTGGGGGGAGAGAGGTCTGGGGGGGATGTGGGGAGTGAGGGAGAGGTCTGGGGGTGTGTGGGGTGTGGGGGAGAGGTCTGGGGTGTGTGTGGGGGGAGAGATGTCTGGGGGGATGTAGGGAGTGGGGGAGAGGTCTGGGGTGTGTGTGGGGGGAGAGAGGTCTGGGGGATGTAGGGGGTGGGGGAGAGGTCTGGGGTGTGTGTGGGGGGAGAGAGGTCTGGGGGATGTAGGGGGTGGGGGAGAGGTCTGGGGTGTGTGTGGGGGGAGAGAGGTCTGGGGGATGTAGGGGGTGGGGGAGAGGTCTGGGTGTGTGTGGGGGGAGAGAGGTCTGGGGGTGGGGATGTAGGGGGTGGGGGAGAGGTCGGGGTGTGTGTGGGGTGGGGGAGAGGTCTGGGGTGTGTGTGGGGGGAGAGAGGTCTGGGGGATGTAGGGGGTGGGGGAGAGGTCTGGGGTGTGTGTGGGGGGAGAGAGGTCTGGGGGATGTAGGGGGTGGGGGAGAGGTCTGGGTGTGTGTGGGGGGAGAGAGGTCTGGGGGCGGATGTGGGGAGTGAGGGAGAGGTCTGGGGGTGTGTGGGGTGTGGGGGAGAGGTCTGGGGTGTGTGTGGGGGGAGAGAGGTCTGGGGGGATGTAGGGGGTGGGGGAGAGGTCTGGGGGTGGGGGGAGGGGGTGGAGTTCTGGGCTTCAGTAACCCTCCCTCTGGAGTTTGTCTCGTTCCTGTTTCTTGTCCCGGAGACAATGGGGAGGCGGTTTCCGCCCCACTTTCTGATTCCGAATTTCAGCCAAATCGCTCCCGGTCCACCTGAGCAGACAGGAGGCAGCTGGACTGACGGATTGGGAAGTAAGTATAGCATCCATACCCTTACTGGGAATCCTATAGCATCCATACTCTTACTGAGAATCCTATAGCATCCATACCCTTACTGAGAATCCTATAGCATCCATACCCTTACTGAGAATCCTATAGCATCCATACCCTTACTGGGAATCCTATAGCATCCATACCCTTACTGAGGATATGATGGGATGCCTGCTTTCTCTCTCTCTCTCTCTCTCTGGGATGCTGATTGTGGGGCTGATCTTTCTCAGCCTCTGTTATTCTGCAGCAACTTTCAGCCGGATCGTGGCCAAGGTGCAACCAGAAGGTCAGATTTCAGAAAAGGAGGGCCCCCCACCCCCCACTCCCCCAAAAAAAGATAAACCGCGAGGTAAATGCTCCTTAAAGTTTGATATGTGCGTCTGACAAAAGCCCCTCAAGGGGCAGTGATTTCAGCACAGTAACACGAGTTGGCCAGTTTGTTACCAAGTTTCAGCAGAATCCAATAGGACGGTTGTGTGCAGAAAGATGAGGGTGGCGGTGGGTGAGGGAGTAGATTGTCTGGCTCTCAGTAATGTGCTGGGGTTTAAACACTTCTCCATGTGAGAGTGTGGGCAAGTGGATTCCTGGAGGATTCACAGATTGGCTGGAGATTGTGTCTGGACTCTGTACAATCCATCCCAGAATGAACAGATGCAACAGTTAAACTTCATTAAACATCTAAAAGCCAAAACCCAAATCATGTTTAATTCCTCAGTAACAACGAAAGGATTTAACTGCAGAAATAGGTGACATTAGTGTAGGTCCCCTGCTGGTATGATTAGAATTATTAACCCGGAGTAGAGTGTGACAGGGAGGGAGTTCATTCACATCAGTGACTAACTGGGTTTGCCCAATATTCCTGCAGCTCTGAAACACACTCGAAGCAGCAAATTGATCCTTGTCGGCAAAAGCGCTCCTCCTGCTCCCGGTAACTGTACTGGGTTCCTGCCCCCAGGGTCTGCCTGGTGGCTCCATATCCTCCATCCCTCCCTCTGTCGCCTCTTTCTCTCTCTCTCTCGCCTCTTTCTCTCTCTCTCGCCTCTTTCTCTTTCTCTCTCTCTGTCACCTCTTTCTCTTTTTCTCTCTCGCCTCTTTCTCTTTCTCTCTCTCTCGCCTCTTTCTCTTTCTCTCTCTCTCTCGCCTCTTTCTCTTTCTCTCTCTGTCGCCTCTTTCTCTTTCTCTCTCTCTCGCCTCTTTCTCTTTCTCTGTCGCCTCTTTCTCTTGCCTCTTTCTCTTTCTCTCTCTCTCGCCTCTTTCTCTTTCTCTGTCGCCTCTTTCTCTTGCCTCTTTCTCTCTCTCTCTCTCGCCTCTTTCTCTCTCTTCCTGGGGGTCCCCGGCACAGTGAGGTTGTTGATTTAACTCTTGTTACTTTTCCATTCCCCTGGCTGTACCCACAGCTCTTTCTCTCTATCCATCCGTTAAACAAAATCCAGCGGTTGAACATAAAGTACAGCTGGACTTTACATTCAACTTGTTCATAAAGTAGTTAAAGTTATACATGATTGCATCAATCATAAACAGCTCCAGAGGTGTACCCCCCCCCCCCCCCCCCGCCCCGGGGGGCCCCTTTCTGCAATTCGCCCATTTCGTTAGCTGGTTAGAAACTTCCTTCCCCCCCCCCCCCCCACCCCCCAGCGGTGGCTGGGGTGCAGAATCGGGGACTGAGGCACTAAAGGTGGGGGCTGGGAAATATTGATTAACAATAATAATCTGTATTGTCACAAGTAGGCTTACATTGCTACTGCAAGGGGCTGTTTAGCTCACAGGGCTAATCACTGGCTTTGAAAGCAGACCAAGGCAAGCCAGCAGCACGGTTTGATTCCCGTACCAGCCTCCCCGAACAGGCGCCGGAATGTGGCGACTAGGGGCTTTTCACAGTAACTTCATTTGAAGCCTACTCGTGACAATAAGCGATTTTCATTTCATTTTCATTTTCAATGAAGTTACTGTGAAAAGCCCCTAGTCGCCACACTCCGGCGCCTGTTCGGGTACACAGAGGGAGAATTCAGAATGTCCAAATTACCTAACAGCACGTCTTTCGGGACTTGTGGGAGGAAACCGGAGCACCCGGAGGAAACCCACGCAGACACTGGGAGAACATGCAGCCTCCGCACAGTGACCCAAGCCGGGAATGGAACCTGGGGCTCAGGAGCTGTGAAGCCACAGTGCTAACCATTGTGCTACCATGCCAAACCCGGGATATACAGACATTAGGAAGGGTGGGGGACGTGGGGGCGGTAGGGAAGAGCTCTGACAGAGGAGGGAATGAACAAGGGGGTGCGGGGGGGGGGGGGGGGGCGGTGTGGGGAACGCCAGGAGCTGGGGGTGATGACTTGTGCGGAATGAGGCAACATTCTCTCCAAATGAAAATAATCCCGGAAATCACACCAGTAATATTCTGATTTGACATTATTGTTTCCTGCAATCATTATTTTTTTTTTTTAAATTTAGTGTACCCAATCCTTTTTCCAATTAAGGGGCAATTTAGAGTGGCCAATCCACCTAGCTTGCACATCTTTGGGTTGTGGGGGCGAAACCCACGCAAACACGGGGAGAATGTGCAAACTCCACACGGACAGTGACCCAGGGCCGGGATTCGAACCTGGGACCTCAGCGCCGTGAGGCCGCAGTGCTAACCCACTGCGCCACCATGCTGCCCTCCTGCAATCATTATGACCAGGCTTGTGTATTAGTTTTTTCCCCAATCTTTGCTTACTGTTCGAATTCTGCTCTCATTGGCCTTTCTGTTGGAATGTGGTAATGTGCGGAGGCAGGTGTCTGTGACCCGGGAGGTTTTGTCCATTAAGTGGGAGCTGTAAGGGAGGAGGGGAGGCAGCGGGTGCTCCATCCCGGGAATTGGTCAGCAGCCAGATTGAGGCCAGGGAACAGGGAGCCGCAGGGAATGGTTCGGAGCTGTAGACAGGAGAGTGTGGAATGTAAACACTGAGACTCCAGATAGAGTAACAGCCCCAGGATCTGGAGTTTGGGAATGGAGCCAGTGCGTGATGGGGGGGGGGGGGGGGGGGGGGGGATGGGAGAGGGAGTTAGGGGAAAAGATAGGGGAATCATAGAATCTCTACATTGCAGAAGGAGACCATTCGGCCCATTGAGTCTGCACCAACCCTCGCAAAGAGCACCCTATCTAGGGCCGCACCTCCACCCTCTCCCCGTAACCCCATCTAACCTTTTGGACACTTAGGGACAATTTAGCATGGCTAATCCACCTAACCTGCACATCTGTGGACTGTGGGAGGAAACCGGAGCACCCGGAGGAAACCCACGCACACGGGAAGAACGTGCAGACTCCGCACAGACAGTGACCCAAGCCGGGAATCGAACCTGGGACCCTGGAGCTGTGAAGCAATTGTGCTAACCACTATGCTACCCTGCTGCCCTATATTTTATTGTTACAAGTATGAAGTTAATGTGCAAATCCCCTAGTCGCCACATTCCTGCGCCTGTTCGGACAAGCTGGTATGGGAATTGAACTCACGATGCTCGCCTTGTTCTGCATTACAAATCAGCTTTCTAGCCCACTGAGCTAAACCAGCCCTTTTCAAATAACCTTTTATTGTCACAAGTATGAAGTTACTGTGAAAAGCCCCTCGTCGCCACATTCCGGCGCCTGTTCGGGGAGGCTGGTATGGGAATTGAACCTGCGCTGCTGGCCTTGTTCTGCATTACAAGCCAGCTGGCTAGCCCACTCAGCTGAACCAGGTTGGTAGTGTGGTTGCAATAAGAACAGATTGTAAGCAGCAGACATTTTGTGTACAATGTGATTGGTTGATTTGCTACTGGACCAGTTTGGCACTCCAGAATCCCGTTGGTCCCTAATGATAGGATACAATTCACCTCTGTTTCTGCAATCTGATTGGTTGAGGTTAAACTGTAGTGTTAGTTTCAGGGATGGTGGCTGGTTTAGCTCAGTTGGCTGCACAGCTGGTTCATGATGCAGAGCTAGGCCAGCAGCGTGCGTTCCCTGTACTGGCTGAGGTTATTCATTAACTTCTTTTTTAAAAAAAAAAATTTAGAGTACCCAATTATTTTTTTCCAATTAAGGGCCAATTTAGCATGGCCAATCCACCTAACCTGCACATCTTTGGGCTGTGGGGGGAAACCCATGCAAACACGGGGATAAAGTGCAAACTCCATGCGGATAGTGACCCAGAGCCGGGATCGATTCATGAACTTCTTAACCTTGCCCCTCACCTGAGGTGTGGTGACCCTTGGGTTAAATCACCACCAGTCAGCTCTCCCCCTCAAAGGGGAAAGCAGCCAATGGTCATCTGGGACTATGGTGACTTTACTTACTAGTTTCAGAGATCTTATTGGTCCCCGCGACTATATATTTTTCTGTATTTCTGCATCTCCACATTCCTAAGTTATTGCAGCCACCAAGTGGATAAAACAGTGTCCTACACAACAAACATTTACCAATTATTGTGTTCAACATTTCGGTTCTAATTGTAACAACATGTAAACTATTAGATCCAAAGACTTTTATTGGCAAAGAACCCTGTTCAAAAGCTCAAATGAAATTTCTGCTCAAATGGCAAACTGAGAAGGTTTCATCTGTGAAGTGTAAGAACATTGTAAATGGGTTTAAGATTTAACTGTGCCCAGAGCAGGCTTAATATAAAAAAATCCAATTAAGGGGCAATTTAGCGTGGCCAATACATCTACCCTGCCCATCTTTGGGCTGTGGGGGTGAAACCCATGCAGACACGGGGAGAATGTGCAAACTCCACACGTGCAGTGACCCGGGGCCGGGATCAAACGTGGGTCCTTGGCGCCGTGAGGCAGCAGTGCTAACTACTGCGCACCATACCACCCAACTAATGCCGTATTCTAACATGTTGGATTTTTGAAATTCCCACAGGATTAATTATCCATGCACCTTTACCATTATCTGTAGATAAATAGACAATGAGATGATGGCCTGGTCTCTGTGTTTGTTGATCAAGATGTGCTCCAGAGCATCGTGGAGAACCTTCATTTCATGGAATAGTTGCCACTGAATCTTTCAGGTTTACCTGCAAAGGAGATGGGACTTTGGTTTAAAGTCTCCCCTTTAGCTAAAGGTAACATCTATAACAGAGCAGCACTCCCTCAGTCCTGTACTGAAGCATGAGCCTCACTGAGGAAGCAATGACATAATGGTATTATTATTGAACCAGAAACCCCAGAGGGAAGGTTCAATTGTATGGAAAATTAGAAAATCAGAGTTAAAAGAAAAGGTTAATGATGAGGACTTTAAACTCATTGAAGGGGGGAGGGCTGAGGAGAGGTCAGTAAAGTTTCCAGGACAAGTAATAGAACAGAGAGTATGGAAAGTGTTCTGGGCACCAGGTCACTCTCAACAGTGGCTAAGGTGCTGGAGCAGAGCCACAACGTTTTTAAAGTTTTAAGGTGCGAAAGATCAATTCATTCCAAGAGTGATAAACATTAGAAAAGGGGCTTGTTATTTTGTTACTTTATTAAAACAAAAGAAAAACATTATTTAAACTTTTAAACTTCAATCTGAACAATAACAGTTTACAAGTAGTTTATTAACTTTAACGCAAAGATAGGGCAGCATGGTGACGCAGTGGGTTAGCCCCGTTGCCTCACGGCGCCAAGGTTCCAGGTTTGATCCCGGCTCTGGGTCACCATCTGTGTGGAGTTTGCACATTCTCCCCGTGTTTGCGTGGGTTTCGCCCCCCACAAAGCAAAGATGTGCAGGATAGGTGGATTGGACATGTTAAATTGCCCCTTAATTGGAAAAAAATGATTTGGGCACTCTAAATTTATAAATAAAAACTTTAACACACAGATTTCCATTAAACTGAATTTTAAATGAACATGTAGTTCTCATTCCACTTACACCGGTAGGCAAAGGCAATACTTGCATTTACCAAGCAATTTTTCTTCTGGTAGGGACGTTATTTCAGAACCGTTTTCCAAAGACTGTCTTGGTGGCAACTTTCATGACCTCTCTCGATTGCTTTCCAAAGCCTTCTCTCCGCACCAGTTCGAAACAGGATTCTTTCTCTCTCTCTGAGCTCTTCCCAGCCCCTTAAACAAAGGTTCTCTCCTGGGGTGCTCAGACTTGAACCCATCAGTGTTATCTTGGCTGTTTGATTTCCCACTCCCATTTATACAAAAGAACAGAGCCATGTTATTGATATGTAACTAACCTCCATTAATGGACAAAGATGCCATCAGACTCTGTGCTGGGCTAATTGCTGGTCAGACAGGAGTGTCCCAAAGGCCAATGGATCTTGGGTGATTCACCCTTACTGAACAGGGCGACCCTGTGTATTCCCATTAATTAGTTTAACTCTGAATAGGACAATGTAACTCATGCCATGTGTGGGCATATCCCTCTGACTCTGTGCTAGCAGATTTCTGTCTCAGTCTGTTGAACCCTAAATTGCCTGCTACATCTTCAATCCCGTTTCTGGACCCAATTTCCTAATATCCCCCTCATGTAACAAAAGCGCTGGAAACCTAACTTCAGGCATAGCAGATAAGGGGAAACTATGAGAAGGAGGGAGGTCAATGCAGAGCTCAGGGTGTTGTACTTAAATGCACGGAGTAAATGAAACAAAGTAAATGAGTTTGTAGTGCACATTGAAATTGGTGGGTATCACAAAGACGTGGCTACAAGTGGATCAGGGCTGGGATTTAAATATCAACGGATATATGTCCGATCGAAAGGATGGGCAGGTGGGCAGTGGGGTGGAGTTGCCTTGTTCATAGAATCAAAGAATTTGCAGTGCAGAAGGAGGCCATTCAGCCCATCGAGTCTACATCGGCCCTTGAAAAGAGCACCCTACGTAAGCCCACATCTCCACCCTAACCCCGTAAACCTACCTATCCTTTTTTTGGTCACTAAGGGCAATTTAGCACGGCCAATCCACCTAACCTGCACGTCTTTGGAATGTGTGAGGAACCCACGCAGACAAGGGGAAAACTTGCAGACTCCGCGCAGACAGTGACCCAAGCCAGGAATCGAACCTGGGACCCTGGAGCTGTGAAGCAATAGTGCTAACCAATATGCTACCGTGCTGCCCATATGTTAGTAAGAAATTAAATTAAAGCAATAGCAATAAGTGATATAGGGTCAGAAGGCACAGAATCTGTGTAGGTAAAGTTGAATCGGAAAGGGAAAAAGACCCTGATGTGAGTTATGTACAGGCCCCTAGCAGTAGTCAGGATTTGGGGCAGAAAATAAATCAGGAAATAGAAACGGCGTATAAGAAAGGCAATATTATCCCAATGGGTCAGAATGGAGGAGAGTTTGGGTAGGGGGTCGGGATTGCTCAGGGAGTCCGGTAGTAATAACGTTGTTGAGAATTTGGAGGCAGTTTCGACAGCACTTCGGGTTGGGGGCAGGGTTGAGAGAAATGCTGTTTCGGGGGAACCATAGATTTGAGCCAGAGAAGTGGGATGGAACTTTTCGGAGATGGGAGGAGAAAGGAATTAGGACACTACAAGATTTGTTTCTTGGGGGTCGGTTTGCAGGATTGAAGGAATTGGGAGCGAAGTATGGTCTGGAGCAGGGGGAAATATTTAGATACATGCAGGTTTGAGACTTTGCAAGAAAGGAGATACAGAGCTTCCCAATAAAGCCGGCTTCCACATTGCTGGAGGAGGTGCTGACGATAGAGGGACTGGAGAAGGGGGTAAAGGCTATTTTGGAGGAGGAGAAGGCGCAGCTGGAAGGGATCAAGGCAAAGTGGGAGGAAGAGTTGGGAGAGGATATGAAGGAGGGGTTCTGGTGTGAGGTGCTCCGGAGGATGAACACCTCCACCTCGTGTGCGAGGTTGGGGCTGATACAGCTGAAGGTGGTGTATAGAGTGCACCTTACAAGGGCGAGGATGAGCCGGCTCTTTAAGGGGGTAGAAGATGTGTGTGAGCGTTGCGCGGGGGGGGGGGGGGGGGGGGGGAGGCGAAAATCACGTTCATATGTTTTGGTCCTGTCCAAAGCTGGAGGGTTACTGGAAGGAGGTGTTTAGGGTAATCTCTAAAGTGGTGCTCGTGAAACTGGACCCGGGCCCTCGGGAGGCCATATTTGGGGTGTCGGACCAGCCGGGGTTGAAAACGGGTGCGGAGGCAGATGTTGTCGCCTTCGCCTCGATGATCGCCCGATGGTGGATCCTGTTGGGATGGAGAGCAACCTCTCCACCCTGTGCCCTGGTGTGAAGGGGGGACCTGCATGAATTCTTGATGCTTAAAAAGGTTGAATTTGAACTGAGGGGAAGGATGGAGGAGTTCTACAATTCATGGGTGTTATTCATTATGCACTTTCGAGAATTGGATCACATCGGACATTAGGGGGGTTGGGGCTGGGAGGGTTGGGTAGAGGGGGACTGTATGTGTTAATGGTGACTATGGGTGATTCCTGTTTCCCTTTTGTCATTTGTTTATGTTTTTAAAATAAATTTAGAGTACCCAATTCACTTTTTCCAATTAAGAGGCAATGTAGCGTGGCCAATCCACCCACCCTGCACATCTTTGGCAAAACCCACACAAACACGGGGAGAATGTGCAAACTCCACACGGACAGTGACCCAGAGCCGGGATCGTACCTGGGACCTCGGCGCCGTGAAGCAGCAGTGCTAACCCACTGCGCCACCGTGCTGCCCCGTCATTTGTTTATGTTAACATGCTGGCCAATGTCTGGGGTTTGGTGGGAGGATGGGATCGTTGTTATTGATATGGGGATTGATCGTTACATTCGTTACTGATTATTGTTGGGTGCAAATTTGGGAGAAAATGTGAAAAAGGAGGAGAATTAAAAAATATTTTTAAAAAAGAGAAAGGCAATATTACAATAATCATGGGAGACTTTAATATGCAGGTGGACTGGGAAAATTAGGATGATGTCGAATCCCAAGGAAAGAAATTTGTGGTATGTTTACAAAATGTTATTTTGGAGCAATTTGTGACAGAGCCCACTAGGGAACAGGCAATTCTGGATTTGGTGATGTGTAATGAGACAGACCTGATCAAGGAACTTAAGGTGAAGGAACCCTTAGGGAGCAGTGACCACAATATGATAAAATTTACCCTTCAATTTGAGAGGGAGAAGCTGCAATCAGATGTAACAGTTTTGCAATTGAATAAAGGTATCTACAAAGACATGAGGGAGGAGCTGGCCAGAGTTGATTAGAGAAGGAGCCGAGCAGGGAAGACAGTGGAACAGCAATGGCAGGGTTTTTTGAGTTATTCGGGAGACACAACAGAAATTCATCCCAAGGAGGATGAAATGTCCTCAGGGGAGGAGGACAAGGTAACCATGGCTCACAAGAGAAGTCAGGGTCAGCATAAAAGCAAAAGAAAAAGCAGGCAAAGTAGCGAAGATTAGTGGGAAGCCAGAGGATTGGGAAGCCTTTAAAATCAAGAAGAGGACGACAAAAAAAGGCAATAAGGGGGGAGAAGAAATGAAATGAAAAGAAAGTTGCTTATTGTCACAAGTAGGCTTCAATGAAGTTACTGTGAAAAGCCCCTAGTCGCCGCATTCCGGCGCCTGTTCGGGGAGGCTGGTATGGGAATTGATCCGTGATGCTGGCCTGCCTTGGTCTGCTTTCAAAGCCAGCGATTTAGCCCAGTGTGCTAAACCAGCCCCTAGAAGATGAAATACGAGTGTAAGCCAGCTAGTAATAAAAAAAGATTGCTAGATGTTTTTTCGATGTATCAAAGGTAAGAGAGAGACAAGAATGGACATTGGACCCCTGAAAAATGAGGCTGGAGAAGTAGTAATGGGGAACAAGAAATCCAGAGGAATTGAATAGTTACTTTGCATCAGTTTTCACAGTGGAAGACACCAATGGCATACCAGAACTGCAAGAGAGTCAGGGGGCTGAGGTGAGTGTAGTGACCATCACTAAGGAGAAGGTGCTGGGGAAGCTGAAAGGTCTGAAGGCGGATAAATCACCTGGACCGGATTGACTACGCCCCAGGGTTCTGAAGGAGATAGCTGAGGAGATTGTGGTGGTGATCTTTCAGGAATCACTGGAGTCAGGGAGGGACCCAGAGGTCTGGAAAGTGGCTAATGTAACACCCCTGTTTAAGAAGGGAGGGAGGCAGAAGATGGGAAATTATAGGCCGGTTAGCCTGACTTCGGTTGTTGCTAAGGTTTTAGAGTTCATTATTAAAGATGAGATTGCGGAGTACTTGGAAGTTGTAGCCATGCTGGCCACGCAAAATGGACACTGAGCCAAACTAAAATGGAAGGCTGCTGAGAAACAGACAGTTCAGCCAGAACAGCAGTCTGCAAAGAGCAGTTTGCATTCTGCAGCAGCAGAAACCAGTTTGGGCTCAGGTAAAGAGACCTTAGCTAGGTGCAAATGGCAAAACGCTTTGCATGCTAATGAGGCCATCAGACTTGAACACCCACACAATAGATACATTTGGTTCTGAATGGACACATTCCAATCAAGACCCAGACATCGAGGCACCAGAAACCTCCGAACAAAAGGACATAAGAAACGCCCCCTCCATCACGGAGACCCCCTCGCATTGGGGAATTAATCCAGTATCGATAAGAAATTGATCCAATAGGTAGAGCCCGCCCGAGAAGAGGGAAGGACAACGGAACCCCTATAAAAGATAGGGACCTCGTGTTGTCCGGTCTGTTAAACCTGTGCTCCGGCCTCGACTGACACCTGGTATCCTGACTCCAGCCGTTGAGCACCAGCCGCCGAAACCGTAAGTTCAACGCTCGCTACGCGATCCAAGCCCACTAGACTCCCAAGTGCCAGAACGCTTGCTGAAGGCTGCAGACAAAACCAGGACGAAGGCCTCGTTCTCTGACCTTGCCTGTTCCTGTTAGATAAGTATTCTGTTTGCTTATGTTTAGTTGTAGCTTAGTCTCTTAGTGTGTGTGCATGAGTATTTATTATTAACTGTATAATAAATATTGATCGTTTGAACTTGACTAATCGGTGTATCGTCTTTATTACTTTGAATTTGACCTTGGAATACTTGTGACGTTGCCTATACGGCAGCTGGCGACTCCAGAGCTTAAATAATTACATAGAACAGAGCCTAGCAGTGTTAAGCACACGTCGAACTCGGAGGCGTGTTAATACACTCCAATAAACGCGTTTTACGCCCATAGTAAAACGTGCAACATTTAGTGGCGACTCCGCCGGGACCCTGTTGTAAGTGGAAACACCACAGTGTCCAGGACCCTGAAATTTGAATTAGAACTCCAAATTGCAGAGAAAGAAAGAGATCACAAGTATTCAAGGTGTTCAAAATAATAAGCGAAATTCGGAAGTGTGTTTAGTGCATGCGTACTAACAGGGCTGTAAGGTAAAACTGAAAGCTTTTTGTTGCGACAAACTTTCGGTAGTTTTGTTAACGGAAAATAGCGTAAGCCGTACCCTTTTTTCGAAACACCACCCCAGCAACCCCCTGTTCCAAATTATAAAAAGAGAGTCAGAGGAAATGGCCATGCAGGCAATGGAACGTCTGATGGACCCAGAAAAGTTTGTGGTCGCAGCGACCAGCAGCAGTAGCAGGGTAGGCCAGTGTCCCACGTGGGAGCTGGAACTCCGCAAATATCTGCAGGGAAAGGGATGGCCCCTTTGGAAAGAGTTTTGTGCAAATGAGGAGACAGGTCCCGGAAGTATAGGTCATACTTGGTGGGAGAACCTCTCTCAGATACACAAAAAGAGTTTAGGTAAAGCACGCAAGCCGATGGCGATTGTGTCCTGCTTGGCACAGTTGCGAGGCGCAGAGGAGGTCATCAGGACGCTCCGAGCAGATTTAGAGGAAAGGAACCGAATGAGTAAGGTCGATGTCAGGGACATCGAGAGAGAAAACCTGGATCTTAAAGGGAAGTTGGCAGAGAAGGGTAGAGAGGTGGATGATGCCAAGAGGGCTCACCAGTCTTGTCTAGCTCATCTGAACAGTTCCCAGACCCAGTATGAGAAAGCCTATCAGGACGTGCAACGTGCCGTTCTGATAAGACAGGAATCGGAAAAGCAGGTGGAGGCATTGCAGAGGCAATGTTCCGATCTCAAAGCAGCTTTGAGAGCACTCCACGCTGCAACGACCGAACAAAGACAAAGCACAGTTGACCACGCGAAATGCAGAAAACAGATTGCGGAACTGCAATCTCTGCTTTCGGTGCAGAATGGCTTCCAAAGCACCTTTGGAGCTCAGTTAGATGGGGAAAACGCCCCAGATTGGCAGGAATTAAGCGAGACAGCGCAGCGTTATGTTCAGGGAACATGTGCGCCCGCAGCTCAGCAGAAACGACAGGCACCCCAACCCCCCACAGCTCAGATCATAACCGCACCCATGAATCCCGTAACCACACAGAGGAAAGCCGAATCAGAAGGCGCCCCAGACATAACTTACACCACCCCTTTAACAGTAACCCAGCTAAGGGACGCTTGTGAAAAGATCACTCCGTTCCTCCCCACCGCAGACCCCCACCAGTTCTTTGCGAAAGTAAAACAGCAGGCTACCATGTACGGCCTGGATGAGAGAGAGCAGGTTAAGCTCACCGTGCTGAGCTTAGACCAGAGTGTAGTGGCAGCCCTCCCCGACCCACAGAACGTGGCAGGAGGCAGCCTAGAGGAGATGCACACTGCCATTTTAGATGCCATCGGGTACAATAGAGGTGACCCCGTAGAAGGCTTGAATAAGTGCAGGCAGAAGAGATCTGAACACCCCACAGCATTCGCCGGAAGGCTGTGGATTCACTTCAGCGCAGTTTTCGGACAGCTAGATAGAGCGCATTTAACCCGCGAAAACATGGTTAAGTGGACGCGCACAATTATCTCACACGCAACAGAAGCAGGACAGAGCGCTTGCAATAATTACGACCCCTCAGAAGAGGCCCATAACGAAAAATGGGTCCTCAAAAGATTGTCCCGCGCTTGGGAGCAATCGCTTCAGGCAAAAGCAAAGGTTAGATCCCCAGAAGAGGCTCAGGCTGCTGCAGATATCCAAGCAGTCAGAGAGCACCAGAAGCCCGCATGGGTAAATGAAGGCAAGAGCAGCCCTCAACAGAAAGGACAGGAATGCTATAACTGTGGACAGTTAGGGCATTGGGCAAAAGAGTGCCAAGCACCCCAGCGATCTCAGAGAGGCCAGCAGACAGGCACTCTGAACCGCAACAAAGCAAAACCCATCCACAATGTAGCAGTACAGTCAGGACCCACCAATGTGGACGAGACGAACTGACGGTGTTCGGGCTCCCCCACTTGGGTCTGTGACACACTATGGGACTCATCAGGGAGACCCGTAGTCACGGCAAAAGTCAAAGGGAAGCCCATAGAGTTATTGTGGGACACAGGAGGATCCCGCACCACCATTAACTCCACAACCACGGCACACGCAGACACGTGGCCGACCACCTCCACCATCACACTTAGCGGGTTCACCGGACACTCGCAGCAGGGACATATCACAGCACCCGTAGCGATCCAGCTAGGGAACATTAGCACAAGGCACCCCGTAGTTTTAGTAAATCTTCCCCGGACAGCAGAACACATCCTGGGGATAGATTTTATGAACGCCCACAGCTTGTCGTTCGACCCAGTGAACCAGTGTGTCTGGCGAATGGCGAGATCAGACAGAGCACCAGCCACCCTCACAGTAGGAGACTACGCTAATCGGATTAGCGCAGTGGGAGAGTACACATTCGACCTGACTACACTCCACACCGACAGACAAATTAAGGCCCTACTAAACAAACACAGGACAGCATTTGCAAGTCACCGTCATGACTGTGGCAGAATGACTGGACAAGTTCATGTTACCGGACAGGACCCCCGACCGCAAAAGCAGTATAGATTTCCCCTCGAGGCAGAGGTGGAAATAGAAAAAGTTATAGGCAGCTTGTTGGACCAAGGTGTACTAAGAACGGTAGCCTCCACCAACAATGCCCCTATTTGGCCAGTGAGGAAGCCCGATGGATCATGGCGTCTGACCATCGATTATCGGGAACTCAACAAAGTAACCCCCGCAGTAGCCCCAACGGTAGCTACTAGTCCCGAGACCATGCTCAAGCAGGGTCTCAACGCCAAGTACTTCACGGTATTGGACATCAGTAATGGATTCTGGTCAATACCATTGGCAAAAGCGTGCCAATACAAATTCGCATTCACTTTCAAAACTCAGCAGTACACGTGGACATGCCTCCCACAAGGATTCCACAATTCCCCCTCCATTTTCCACCGACAGCTGGCAAGTGGATTAGAAAAATTTTCCCGACCCGAATGTCTGGTACAGTATGTAGACGACCTACTACTGCAGACAGACACAAAGGCAGAGCACATTTCGCTTCTGGCCGAACTCCTGGAACTCTTAACTGAAATTGGCTGTAAAGTTAACCCGAAAAAGGCCCAAATATTGGAAAGTAAAGTGATGTATTTGGGATCAGTCATCACGCACGGCAACGCGAGATCGAATTCAAAAGAATTGATTCGATTGTCAAATTGCCCCTTCCCCAGAATGTATCAGCCCTCCGGTCGTTTTTAGGACTGGTTGGCTATTGTCGGAACCACATCGACGGATTCGCGACAAAAGCCGCCCCACTTTCAGACCTCCTTAAGAAAGGAGCCCCCTGGGAATGGCTTCCGCAGCATACAGGCGCTGTGGAAGAGTTGAAACGAGCCCTTAGTGCAGCACCCGCGCTGCTAGTCCCCGACCAACTTTCACCGTACGCAATCGAGGTAGCTAGCACAGATCTAACCCTCTCGGCCGTGTTGCTTCAGGAACGGCACGAGCAGCTAAGACCAGTGGCTTATGCCTCCCGACTGTTAGACCCAGTAGAACAAGGATTTTCGGCCTGTGAGAGGCACCTCCTTGCTGTCTTCTGGGCAGTACAGTACTTTTCCTACATAACCGGACTAAACCCCATCACCATTCTAACCGAACATACACCCACACAGCTACTCCTAGACGGTCGACTGAAGGACGGTTCAGTTAGCCAGATTAGGGCAGCTAGGTGGACCCTACTTTTACAAGGACGGGACATTACAGTAAAACGGACACGCACCCACACATACTTAGCAGACAACCTCCAATACCCCGGACAGCCCCATGACTGTGAAATTGTAGCTCCCCTGCATAACACAGGACCCTTTTTAGCCAAAACACCCCCCAGGAAGATAGGGAACCCGAAACAAAGCCCCCAGCCCACAGACACGTGTGGACCCTTGAGGATTTATGTAGACGGTTCCTCCACAGTTCTAAATGGTGAGCGTATCACAGGATGCGGCATCTATGTAGAGGACGCGCAGGGGCGCGCTCTCGAAGAAATCGCTCTTAAGTTACCAGGTCACTTAGGCGCGCAGGCAGCAGAGCTAGCAGCCATAGCGTACATAGTGGACCACCCCGATTCTTTCCCCAGCCCAGCAGACATATATTCAGACAGCTTATATGTCTGTAACAGTTTAACCGATTTTCTGCCCCTGTGGAGGACACGAGGTTTTGTCTCCGCAGACGGAAAACCCCTTCCATCAGCCCCTCTACTCCAGCATATTTTAGCGAAAGCGAAGGACAGGACCTTCGGCATTATAAAAGTTCGCAGTCACCATAGGTCATCACCACCTGGGAATGTAAAAGCCGACGCGTTGGCTAAGGCAGGTTCCAGGAGAGGACACTTATGGACCCCCCCAGCTAGCGCACCAGCTAGCGCCCCTGTGAGCGCAGTCCAAGTCTCACAGACTGATATTAAAGATCTCGTGGCAGCACAAAAACAGGACGGAGACCTCAGGGAGGTTTTCAAGGGAAACTTTGTGCCTGCTTACGAGCACTTTAAACACGCACTGACCACACATGAGGGTGTGATCATTAAGGACCGACTTTATGTGGTCCCACAGCAGGACAGGAATCAGATGATTGCCTTGTTCCATGACGGACACGGGCATCAGGGAATTGATGCAACAACGAGGCACCTCAGGCAACTCTGTTGGTGGCCTAATCTCAGGAATGATGTAACGCACTACATAGAGAATTGCCTGATTTGTGCTCAGAATAACCCGGAGCGGTATTCTAAGAAGGCACAACTTCGGCATACTCGCCCAGTTAACGGCCCTTGGACAAACCTCCAGATCGACTTTATAGGTCCATTGCCCCCTTGCAGGAATGGCTATAAATACGTTCTGGTGGTGATAGATACCTTTACCAAATGGGTAGAGGCATTTCCCTCACGAACAAACACAGCTAAGACAGCTGCAAAGATCCTGACCCACCACATCTTCACGAGATGGGGTTTACCCCGAAGTATCGATTCGGACCAGGGATCTCACTTTACAGGGCGGGTCATGAGGAACGTCCTGACAATATTCGGAATCAAACAGAACTTCCATATTGCGTATCATCCACAGTCCAGCGGGATTGTGGAGCGCATGAATCGGACCCTAAAAACTACCCTTAGGAAAATGGTTCAAGAGAACAATTCCACATGGGATTCAGTGCTCCCCTTTGCACTTATGTTCATAAGGAACACTGTCTCCACATCGACAGGATACACACCACACACACTCATGACCGGACGCCCTATGAAGGGTACAGAATTCCTTTTAGGACTGGACATGACAAGCCCCGAAGTGACGGCCCTCACACATGAAAAGGCAGTTAAAGATCTAGTTGAGACTGTGAGGTCTGCACAGCTCGCAGCCGCAGTCCAGCTAGGGAAACGCCGACAGCAACGGACTGCCTGTTTCAATAAGACCGTCCACACCACAGAATTCCAGGTTGGGCAACAGGTAATGTTATCTGTTTATAACCCCAGCAGTTTTTTGGCTCCAAAATATTCCGGTCCCTACTCAATTTCGGACAAAATTAGCCCCTCCGTTTACAGGATAAAGTATCCTAATGGGAAGACAGCGTGGTTCCATATAAACCAGTTAAAGGCATATGGAACACAGGCCAACCATGCCCACCATGTCCTGCTAGACGCAGCAGAACACTTCACCCCGCCCACCAGAGACACTTTTCCACCATCCCCCTCACAGACCAGTACATCAACGGACTCGCCCACGACTCCGCCCACAGACCACTACAGACCACGCCCCGACACGCCCACAAGCTGCCACAGCAGAGACAGTAGGACAGACACTGACTCTGAAGACAGCGACACCACACAGCCATACAGCCCACACTGCACCAACTACGACCCCGACTCCAGTGACCCCATGGAAGTCACTTACCTTAAAAACCCAGAACCACCACCCGACCCCGACTACCCCGACAACACACTCGACGCTACACAATGGCACAGGGACAATTCCTACAGACTTGTCCGCAATGACGAGAGTGACCCCCGGTCACACAATGCCAAAATAGCATGCCTGATCCACACAAGGGTGTGGGATCCGGGAGAGCAGGACGACACGGTGTCTGACTCCCGACACGGCAACCCCTTTGTGACCCTGTTCACAGAGGTAGAATCAAGGTGAGGTGTCCAGATGATGTAAGATAGGAATCGTTTGAGGGAAACGATGTCCTTTCTGATGGAACCTGCACGTATGTTTGTCTTCGTTTTATGTTTGTTTGTTTTCAGCAATGTAAATGTTTCAGTTGGAGGATGGACATCTTCTTTTCAGCTGAAAAGATTGTGACCACCTCACATACACGTTAGCTTGTCTGCCGAAACTTTTGAGAACTTCGGTTTGATTGGAGATCTTTTCCAAAGTTGTAAGGCCACACGCCAAATAGTTTATCTGCAGATATCTCTGAGAACTTCAGTGATGTCCTCAGTTGGAGCATCTTGGCTCCCTTGGTTTTTAGGTGCCCCTCTATTCGGCAAAATAGAGGCTGCAAGTCATGGTAAACACATTCGTACCCGTTTCTTTCCAGGTTACTCAGGCAGTGGACAAACGGCACTGAGGACCCGCCCTGTCTGAGAACCAACCCTTGGTCAGCCAAGCTCGGGTATGGCACAGCACGCCCTACCCGGGGATCCCATCCAACTCGTACCCGTAGCGGCCCATACGCAACTCATTCGGGCGTTTCTTTCCAAATTTTGTTTTCATTTTACGTTAGGTAGCCCTTCGGCCACCATCCCACATGCTATTTACATCCGGGAACATTCGGATGGTAAATCAGCAAAGCCTGCGAGACGGCTCGCAGAAGGAAGGATTGTTAGGTGTATGCTGGTCTTTAAATTCGCTTTTTGAAAAAAAAATGAGGGGAGTCACAGGGTGTGACTTAGCCAGTCATTTTAAAGGGTCAATTGGGTTTTGAAAGACAGATGCACTAACAAGTAAAGATCTTAAACTGTGTATTGACAGATACTGTGCTTGATCCCAAAGGTTTCAAAGGACGAGACAGAGGTCGAAGCCAGGATTGTCAATACCGGAGGAAGAAGGAAGAGAAAGAAGAAGAACAGCAAAATGATGGAAGCCCACTTATTACTATTTAATGTCATATGTATATGTGTGGAAACAAGACACGTTTCCCCCACAACCCCCACCGTAAATGTTAGTACAGCAAACCCCCAGTGCTCAGCTCTGATCAGCGAGGTTCAGACCTGGTGTACTAAATTCATGACGTGGTACTCCATGTCCTACATAATCGAATCACTGTTGGTGATTGCGATCCTCACCATCCTAGTGCAGACCCTCAGGTTGAGGAAATGGAAGAGGAGAGCCTCTCGTTCCAGCACCTCACCCATCTATAGAGTGCAATCCCCCATCTTCGGATTCCACCAAACCCCTCAACCCCTCACTGATTACAACACTCTGTAAATAAAATTCAGCCATGTATTATATTGTTCCATACTCGACTGCCGAGTTGGGAAGTGTGATGTTGTGGTGTGAATGGTTAAGGTTTAGAGTGATTAAATGTTTAAGTTAAGGTTAATAGTGATAGGTAGAGGTTCCCAATTGTAGTAATGCATGTCCCTTTTTGACATAGGGCCAAGTAGAGATGTTAGTTAAAATTTTTTTTCTCTTCTTCCCATAGTTTAGAACAGAGTAGAACAGGAACTGGCAAGAGGTCAGAACACAAGGAGGCAAAGTACATAGGTGATCCTTCACAATAGTATGATTGTGAGGATCACAAGGAGGGAATGTAGCCATGCTGGCCACGCAAAATGGACACTGAGCCAAACTAAAATGGAAGGCTGCTGAGAAACAGACAGTTCAGCCAGAACAGCAGTCTGCAAAGAGCAGTTTGCATTCTGCAGCAGCAGAAACCAGTTTGGGCTCAGGTAAAGAGACCTTAGCTAGGTGCAAATGGCAAAACGCTTTGCATGCTAATGAGGCCATCAGACTTGAACACCCACACAATAGATACATTTGGTTCTGAATGGACACATTCCAATCAAGACCCAGACATCGAGGCACCAGAAACCTCCGAACAAAAGGACATAAGAAACGCCCCCTCCATCACGGAGACCCCCTCGCATTGGGGAATTAATCCAGTATCGATAAGAAATTGATCCAATAGGTAGAGCCCGCCCGAGAAGAGGGAAGGACAACGGAACCCCTATAAAAGATAGGGACCTCGTGTTGTCCGGTCTGTTAAACCTGTGCTCCGGCCTCGACTGACACCTGGTATCCTGACTCCAGCCGTTGAGCACCAGCCGCCGAAACCGTAAGTTCAACGCTCGCTACGCGATCCAAGCCCACTAGACTCCCAAGTGCCAGAACGCTTGCTGAAGGCTGCAGACAAAACCAGGACGAAGGCCTCGTTCTCTGACCTTGCCTGTTCCTGTTAGATAAGTATTCTGTTTGCTTATGTTTAGTTGTAGCTTAGTCTCTTAGTGTGTGTGCATGAGTATTTATTATTAACTGTATAATAAATATTGATCGTTTGAACTTGACTAATCGGTGTATCGTCTTTATTACTTTGAATTTGACCTTGGAATACTTGTGACGTTGCCTATACGGCAGCTGGCGACTCCAGAGCTTAAATAATTACATAGAACAGAGCCTAGCAGTGTTAAGCACACGTCGAACTCGGAGGCGTGTTAATACACTCCAATAAACGCGTTTTACGCCCATAGTAAAACGTGCAACAAAGTGCATGATAAAATAGGATTGAGTCAGCATGGTTTCATCATGGGGAGGTCATGCCTGCCAAATCTGTTAGAATTCTTTGAGGAGATAATTGGAACGTTAGACAAAGGAGAACCAGTGGACATTATCTACTCTGGATTTCTGGAAGCCTTTGACAAGGTGCTGTACAGGAGGCTGCTAAATAAGATAAGAGCCCATGGCGTTAGGGGCAAGGTACTGGCATGAATAGAGGATTGGATGACTGGCAGAAGATAGAGAGTGGGGGGAAAAAGGTGTCTTTTTCAGGATGACAGTCGGTGACCAGTGATGCTCCACAGGGGTCAATGTTGGGATCACAACCATTCAGTATATACATTAATGATCTGGAAGAAGGAACTGAGGACATTGTTGCTAAGTTTTCAGATGATACAAAGATCAGTAGGGGGACAGGTAGTATTGAGGAAGCGGGGAGCTGCAGAATGGTTTGGACAGGCCAAGAAAGTGGGCAAAGAAGTGGCAGATGGAATACGATGTGGAAAAGTATGAGGTTATGCACTTAGGAAGGAAGAATAGAGGCACAGACTATTTTCTAAATGGGGAAATGCTTCAGGAATCTGAAGCATAAAGGGGACTTGGGTGTCCTTGTTCACGATTTTCTTTAGGTTAACGTGCAGGTTCAGTCAGCAGTTAGGAAGACAAATGCATTGTCAGCATTCATGTCGAGAGGGCTGGAATACAAGAGCAGGGATGTACTTCTGAGGCTGTATAAAGTTCTGGTCAGAATCTATTTGGAATATTGTGAGCAGTTTTGGCCCTGTATCTAAGGAAGGATGTGCTGGCATTGGAGAGGGTCCAGAGGAGGTTCACAAGAATGATCCCTGGAATGAAGAGCTTGTCGTATGAGGAACGGTTGAGGACTCTGGGTCTGTACTCGTTGGAGTTTAGAAGGCTAAGGGGGGAGCTCATTGAAACTTACAAAACACTGAGAGGTTTATATAGAGTGGACGTGGAGAGGATGTTTTCACTTGTAGGAGAGACTAGAACCCGAGGGCACAGCCTCAAACAGAAGGGACGATCCCTTGAAACAGAGATGAGGAGGAATTTCTTCAGCCAGAGGGTGGTGAATCTGTGGAACTCTTTGCCGCAGAAGGCTGTGGAGGCCAAATCACTGAGTGTCTTTAAGACAGAGATAGATAGGTTCTGGATTAATAAGGGGACCAGGGGTTATGAGGAGACGGCAAGAGAATGGGGGTGAGAAAATATCAGCCATGATCGAATTGTGGAGCAAACTCAATGGGCTGAATGACCTAATTCTGCTATGAAGAGAGGTGGGGTAGTTGGGGTTGTTTCCCTTGAAGCAGGGACGGCTGAGGAAGGACCAACTGAGGTGTACAACATTATGAAGGACAGAGTTAGAATGGACAGGAAGGAACTCTTCCCATAGCAGAGGGGTCAATAACCAGGGGGCATAGATTTACAGCAAGGGTCAGATTTAGGGGGGATTTGATGAAAAATGTTTTTACCCAGAGGGTGGTGGGAATCTGGAACTCACTGCCTGTAAGAGTGGTGGAGGTGGGAATCCTCGCAACCGTTAAGAAGTATTTAGATGGGCGACATGGTGGCGCAGTGGTTAGCACTGCTGCCTATGGGTTTGGGTTTCACCCCCACAACCCAAATATATGCAGGTTAGGTGGATTGGACATGCTAAATTGCCCCTTAATTGGAAGAAAATAATAATTGGGTACTCTAAAATTTAAAAAAAATATGTATTTAGATGAACACATGCAATGCCAGAGCATAATGATGAGACCATCAATTCACGCGACACGTGGTTAGAAGTGAACAGTGGTTTTAATCGTCTTACAACAGAGCCTGCCTGTGACAAGGTGAACTCCAGATGAACTGGCAGGCAGGCTCACAACAGCAACCTTTATACTTCCGGTTAGGGGAGGAGCCATGGGTGGAGCAAGGGTGGAACCCAGTACAAACTCCCGTACACTCCCAGAGCATCTCCCCCTAGTGGCAGAGCAGTGCAACTGCTCGTGTGCCGAGCTTACAGATACATAGGACAACATGTGTAATACAGTGTGAATTACGCTACCGTGATTCACCACACATAATATGGACTAAATGCTGGAAAATGGGATTGGAATAGATAGGTATGTAATGGCCGGTGCAGGCCTGATGGGCCGAAGGGTCTCTTTCCGTGCTGTAAAAACTGCTCAAAAGTCGATAAGCATCGGCGAACTCTTATTAACAATGCCTTTGTACTCGTGCTCGAGCACAGTTGTGTGAAGATGCCAATAGATACTTACAGAATCTGTCAGCATTTCGTTCAATTGCGTTACATCTATTTCTGCTTTTGCAGGTTACTGCTGAGATGCAACTTGTAGCTCTGAGCTCCTCGGAGCAGTTCAGCTCAGACCCCATCTCCTTTGCCTCAAATTGGAGAAGCTGCTCTTTGGGGGTGTCACAGACCAGCTCAGCCTTTGCGGAGGAGAGCATCTCCATCCCGGAACATGGGGAGTGTAGCAACTGGACGGAATCTGACAAACCCGTCACCCTCGCCCTGATGGGAACTTTGGGCTTGCTGGTGGGCATCATCCTCACAGTCCTTTACTTCACTCGAGTGGTCGAGGTCCCCTACGCCCTTGGGCCGATTTGTTTCTCCATTGGGTTAATGTTCATGGTCACTGGACTCGTCTGGTTCCAGATCGTGAAGGAGAAGGATCAGGCAGAAAGGGTTAATGAGGATACTCCACGCCAGGCAGTCTGCTGAGACGCCTACATCATAAAGCACAGCACGAAAGGACATTGAGGAAGCTGGTAGCATGTGGGGCAGCTCCCAGAATATCTACAATGGACATTGGGTGACCTGAAGATCTATGTGTGTCATCTAAACACTAGAGAAAGCAGTACCACAGCTTGGAAATCACTCCGACCTATTATTTGAAGACTGTATATAGATATAAATTGATTAAACTGGGTTGGGGTGGGCTTGTCATGGGGCCAAACCTCATTCGAACCTTTTATAAGAAATAGCTCAGACTTTGGCCTGTTGGTGAGAGTTAATATTTAATGACACCGAAAACGATGGATTAATATTTGTGAAATAACCATTGCAGATTTCTGAAGTTACAGTCTGCAGTTAATCAGCAGGAGCTAACACTGGGTGCAATGATGGCGATTTCCTGTTAAAGTGAAGCATGTGCTTGAAAAACTTTATGCTCCGTTTCTATGCATTGTAACTGAAAAAAAAAGAGAACTTGGCTGTACAGGTTGTCAGTCTGATTGAAGCGTTTATCGAACTTCTTGTTCCAGCAAGATAAAAAGTCACAACTCAACCCATGATCCCATCCAACCCTTGCTCTCTATCTGTCTATTGGACGGGAAGGACAGTGGGAGCATCTCGGAGCCTGTACCTTGCCTCTATGTCAGTCTGCAGTTCTACACCACCTAATGTCCCTGTATCCCATTCCCTATTTCCTCATCCACGTTTCCAATTCTTTCTACTCCAATCTCTACTGTGAGGGAACTAAGGATTAGGACTTCGGAGAATTAGAGACTGGGTTGGGAAGATAATTTGACTTGTTTTATCATATTGTCTCAATCTCTTTGCGTGTGATCACCAATCAGAACCCAGTCTCACTCGCTCACTCTCTTTCTCCCACAGCTTTGCAAAACCACTTTATTTACAATGTGTGTTTCCTAGAATATATTGCTTTTATTTTTGACTAATTTTTTATTTCTTCTTTCATGGGACGTGAGTGTCGCTGGCAAGGCCAGCAATTGTTGTCCATCCCTAATTGCCCTCTGAACTGAGTGGCTCGTCAGGCCATGTCAGAGGGCAGCTGACAGTCAATCACTTTGCTGTGGGCTTGGTGAGATGGGCAAGTTCCTTAAAGGACATTAGTGAACCCGATTGGTTTTAGCGATAATCGATGATAGTTGTCATGATCACCATAACCAATGGAGAAATTACATAAGTTACACATTTTGTTACAGTTAAAACATTCTGTAAAAAGCCATTTGAAGTAATCAACATCTGATACAGTGGCAACAACATTTTGGTCAATACTTGATACTTTTACTTCAGAATGAATTCTTCATAAAATGACAATACAAAAGGTTACTTCAATGTACAAACTGCCTGACAACACAAATATTTTTTGAACACTGAATGACATGTTATTGCGTTTAAATATATTAAACATTAATCTTTTAATATATTGTATTTGTAATCCTTTAAAGAGGAATCTACGTCTAATTTAACAAAAGACCTGCTTGCAAAAGTATTGCATAATATCATGAAAAAAGAACAGAAAATGAATATAAAACTTGGTGGAACACATTGAATGGTTGGTATCTGCTGATGGATGAGGGCAACCTTCAACATTGGGCTGGGTAATGTGCTTTCACTTCTAGGTTTAGAACCCAACCCATTGACTGTGATGAAAATTGCTGGCTACAAGGGGGGGGGTTGCGAATGATTTTCTAAATGCAGCAAACTGGGGCATTCCAGTCTATTATTACCTTGCAGAGAGGCAAAGATAATTCCCAGCATTTGGCGACAAACTGACAATTTCCCCCAGGGACATCACAGAAAGTTCTCACTTGGAAAACAGCGAGGACACAGGGAGAGAGTATGGGGGCTTTACCGAACTGAAAATTAATTATTGCTCATGAGTGAATAAATTAGGATATGGCCACAAAATGCGAGGAAATTACCTTTTGATTTGTCAACATTAGCGACTTCAAACTTACACCATTTTAATATCACGTGGATAGATTTCAGTTATTTCCAAAATTGTATATTTCTAAAAATAATTGAAAGTATGGTTTGAAATATTAACCTTGCCTTTGGGTACGCAGACTGGGGACATTTCATTTTTTTTTACATACTTCTCCATGGGGATTGGAAAAGAAAAGAAAGAAAATCACTTATTGTCACAAGTACGCTTCAAATGAAGTTACTGTGAAAAGTCCCTAGTCACCACATTCCGGCACCTGTTCGGGGAGGCTGGTATGGAAGACCATGTGTACTGTTTTTTTCTACCCAAGATAGAATGTAACTCTTAATAATTTATTGCTTTTTCGGCAGCACGGTGGCCTAGTGGTTAGCACAACCGCCTCACGGCGCTGAGGTCCCAGGTTCAATCCCGGCTCTGGGTCACTGTCCGTGTGGAGTTTGCACATTCTCCCCGTGTCTGCATGGGTTTTTTCCCCCACAACCCAAAAATGTGCAGAGTAGGTGGATTGGCCACGCTAAATTGCCCCTTAATTGGAAAAAATAATTGGGTAATCTAAATTTAAAAATTTTTTTTTATTGCTTTTTAAAAATAAATGCGAGGAAAACATTTGTGTTTTCGTTCGATTCAATCCCTGTGTAGCTATCTTGGGATGTCCACTTACAAAGGGAAATATGGCCACTTGCAAAGAATCATGGGAAATATGGCCAATGCAGGATCCAGACAAACTCATAGCTTAAGTGTATATTTGCCACTAGATAACCAGACACTATCGAAACCCCTAGCTGATTTACATTCTAATGGCCCATTTCCCCAGAACAAAAGACTTGTACTCAGGTATCAGATACAGACTCATCAGCGCCACTCCCTTCACCCAGGAAGTCCAAACAGCCAAGGTCAATGACCGCTCAGGACATGCCCAGCCATCAAAGCACCCACCCCTTTATTGGCTAAAATCGAAGGCAGTAATCGAAGCCTGCCGAATTATTGGGTCCAAAGCTCAGGACCGCCCAAAAGAGCACAAACCCCCCCGAAGGATAAAAAAAGACACTGCCATGTGTTTGGTCTCTTTTGGCCCCAGCGCACCGGCACTCTCTTGGCCCCGGCATACCGGCACTCTCTTGGCCCCGGCATACCGGCACTCTCTTGGCCCTGGCATACCGGCACTCTCTTGGCCCTGGCATACCGGCACTCTCTTGGCCCTGGCATACCGGCACTCTCTTGGCCCTGGCATACCGGCACTCTCTTGGCCCTGGCATACCGGCACTCTCTTGGCCCTGGCATACCGGCACTCTCTTGGCCCTGGCATACCGGCACTCTCTTGGCCCTGGCATACCGGCACTCTCTTGGCCCTGGCATACCGGCACTCTCTTGGCCCTGGCATACCGGCACTCTCTTGGCCCTGGCATACCGGCACTCTCTTGGCCCCGGCATACCGGCACTCTCTTGGCCCTGGCATACCGGCACTCTCTTGGCCCCGGCATACCGGCACTCTCTTGGCCCCGGCATACCGGCACTCTCTTGGCCCTGGCATACCGGCACTCTCTTGGCCCTGGCATACCGGCACTCTCTTGGCCCTGGCATACCGGCACTCTCTTGGCCCTGGCATACCGGCACTCTCTTGGCCCTGGCATACCGGCACTCTCTTGGCCCTGGCATACCGGCACTCTCTTGGCCCCGGCATACCGGCACTCTCTTGGCCCTGGCATACCGGCACTCTCTTGGCCCCGGCATACCGGCACTCTCTTGGCCCCGGCATACCGGCACTCTCTTGGCCCCAGCGCACCGGCACTCTCTTGGCCCCAGCGCACCGGCACTCTCTTGGCCCCGGCATACCGGCACTCTCTTGGCCCCGGCATACCGGCACTCTCTTGGCCCCGGCATACCGGCACTCTCTTGGCCCTAGCGCACCGGCACTCTCTTGGCCCCGGCATACCGGCACTCTCTTGGCCCCAGCGCACCGGCACTCTCTTGGCCCCGGCATACCGGCACTCTCTTGGCCCCAGCGCACCGGCACTCTCTTGGCCCCGGCATACTGGCACTCTCTTGGCCCCGGCATACCGGCACTCTCTTGGCCCCAGCGCACCGGCACTCTCTTGGCCCCGGCATACCGGCACTCTCTTGGCCCCAGCGCACCGGCACTCTCTTGGCCCCGGCATACCGGCACTCTCTTGGCCCCGGCATACCGGCACTCTCTTGGCCCCGGCATACCGGCACTCTCTTGGCCCTAGCGCACCGGCACTCTCTTGGCCCCGGCATACCGGCACTCTCTTGGCCCCAGCGCACCGGCACTCTCTTGGCCCCGGCTTGTGCCCAAAACCAATTGCAGCACCGTGACCAGACGGGTGAGCCCAGCAGAAACAAAGTCACTTCTCCAGACCCAGCCACGCAAGATCCGAACAAAGGCCTTGTTCCTCTGCATAAAGCCGGGTGCCTGAAGTTAAGTACAGGTTGATGTAGCGTTAGGTGTAATTTAGCTTGTAGTGTTTTATGTTGCATGTCAAAGTAATCCTTGTGTGGAAATAAACTATCATTGAACTTGAACTAACTAACTGATTGTGGGGTCTTTGATCCAGCTAAACCTTGTGGTGGTATCATCTGATACCTGGCGACTCTGAAAAGCAATATGATCATTAATAACTGTCATATCAGTATCCAGTTAAAAGAGCAACATTATTGGCGTCTCCGGTGCAAATAATTGGCAACACCTCCCCCCCCCCCCCCCCGTCATTGAAATTAACTTAGTGAGGAAATCCCCCACTTTCTGATATATGTGATTGTATTTCACTCCATTCACTATTTTGGAAGGCTGGGAAATGTTTCGGTGGGACACACGGCCCCGAGAGAGAGGTGAAAACGGGTTGAGTGAGTGACTTCCGAAAGGAGAATTGGATACATGTTTGAAGGGAAGACAGAGCAAGACTCCTGGGAAAGAGAGTGGGAGATATGGTAGCCAACACAGGCACAATGGGCCGAATGGTCTCCGTCTGTGCTGTACCCGCGAGTGTTGGGATACAAGCTCCATGTTCGACAGCACCCTCCCCCAAACATTTGCAATAATGGTTAGAATACATAGCACAGCATAATAGGGAAGGATTGAGTGGATGTAATTGCCCAGGATGCTGTGTTTGTAACTCTGTAATAACCGGGGGGGGGGGGGGGGGGGGACGACCAGTGAAAATCAGACAAGCCGTGGGTTTGCACATTTGCACCAGTTCTCAATGGGCGAGGATATATTCACTTCAATTCAGCAAATTTGGAGATTTGTTCCCCCACCACTCTGCTCACATTGTAAAAGTACAAATCACACACCTCCCTTCAGATGTTCGTTCACGTCAATCGAATGAAGAGTGAGATGTGTACGAGATTATTTTTTAAAAGCCGTCCATTCGGGGGAAAGGCTGGAGATAGACTGGGGATCAAAATAACTGAGGGGTGGCGCTCAGGGGGAATCCTCAAACTGAAACAGTAAATACTGGACAACCTGTGGCGTGTGTGTGCACAGAGGAAGCAGCTAACGTTTCGAGTCTGGGTGACTATTTGCCAAAAGCTGGAGAGGACTGGGAATAGAGTCAGAAAAAGCCTCAAAGTTGGTCCATATTCTGACAAACTCTCTTCTTGTTTAGGATCAGGAGAGGTCACGGATATTGTAAAAGTAATGGGAAAGTATTGAATATTTAGATATAATTCCCCGGGGATACTGTGTAATTCCTGCAATAAGGAGTAAATGGGGTTGTGATCCCTTTTCAGCCTTGTCCATCTTACTGGCCAACACACAAAGGTAATACATTCCTCCCTCAAGCCCAAAGCAAAGGAATCGTCAGTGTGTTCGACCCTGTCGAGTGGAACATATTTATTCCTGGCTGTCCTTAATTCATTATTGCAAACTGTCTTTTGGATCAAATTCAAGATTCCCACTTTAATTCGTTTTGCTGAGTTGATTTGTGAAAATCTAGTTGGCTGGTTTTAATTTTCTAAAAAAAAAGTAAAAGGGGTTGTGGAAGTGAGAATTGGGTTTGCACAGTGGCAGGAGGATTTCTCTAACTTTTATTCAGTGGCTGCCAGAGGTACAGGATGAAGTTGCTGGGTTAGGGGAGGATTTCTCTAACTTTTATTCAGTGGCTGCCGGAGGTACAGGATGAAGTTGCTGGGTTAGGGGAGGATTTCTCTAACTTTTATTCAGTGGCTGCCGGAGGTACAGGATGAAGTTGCTGGGTTAGGGGAGGATTTATCTAACTTTTATTCAGTGGCTGCCGGAGGTACAGGATGAAGTTGCTGGGTTAGGGGAGGATTTCTCTAACTTTTATTCAGTGGCTGCCGGATGTACAGGATGAAGTTGCTGGGTTAGGGGAGGATTTCTCTAACTTTTATTCAGTGGCTGCCGGAGGTACAGGATGAAGTTGCTGGGTTAGGGGAGGATTTCTCTAACTTTTATTCAGTGGCTGCCGGAGGTACAGGATGAAGTTGCTGGGTTAGGGGAGGATTTATCTAACTGTTATTCAGTGGCTGCCGGAGGTACAGGATGAAGTTGCTGGGTTAGGGGAGGATTTCTCTAACTTTTATTCAGTGGCTGCCAGAGGTACAGGATGAAGTTGCTGGGCTGGGAGCTCTGCAGGAGTGGCTGCTGTTTTATTGGTGAGAGAGGAGCAGCCACGCCCCCTAGGATGACGTGGCCAGGTGAGTGGCTCTGAGTTTACCTGGAGAGGGTAGCTGGGGAGGTTATGGCGTTGCTCAGGGCTACCCTGGGCCGCTGTGCCTGCGCCTTTTGGCTGGCCGTGGCCTTCGATGCGGTGGGGCTGACGGTGCTGCTGCTCGGGGTGTTTGTCAATGTTTTCTTCTACGACTTCCTCATCTACGCCGGCTCCATTGTCATCTTCATGAGTTTGGTGTGGTGGATCTTCTGGTACACGGGCAACATCGAGGTGCCCCTGGACGAGCTGGAGGACGACGTGGGGCTGAAGAAGGACACCAAGAGGCTGGGCTTGTTGAGGAGGTGGTCGAGCAGGATCTCGCAGACCTTCCGCAGGTCCAGTGGGTGCACCTCTGCCAGGCAGCTGGACAGCAGGTCTGTGAAGGAAAGCACCTTCAGCTTCCCCCCACCCAGTGCTGCCCATGTGAAGACCCTCTCAGAGGCTGTGAGTGCAGAGGTCCACTGCAACCAGGGTACAGCAGACACAGCTACTTAACCGGGTAACAGCAATCTTATCTATATCCAGTCACTAAACTTCGGTCCCTTTCACGTAAGGGCGCAGAGTGTTTACTTTGCAAGGAGTGTTTACCTAGAAAGTAATCATTAACCATCACTGCCACTGGGAAATAGAACTGTGAGCTGTTTACTGTGCAGGCTGGGTGGGGAATTTGCAACAGATGTCTGCAATCCCAATTTTAATGGATGAAATCTACCCCACAAAGCAGACAAGTTACCTTCTAAAAATGTAAAGATATCAGAATGAGTTGCTTGGCTGTGGGAGTTTCACTATATTTAGGGTATAGGTGCAGGCGAGGACTGAATATCACCCACCCCACCCCCTCCCTGGGAGATGTCACTGCAGTTTATTCATGACCTCATAAAGGACCAGTCAGTGTTTAATTAACTTTCTATCCTTGTCTCGACATCAATGTTGTACAATTCAAAAAAGCACTGACCAGCCACAGACACTGTTTTAGCCGAATTCGCTGTTTCCGAGAAAATATCTGACATTCACTCAAACTACAAATCAAGGCCCTTCACCAGTCCACGATTACTCAGCTACCGCCACTATTCAATAACCAAGTAAAGCACTCACAGCTACCAAAAATATTCCCACCCTCTTATCCGGCAAATGCATAAAAAAGAGTTGAAGCACATTTACAAGTGCCACGTGAATCGGAGATCACAAGTCCAGGGTTGCCAACTCTCCTGCATTTCCTGAGAATGGCGAACCAGTCTCCCGAGCGCTGCCTCTGGACACCCAGGTGATCTTCACACTTTAGAGGCAAAATCTTTGGACATAACATTTTTGGTCTTCAGGACCATTTCTGGGGCCCAACCACATTTGTGCGACTGATGAGTTCTTACAGGAAGCAGCCAATTAACAGGTCACCTCTCCATTCGCCATCCAATCAGGGATGGTGGGCAGGTTGGGGACACTGTGGGCAGCCTGGACTGTGTACCCCCCCCCCCCCCCCAATTAATGATGGAGTCCCTTAAAAATGGCCATCAATACTTCACACATCCACACCCTTGGCCCTCTCACTTCTCTTGGAGGAGTAACCTATTCATATGTTTTCAGCCTTTTCAGTGTGTCTTGGACTTCCAGCTGATTTATAGAATCATAGAATTTACAGTGCAGAAGGAGGCCATTCGGCCCATCGAGTCTGCACTGGCTCTTTGAAAGAGCACGCAAGCTCACACCTCCACCCTATCCCCATAACCCAGTAACCCTACCCAACACTAAGGGCAATTTTGAACACTTAAGGGCAATTTAGCATGGCCAATCCACTGCACATCTTTTGGACTGTGGGAGGAAACTGGAGCACCCGAAGAAACCCACGCACACACGGGGAGAACGTGCAGACTCCACACAGACAGTGACCCAAGCCGGGAATCGAACCTGGGACCCTGCCGCTGTGAAGCAATTGTGCTAACCACCATGCTACCATTCTTTATGCTAAAGAATAAATAATTTTCCTCAGTGGAAGTACTCCAACTAGAACTAAGAATTCTTTTTTCTGGTATTCACAAGGAAAGGAATTGTTTATTGTAGTAACTATCTCGGGCTCTTCTTTGTTTCATCTCTTCACTAATTTCTAACTGTTATACTAGTGCAGTAAGAAGTCTTACAACACCAGGTTAAAGTCCAACATGTTTGTTTCAAACACTAGCTTTCGGAGCACTGCTCCTTCCTCAGGTGAATGGTTGTACTAGTGATGTGGGGTAACTACTGTAATATCTTATATCTCTAGTTAGTTATTCCAGGCCCTTCTTTGACTCTTTGTTCATTTCTTATCATGTTTCTGTATGCTTTATATTTACCCCAGTGAACCCCTTCACTTTTCTTCTGACCGGATTTATTTCTGTTATTCTTCCTTCTTATTAGGTTCTGGTTAATTTATAAATTCTTTTAGCCCTGTCCTAAGCCACATGTTTCGCTACTTTTGTTTTTTTTCTAATCTCTCCCAGTTTCTATAACCTCCTCCAACCACATGACACCGGATAAATCTGCTCTAATTCAGGCCTCTCCTGCATACCCAGTTAGCTGCCTGGGCCCCAAGCTCCGGATTTCCTTCCCTACACCTCCCTGTTTCTCTATCTCTCTCCCCTCCTTTAAGACACTTCTTAAAGTGGTGGCACGGTAGCACAGTGGTTAGCATTGTTGCTTCACAGCATCAGGGACCGGGGTTCGATTCCCGGTTTGGGTCACTGTCTGTGCGGAGTCTGCATGTTCTCCCCGTTTGTGCGTGGGTTTCCTCCGGGTGCTCCGGTTTCCTCCCACAGTCACAAAGATGTGCGGGTTAGGTGGATTGGCCGTGCTAAATTGCCCTTAGTGTCCAAAATTGCCCTTAGGGTTGGGTGGGGTTACTGGGTTATGGGGATAAGGTGGAGGTGTTGACCTTGGGTAGGGTGCTCTTTCCAAGAGCCGGTGCCGACTCGATGGGCCGAATGGCCTCCTTCTGCACTGTAAATTCTATGATAATCTATGATAATGTAAATCTACTTGTGACAATAATAACGATTCTTATAAAACCTATTCTTTATCCAAGCTTTTGCTCATCTGATCCAAGATGTGGAGATGCCGGCGTTGGACTGGGGTGAGCACAGTACGAAGTCTTACACCACCAGGTTAAAGTCCAACGTGTTTGTTTCAAACACTAGCTTTCGGAGCACTGCAGCTGAGGAAGGAGCAGTGCTCCGAAAGCTAGTGTTTGAAACAAACACATCTGACCCAATGTCTCCTTATCTGGCTCAATTTCATACTCTTTTATAATACTCCATGAAGGGGGCAGCACGGTGGCACAATGGTTAGTATTGCTGCCTACGGCGCTGAGGACCTGGGTTCGAATCCCAGCCCTGGGTCACTGTTCGTGTGGCGTTTGCACATTCTCCCCGTGTCTGCGTGGGTTTCACCCCCACAACCCAAAGATGTGCAGGGTAGGTAGATTGGCCACCCTAAATTGCCCCTTAATTGGAAAAATAATTGGGTACTCTAAATTTATTTTTTAAAAATAAAAAAAAATAATACTCCATGAAGTGCCTTGGGGATGTTCTATGCATTAAAGGTGCTGTCTAAATATAAGTTGTTGTTGAACTAAGTGCCTGTTAGATTCTGGCAATGGTGACTCCCCACTATGATTTTGCCTCCTGTGAACGGATGAGTTCCTGACATTTTGTGGGACCTTAGAGATGCTTGGAAGATGTAATGGTACTGCTGAAATAAGGCTAACTGTACATCGAACCATCTGAGTCGGCTTCTTGCCGCTGCCAGGTGCTGCCACTTTGCCACTCAGTGCCTGCCTTCAGTAAAAAGACACAGCGTGGGGGGCAGCAAGTTGGGGAGGTGGCCGACACTTATCTGTCAGAATTTCCGCCACCACCATTGACAAACTGCTTCCACGAGACGTGCTTGTTAGGTGAATTGGACATTCTGAATTCTCCCTCAGTGTACCTGAACAGGCGCCGGAGTGTGGCGACTCGGGGCTTTTCACAGCAATTTCATTGTTAATGTAATTGGAAAAAGTCCTGCCTGGGTTGACTCGTTCAGCAGTGTATCCTCTCCCCTTCACAATCGTCGCTGCCTTTCAGGGAAGCCTCTGGTTTGGTAGCATCATCCCCAGGTGCAGCAGAGCCACAACCAGTTTAGGGGTCATTATGAATAGGATCAGCTGGTGGGAAAAGAGAGTTGGGAGTTGAGATGAACTCGGGGGTGGGGGGCAGGATAGTGAGATGGTGCAGAGGGAGGAGTATTCATCTCACATCATCAGGGACTTTGGGGAGGAGGGGGGTGTCAGGGAATTGAGGCTTGTGGCAAGGAGAAGACAGTGATAGTAGACAGGCGCCCTGAGAGGAGAGAGAAAAACAGAGCGTAGGAAGAGAGAGGTGGGAAGGGTTTAAAGGAGAGGGAAATGTGGACTGGGGGATTTGGGCTTTGGTTGGTGGTGGGGGGGGGGGGGGGGGGGGGGGGAAGAGAGAGAGAGAGAGAGAGAGAGAGAGAGAGAGAGAGAGGGAGAATGAGGCTTCGGTGGGGTGGGGAGTATGATTGAGTGAGACTGGAGTGGGGGTGTTCCTAACATATGCTGCATAGCTGACAGCTATAGAAATAACCAGGTGAATGGCAGTGTCATTGAGAAATGAGTGAAATCTGATGATTTTACTGTGAACAAATAGTAAAAGATCATCTCCAGTGTTGAGCAAAAGTGAGCAAGAGGACAGAGTCTGTGATCTTTACCAGAAAAATCAAGGGGGTTGAAAGATGGATTTTTAAAAAACTTGACAGCCTCCACCTATGCTGTGTTTTCTCTCATTTTCTGAAATCTGCTTTTTGAAGGCCACATCTGGACGGTAGTTTAGAAATGATGCCAACTGGCTGACATGACCTGTGTGTGATTAATGCCCTAAACAATGAGCCCACTGACTGCCCTATGTATGATTGGTCAGTATGGATTATGTTGATCTGTACCAGCCAGTTTCAACATGCAAAATCAAAGAGATTGGATCTCATGGTGGCTCTCAGTTCACAGATAAGAGAGAGATGAATCTTACTAAGAGCAGTCTTGAGTGGGGAGCCTGGCTGTGCGTTGTGTAATTGAGGGGATTCTGGCTGTAGTTACTGAGTAAATATCAGTGGGTTGGTTGCAGATTACCTATTGGTTACTGTTGGACATCATTCTCCACGCCTATCACTATCACGTACATTTAAACTATGAGTGAATTATTGTATTAGTGTTTGTTATAAGTGGAATTTGAAGGCAGCACGGTGGCACAGTGGGTTAGCACAGCTGCCTCATGACGCCAAGTTTCCAGGTTCGATCCCGGCCCTGGGTCACTGTCCGTGTGGAGTTTGCACATTCTCCCCATGTTTGCGTGGGTTTCACCCCCACAACCCAAAGGGTAGGTGGATTGGCCATGCTAAATTGTCCCTTAATTGGAAAAAATGAATTGAGTACTCTAAATTTACATTTAAAAAATATAAGTGGAATCTGAGAGTTACTAATATTATCATTAATAATTAGTGCAATAAAGTGATCCACTATTAAGTCACAGGTGGAGCTAAAGAACCTCCATTTCTGATTTTCCCTTTGTAAATGCCTCTTCATTTTGTTTTTTTCTTTTTTTATATAAATTTAGAGTACCCAATTCATTTTTGTTAATTAAGGGGCAATTTAGCATGGCCAATCCACCTAGCCTGCACATCTTTGGGTTGTGGGGGTGAAACCCACGTAAACACGGGGAGAATGTGCAAACCCCACACGGACAGTGACCCAGAGCCGGGATTGAACCTGGGACCACGGCGCCGTGAGGCAGCAGGGCTAACCCACTGCACCACCGTGCTGCTCGCCTCCTCATTTCTACCCCATCCTCACTATTCCTCCTTCCTCTACTCATACATGGCCTTCTGATTCTTGAATCTCTTGCACAACAGATGTTGGCACTAAACCCCACGGAAAGATACTCATCTGCAAGCGATCCAACTTTTCCTAGGTAGAAGCACCTGGGGTTGTTTCATTGCATTAAAGGTACTATATAAATCAGGTTGTTGTTAAAATTGACCATATGTCACATGACAGGAATGCCCCCAACCATAGACAATAACATAAAGATGACACCTATTACAGGTTTAACATCTTTTGTTTGAGTGCCAACGTGACATCACGAATGGGAAAGCCCACAAGGCTCCTGAGCGATGCGCATTTCCCAACGTTCCGCACATGTGCTGTTCCCAACCCGTGCCTCACCTCACAGCATATTCCGATATCCGAAAAATTCCGAAATCCGATACACACTCGACCCCAAGCATTTTGGTTAAGGAATGCTCAACCTGCACTAATTTTCGTCTTTTACAAATCAGAAATGCAATTAGGCACATAATAGATTTCCAATTACATGTGAAAAATGGATGCCGTACAATTCTGGTGCTGACTTTGACCAGTGAAATACTGTGCACTGTTAGTAATCATTTATACTATTTTTAAAAATAAATTTAGAATACCCAGTTAATTTTTTCCAATTAAGGGGCAATTTAGAGTGGCCAAGGGCAGCACGGTGGCCTAGTGGTTAGCACAACCGCCTCACGGCGCTGAGGTCCCAGGTTCGATCCCGGCTCTGGGTCACTGTCCGTGTGGAGTTTGCACATTCTCCCCGTGTCTGCGTGGGTTTCGCCCCCACAACCCAAAAAAATGTGCAGAGTAGGTGGATTGGCCATGCTAAATTGCCCCTTAATTGGAAAAAATAATTGGGTAATCTAAATTTATAAAAATAAAAAAAATTTAGAGTGGCCAATCCACCTACCCTGCACATTTTTGGGTTGTGGGGGCGAAACCCACGCAAACATGGGAAGGATGTGCAAACTCCACATGGACAGTGACCCTCCACATGGACAGAGCCGGGATCGAACCTGGGACCTCGGCAGCATGAGGCCGCAGTGCTAACTCACAAAATATGCACTATATACATTTAATCCACTTTGATAAAATATTGCAATAAAATCAATCTGGAATGGTATTTGAATTGAAAGAAAATTATTTTTTTAATGCAATAATGTGGGTGACCACAGAGGTATTGAGAATATATCTGTTAGTGTGTTCTATTTTCTTGAGCATAAAGATAATTCTTCACTCACATTGCAAGTGGAATCATATAAATTCCGCAATAAAAATTAACACCTCACAAACAAATTGACCTGTTAACTCAGTAAATGAAGGTAATGGCAATGAAAGTCTGGATGAATGGGGTGGGTATCTACTAGTAAAATGAGTGAGTCAAGGTGAAGGTCCATCACCATTCTCTTGGCAACCACAGTCTTTCGAGTGCAAATCTTTTCAAAGAGCAAAGTATATTAAAAATAATAGCACCCAATTCACCGACTAGAACTCATTTCCAAAACTGTTTGAAACCCCAGGTGCAAATTCACATCACTCCAGGGATAACAACAGCAACAGAAAGGAGATCTCTGCGCAAATCAAAATTTAAAGGAATGGGGAAAGGTTAAAAGAGAATGCCACAATGGGGTGGACACTGTAGTATAAGGGTATGTGGCACAGCAAAGGTTAATGTGGGATTGGATACAGTACTGCCCACAGGGTGATGTAAAGGGACACATGCCCTGAGACTAGAGAGGGTTGTGGACTGGACAGAGACGTGTGTAGAAGCAAGCATGGAATTAGCTCCGAGCTTGGTCTATACCCTGTGTGTATGTACATAGTTATGTGCTATCAATAAACATTGTTTGACTATACAGGCTTCAGAACCGATGTTACAACAGACCCACATTTAGAAAGTTCCTGTCGAGCTTTAAAAACACTTCAGGCCAACAGGAGCCTTTTCCAAAACTGAAGAGCAGAAGATTAAGAAATAACAGATCAAGATGAGAGAAAATGGAGCTCTAGGTTTAAGCAAATGATGGTACAGCCCAGCCTGTGTACCTTATTTGAAGACAAAGTAATGCTGGATGAACAACTTGCAAGGGGGTTTCTGCCTGATCAACTTTGCAGCAGAAACTTATAGATTAACACTGCAAAATGCAGGGGTGCATCAATGTTTCAGGTCAGAGCTGACTGTTAGGATCTCCGTACATGTGCAAGTTTTCTGCTGTATAATAGTTGTGCGTGACCTTGTCTCAGATAGCCCAGCTCAGCCAGCATCTGGTCTTCAGCTAACCCTGGGGGATCTGTTCTCACCAGCACCCTTCTTGGTGGTTAGCCCCAAAACAGTCCTTTTCTACTGCTCGGCGTAGCGGCACCTCTGGTGGGTCTGCCCCAAATCTCTATGTCTGACTGGTTCAGAGAGTCTGTACGCAGCAAGACCAGCTGCCTCCTCCTTGGAGTCTGGGTGTTGAAACTTGCACTTCACTTTCAATAAGTTTTGACTTGGGGGCCCTGTCACCATGAATTTGGACCCGGGTTCGATTCCGGCCTCAGGTCACTGTCCGTGTGGAGTTTGCACATTTTCCCTGTGTCTGCGTGGGTCTCACCCCCACAACACAAAGATGTGCAGGGTAGATGGATTGGCCACGCTAAATTGCCCCTTAATTGGAACCAAATAATTGTGTATTCTAAATTTATAAAGAAAAAAAAGTTTTAAGAGATGTTTCTTTGATATAAAGATCTGTAAATATATAATAACGGATTCTAATTAATGGTTTTACAGAATCCATTACAAACCTCAGGAGGATCACTACCATGGCTGAAAGCTGATCGACAGGATTACTTTTATTTTATATTACCAGAACATTTTTAACAAGAAGGATTTAACATTTTGGCAAGTGTCATAGCATCATCTGCTATGGTTCCTGTTTCTTCTCTGAAGAATTAGCCCGACTGACGGAAGAGTGTGTACATGTTCTTAATCATGAATTATTCCACTGAACTGGATTGATTATTTTAATTGCTGCTTTCACAATTATATTGCACTTACTTGTATTTATTGGTTCGCGCTGGCGAATTGGATAAAATGTATTTTGCACATGAAAATGCAACAAACATTTTTGTAACAATGGTTTTGCAAATAATCACGTTATCTGCTGTTAACTAATATGGTTTGGAACACATAGAAATATTATAGTTGAAACACATCAGTTTTTCAGGGACAGTGAATGATTTTAGTCCTATTAAAAATCTAGTTATACCTCATTCAACAAGCTGTAACATTTTCAAGAGTTTTTACATTGAGACTATGAGCATAAAAGAGCAAGTTTTCATTAGTTCAGTGATTTCTACTTGATTGCCGTCTTTTGAAACTTCAGTAACACATCACGTAGCACAGTGGTTAGCATGGTTGCTTCACAGCGTCAGGGTCCCGGGTTTGATTTCCGGCTTGGCTCACTGTCTGTGTAAAGTCTGCACGTTCTCCCTGTGTCTGTGTGGATTTCCTCTGGGTGCTCCGGTTTTCTCTCACAAGTCCCGAAAGATGTGGGGCGGAATTCTCCGCTTCCGGGAAAAATCGGGAGGGCCGTCGTGAACTCGGCTGAGTTTCACGACGGCCTCGGAGGACGCTCCTCGCCCCCTATTCTCCCCTCCCGGCGGGGCTAGGAGCGGCGCTCCGTAAATCTCGGCCGCGGGGGCGTCGCGCCGATAACGACGCGGCCGGCGCGCCTAATGATGTCAGCCGCGCATGCGCAGGTTGGCTGGCTCCAACCCGCGCATGCGCAGCTGACGTCATGACGCTGACGGCATGAACCCGTGCATGCGTGGTGGCCGTCTTTCCCCTCAGCCGCCCCGCAAGACGTGGCGGCTTGATCTTGCGGGGCAGCGAAGGGGAAATAGTGCGTCCGATTTGGACGCCGGCCCGATGATCGGTGGGCACCGATCGCGGGCCTGTCCCCTCCCGAGCACAGTCGTGGTGCTCTTTCCTTTCTAGGCCACCTACAAGTCCCAAACGGGCTTCTCACTCCCGTTTCACGACGACAGCGTCCAGGTGTGTTTGCCGCTGTCGTGAAACGGCCGCGAACGGCAGGCCGCTCGGCCCATCTGGGTCGGAGAATCGCGAAAAACGGCGAGCGGCGATTCTTTGGAGCCCGGGGGGGGGGGGGGGGGGGGGAAGAGAGAGAATCGAGGGGGGTGTGAATTTTGTCGGGGGGCCCTCCCGCGATTCTCCCACGCGGCGTGGGGAGCGAAGAATCGCGCCCATGGTGTTAGGTAATTTGGACATTTTGAATTCTCCCTCTGTGACCCAAACAGGTGCCGGAGTGTGGCGACGAGCGGATTTTCACAGTAACTTCATTGCAGTGTTAATGTAAGCCTACTTGTGACATGAATAAATATTATTATTATAATGGGAAGCATAGAATCTCTGACAGCAACTTCTGGGATTCTGCACTTTACTGTACATGTGAGAACTCTGGGTGTTGCTGCTAGTTTCAGAGAAACAATGGCAGTGGACACTAACAGATTCCTCCCCCTCCATGGCTCTCCAGTGATCTGCAATGACGGCGGGCGGCTCGCCAGTGGACAGCGGCAGGATCCTTTGGTCTTGCTGTTGTCCACGGGAACGCACCCTTGCCACTGGGAAACCCACGCCGTCAGTGGGGCTATAATATCCCACCAGCATGAACGGCCAGAAAATCCCACCCACTGTCATTCCTCCTGCAAAAGTCTAATTAATAAGCATTAAACAGTTACCCTAATCTTTGCATCTATTTGATTGGCTTTGCTGTGAGAGAAAGTTGTTTCCCATATGTTTCTGTTGACTAAATTGTTGCACTCCCTTTCAGAATTATTTTACACACTACTGTTAATTTTCTTTGTGTTTTTTACATTTTTAAAATCCAAGTTAAATATTAATATGAATTCTGGACTGAATCCTTCATATAAAACAAATGATGCACCTGAAATTGTGCTAACTTGGCAATGGATGACAGAAGCTTTATATATGGTTTGAGTGATTGGTGCCCACTGATTCCTCCATCCTACGGGGCTTTGGGAGGGCAGAAATGGCCTGCACCCGATCGCCGAGAAAGTGAGAGCCATCAAAATGGATCGTGGGCTTTGTAAACGACTGGGTTTGATGACCTTGACATCGGCATGAAGGTGCGCCATAACCAAGATTTGCAAAGATGTTGCCCAGTTCGATGGCAACCTCTTCGACTTTTTACACCTGACGACGCGGTCTTTGTTGGTAACTTCAACAATGAAATGAAAATGAAAATCGCTTATTGTCACGAGTAGGCTTCAAATGAAGTTACTGTGAAAAGCCCCTAGTCGCCACATTCCAGCGCCTGTTCGGGGAGGCTGTTACGGGAATCGAACCATGCTGCTGGCTTGCCTTGGTCTGCTTTCAAAGCCAGCGATTTAGCCCTGTGAGCTAAACAGCCCCTAGCTCACTGGGATTGTTGTCTGTCAAACAGAACCAGTTTCTTTCCAAGTTCGGGTCTGGGGGCAACTGCAGCGACAACATTTGGATCACATTCGCTCAGGGAGGTTGCTTCCTCGCAAGAAACCTGTCCTGGATCCTCCAGCTCCATTGCTGAACCAGTCTGCTGTGACACCTTCAGTGTCTCTCGATGCCAACTTGCCCAACATTCTACTTCCGACTCTGAAATGGAGACGCAGATCTCTGAGGTCTCAGACACCGATCAGCCACCTTCCGCCAATCGTCCACCACAGTGTTCCTGCCGCAGACAACATTCACCAGAAAGGTATACGCTGATCTGACGCACCAGCTACATGATGATTCACTGGAGCCGAAAAGAATACCACATTCTCAGCCTGTTCCTCCTCCATCTCATTGGTTGTCGAGGGGGTTCGGACATTGGGACGGGGAATGTAATAGCCCACACGGGGCCTACGGGAATGATCCTCTTCGCCGTGGTCCTTGCAGAATACGAGCTCCCCTGCCAGGGGCGAGGAATCTCTATTAATCGTATAAAAGATCAGCCAGTAATGGACCGAGCAGAACAGGAACCTGGTACAGACCCAATCTCTCCTTGTAAGAAAATCTCTCCATTGAAGAGAACCTAGTGAACCTTCTCTGGACTGCCTCCAATGCCAGTATATCATTCCTTAGGTTAGGATCCATGATGTGGAGATGCCGGCGTTGGACTGGGGTGGGCACAGTAAGAAGTCTTACAATACCAACAGGTTTGTTTCAAACACTAGCTTTTGGAGCATTGCTCCTTCCTCAGGTGAATGGATCAGGATCATTCGGGGACCAAACCTATTCACCGTATTCCAAATGTAGTTTACCTAGTGCCTTATATAGTTTTAGCAGGAGTTCCCAATTTAAATACTCCATTTCCTTTGAAATAAAGGCCAACATTCCATTTGCCTTCCTGATTACCGGCTGAACTTGCTTGCTAGCTTTTTGTGATTTATGCACGAGGACCCGCACATCCTCTGTGCTGAAGCTTTCTCCATTTAAATAATATTCAGCTTCTTTATTCTTCCTACCAAAGTGCATAACTTCACATTTTCCTACATCATATTCCATCTGCCAGGTTTTTGCCCATCACCTAACCTGTCTATATCCCTCTGTGGACTCTTTGTGTCATTGTCATCACTTGCCTTCCCACCTGTGCAATATGCATTCACTTCCCTCATCCATATAAATTGTGAAAATTGCAGCCCCAGCACTGACCGCTGTGACACTCCACTAGTTACAGGTTGCCATCCTGAAAATGCCCCCCTTACCCCAACTCTCTGTCTTCCATCAGTTAGCCAATCCTCTATCCAAGCTAATATATTACCCCCAGCAACATGGGCTTTTATCTTATTAAGTTGTCTTTTGTATGATACCTTATCAAATGCTTTTTTCTTTAGATCAAAAAAGAAAATAGCCTGTTTTCCTGTCCCGACGCACATTAAAGATCCCGATTTGAAGAAGAGGATTGTCCCAGTATTCTGACTAACATTCCTCCATCAACCAACACCACCAAAGAACCGATGAACAGCTCATTGACCTCATTGATAGGTGTGGGATTTTGCGATTTGCAAAATTGCTGCTCTGCTTGTCTACAGAACAACGAGTTGCTGAACTTCATTGTATGTGACGAGCTTTGGTAAATTCCTGCGACAATATGATGTTGTACCATTAAAATTCTTTCTGCTGCGGTAATTGGTGTTAGCGTCTTGAAACAGAATAGCAGCCATTACAGAATTAAGAGCTTGCAGGATATAATGTAGCTGCGGACAATTTGTAATATTTACCTGAGCGTATTATCGACAGAGGAGAATGAAGTATGAATCACATGACCAGTGTTGCTAAGGTTTATATTCATCACCTTGTAATTAAACTCCTCAGATTACACTCTGTCAGGTGTTTAAAACCATTTACTTCATTCCTATCGCTTGCCTGACATCATCCTTAGGGACAATTAATAATCTCAGAGCAATTTTTCAGTGGCCAAAGTGCACAACATTCCCTGTGATATTCCTCCCTGCTATTAATCTAATGGACACACTGTATGGCTTGCCCCTCGTTATTCATCTTTGCAATTCAAGCAATATTTTCCTTCTTTTGGCGACTAGTTGGTTTATTTATTTGTTTTAATGTATCACTGTCTGCATCAAAAAACACCTGGCATGGACACCCTACACAGCTCAGTGAGTTCCCAAAAGGATATATTTCCTGGTCAGCCGGTTCAGCCTCATTCGTATTGAACTTGCAGGCAGGGAAGTTTGGCGGGAATCCATCCAATTAGCAAAGTGTACAGTTTTCCAATCAGTTTACAAGACTGTGTAGAAGTGGTCTGCTCCTGTTCAAAAGCAAAGTATAAGTAATTTTGAAAATGAAATGAAAATCGCTTATTGTCACGAGTAGGCTTCGAATGAAGTTACTGTGAAAAGCCCCTAGTCGCCACATTCCGGCGCCTGTTCGGGGAGGCTGGTACGGGAATTGAACCGTGCTGCTGGCCTGCCTTTTTCTGCTTTAAAAGCCAGCTATTTAGCCCAGTGTGCTAAACCAGCCCTTATTTTACTGTACAGATGCTGGGATGTTGTGGATACAAAAGGAGTCACATGACGGGAGCTCTGGAGTTCTACCTGGAGTCCTGAGGCAGACACACAGCATGTAACAGCTGCTCAGGGTTCACAATAAACCTTTATTGTTCTAAGTCCTTGGTTACCAGTCACTACAACGCAGTATTTCTACATAGTGTCAGGAGCTGGCAGAATGGCACAGGGATTTTGCCAGATTGACCCACTCGTATTCGACATAAACATGGTGGACGAGATTTGAGAAGTGTGGCATATATACTGTCATCGACCAGACAAATCCAAAGTACAGGGAAACGCTTTATTAAACTATTTTTAAAATATAAATTTCGAGTACCCAATTATTTTTTCCAATTAAGGGGCAATTTAGTGTGGCCAATCCACCTACCCTGCACATCTTTGGATTGTGGGGGGTGAGACCCGCGCAGACACGGGGAGAATGTGCAAACGCCACACGGACAGTGACCCGGAGCCGGGATCGAACCTGGGACCACTGCGCCTCCGTGGTGCCTTTGCTTTATTAAACTTAGCCAGAGAATCGTCAGGGGCTGGTGTGAATCCTGCCCCCGCTGTCTCCGGCACCGGAGATTCGGCGGGGGCAGGAATCGCAGCGCGCCTGTCGGTGCCCCCCCCCCCCCCCCCCTGCCGGTCCTACCTACGATGTGATGAGCCAGTCAACAAATGGACTTTTTTTTTTAAGTGGTGGGGTTGAGGGAGGAGATGCAATGAGCTATGCACCAGCTGTAGCATCCAAATCATGCTTTCCACAATGTAAATAGTTACCTGCTGTTAGCCCTGTTCAACTTTGTATGTTGTAGTTTGCCTCCAGTGGCTGTTCTTTTACTGTTACACCTCAGTACTACCGGTTGTCCCAACTTAAACGGGAAAGATGTAGACCCGGTGGTCATGTGTGTAATGATATGTATATACGTAGATAACTAAAGAGTAATATAACACGGTACCAGGCTTTTGGCTACAGAAACAAGCTAGTATAATCAACGTGGATGCTGGGATGATGTGGGTACAAAAGGGGTCATGTGTCAGGACTGCATGGAGACGTACAGCATGTAAGAGCGGCTCAGAGTTAACAATAAACCTTTAATGTTCTAATGCTCACCAGTCATTGCAACCCAGTACTTCCAAAATGACTAACACTGTAAACTATTATTGTAGCGCAGATCCCTGAGTGCATTTTGGCTCATGGGAGCCTGCGATTTGCACAATTTACTGCTCAAACCTACTGTCGATTTTCATATGGCTTGGAATAAAACATATAAGAGGGCATTTAATGGCAGAATTAGATCTACAGAGTAAAACATGACTGATGGATAAAATCACTGGGGTTACATTCCGACAGAATGTGTAACTCCTGCAAAATGGAAGCGTTAGTTTCGCTTTTGGCAGTGAAAGTAGATGAGACAAATATAAATTAGGGAAGAAAGCATAATAAACAAATGTGTTTTAGTGGATAAAGCAACTTACTGCGGATGCTGGAATCTGAAACCAAAAAGAAAAGCATTTTTCCAGCATTTTCAGATTCCAGCATCCGCAGTAATTTGCTACCTACCCTGAAGAAGTACTGCTCTTCTTTAGCTTTGACAAAGGGTCATCTGGACTTGAAACATTAGCTCTTTTCTCTCCCTACAGATAGAACATAGAACAGTGCAGCACAGTACAGGCCCTTCGGCCCACGATGTTGTGCCAACCATTTATCCTAATCTAAGATAAACCTAACCTACACCCCTTCAATTTACTGCTGTCCATGTGGCTGTCCAAGAGTCGCTTAAATGTCCCCAATTATTCTGACTCCACCACCTCTGCTGGCAGTGCATTCCACATACCCACCACTCTCTGTGTAAAGAACCTACCTCTGAAATCTCCTCTATACCTTCTTCCAATCACCGTAAAATTATGTCCCCTCGTGACAGCTATTTCCGCCCTGGGGAAAAATCTCTGGCTAGCCACTCTATCCATGCCTCTCATCACCCTTTATACCTCTATCAAGTCATCTCTCTGCCTTCTTTGTTGTATTCTATATTTTCCCCGCGTCTTGACTGTGATAGAGAAATTCAAACAGCATTCATTAGGTAAGCAAAACTGAACTTTATTCACTAATTAGAACTGCTAGCAGAAAATGGCTGATACTTGGAGTCGGAAGGCAGTCAATTACAAACTGCGGAGTCCGTCCCAAGTCTGCGATAGTACAGAAAAGAAGGCGATTCTTATACATTATAGGATCAAGATAACATGAATACAGCTTGGTCAGGAATTTGATTGAAAGTAAAACATAAGTAATAATCGTTACAATGGCGTCACCTTCTGACCTTTAGGGGACTTGAGTTTCATATCATTATCTTGTCTTTGTTTTAAGAAAGGGAAGAAGTTGTTTACATACAGGAAGAGACAGTTGTTCAGCTTGTTATGTATTGAGACTACTTCTAGTTCCAAGCCTTATCTAGACTCTCAGAGTCACCCGGTTCCCATGGACAGGTTATCTCTGTGTATTCTGTGCCTTAGGTTAAATTCAATTGTACCAAGAAGACTTGACTAGTTTTCCCATCATGCCATTATTTGCTTCACACAATACCACATCTTCACTCCAGTGAGAAAAGCCCTCGCTCCCTCAACCTTTCTTCATAAGACACGCCCTCCAGTTCAGGCAGCATCTTGGTAAAACTCCTCTGTACTCTCTCCAAAGCATCCACATCCTTCCTATAATGAGGTGACCAGAACTGGACACAATATACCAAGTGTGGTCGAACTAGGGTTTTATAAAGCTGCAGCAAAGCCTCACGTCTCTTAAACTCAATCACCATGTTAATGAAAGCCAACACACAATACGCCTTCTTAACAACCCGATCAACCTGGGTGGCAACTTTGAGGGATCTATGTACTTGGACCCCAAGATCCCTCTGTTCTTCCACACTACCAAGAATCCTGCCTTTAACCCTGTATTCAGCATTAAAATTCAACCTTCCAAAATAAATCACATTTATCTAGGTTAAACTCCATCTGCCACTTCTCAGCCCAGCTCTGCACCCTGGCAACATCCTGTTGTAACCTGCAACAACCCTCAACACTATCTACAACTCCCCCAACCTTCCTGTCATCGGCAAACTTACTAACCCACCCTTCCACTTCCTCATCCAAGTCATTTATGAAAACCACAAAGAGCAGAGGTCCCAGAACAGATCCCTGCAGGACACCACTGGTCACCAACCTCGAGGCGGAATACTTTCCATCCACTACAACTCGCTGTCTTCTTTCAGCCAGCCAATTCTGTATCCAGACAGCCACATTTCCCTGTACCCATGCCCCCTAACTTTCTGAATGAGCCTACCATGGGGAACCTTATCAAATGCCTTACTGAAATCCATGTTAAAAAATGATAATCTTTTATTGTCACAAGTATGAAGTTACTGTTAAAAGCCCCTAGTCACCACAATCCGGCGCCTGTTCAGGTAAGCCGGTAATGAAATTGAACCTGCGCTGTTCTGCATTACAAACTAGCTGTCTAGCCCACTGAGCTAAAGTGGCCCATATACACCACATCCACTGCCCGACCTTCATCAATGTGTGTCGTCACACCCTCAAAGAATTCAATGAGGCTTGTGAGGCCTGACCTGCCCCTCACAAAGCCTTGCTGACTATCTTTAATCAAACTATGTTTCTCTAAATAATCATAAATCCTATCTCTGAGAACCCTTTCCAATATTTTGCTCACCACAGACGTAAGACTGATGGGTCTATAATTCCCAGGGAATTGCCTATTCCCTTTCTTGAACAGGGGAACATTTGCCTCCCTCCAATCATCCGGTACTACTCCAGTGGAGAGTGAGGTCGCAAAGACCATCGCCAATGGCGCAGCAATCTCCTCCCTTGCTTCCCTTAGTAACCTTGGATATACCCTGTCAGGCCTAGGGGACTTATCTATCCTGATTTTTTCAAAATTTCCAGCGCATCCGCCTTCTTCATATCAACCTGTTTGAGTCTATTAATCTGGTTCACGCTGTTCTCATGCTCAGATTTTCCAGCATTTTCTTTTTGTTTTTAGTGGATGATGTAAAGCTATAATAATAATCTTTATTAGTGTCACAAGTAGGCTTACATTATACTGCAATGAAGTTACTGTGAAAATCCCCGTCGCCACATTCCGCCGCCTGTTCGGGTACACGGAGGGAGAATTCAGAATGTCCAGCATGTCTTTCGGGACTTGTGGCAGGAAACCCACGCAGACACTGGGAGAATGCCGCACAGAGTGACCCAAACTGGGAAATCGAACCCGGGTCCCTGGCGCTGTGAAGCAACAGTGCCAACCACTGGGCTGCCATATTAGATTTTTGCTATGGCCATGATGCTGTCTACATTTGATTGTACACCAAAGTACTGTAACATTTTAGTTCACACACTTACATGTCACTCAATTTCCAGAAGATCTCCTGGAACAGCCTCAAACTAGCTAGAGACAGCGGCTACCACCTTGCCTCCTTCTGCGCTGCTTTTTCCACATACTTTGCAACATGCAGTAAAATTGACTTTCTCGACAAGTCCTACAATTTTCTGCAGATTCCTGACTGAACATACATTCACTGAATTACAAATCTTTTGCAAGAAGTGGTTGTGGTAAATGTAAAATTGGAAACATAGAACGGGATTTTCCGGTCTTGTATGTGGTGGGTTCCGTTATGAGCGAGAATGGAAAATTTGGTGTTCCATTTAAAACCCCTTTCACCGGAAAATCCCAGCCAAGAGGGAGGGCAGAGAATTCCAGTGATAGTGTCTCTTTTGTTAAAACATTGATTGCAATATCACTTTGAACTACACATATTAGTTCTGCATGATCCATTTGGTTCTTAATTGGCCGAGGCATCTTTGATCAAACTTCCAAACAGATTTTTCATACATAAGTGCAGGAAGGTAACAGAAAATGATTAAATAACACACAAACTGCTATCAAGCTTGCTATTCTAATATCATGGACCCTGCAGAAAATGACCTGTTGGTTTTCATTGGTTTTGACGAAACGTTAGCGATCTGAAATGTTAACTGTTTCTTTCGCTTGAGATGCCGCTGACCCACTGAGCACTTTCGATTTTTATTTCATCTTTTCAGCCTCTGCAGTGTTTTGCTTTTGTGAACAGTACTGCACATGTTCTCCAACTGGCATTAACGTAAGCAGCGAGAGCCTGCCTTCTGTTACACTGGAAGGAGGATAACATTCCTTGTCACTCAGCTGGTACAGAAATGAATAATTACTGATAGAAGGTTGAATGTTAGTTGAGACAGAAACCATTGCATTTATAAGGAGAAAATAAATACTTAAAACTCATGCAGATGGCAAGAGCTATGATAAGAGAACAGGGCAGTGGGAATAGATATGGATTGCACTAATAGGTTTGCAGAAACACAATGGGGCAGAGTGACTTCCTTCAGTGCTGTAACCATCTGTGGTTCTACATTGAATTCTTGTTCTGTGCTGAGTTAGGTTATCGCTGCCATCTCACCCTGGTTCAGTTGGAGGGGTGTAAATCATCCAAGGTTCTATCTTGTGCCCCATGTGTATGAGAGTTTGGCTCAAGATAGAATCAGAGCTTGATGGGAAATGGAATGTCAAGGTTTGTGTATAATGTGTATGTGCCTTGTGAGATGAATTGCTTCTGTGTACGTACTCGGCTCGGTACGGCCTTATCGCAATCCTGGCTGTGACTGTCTGCAATAAAGAGACGCAGCTGGGGAATGGGTTACTCCTTCTAAAGATAAAAAATGCTATGCTATGTAACTAATGAATTAACTGTGTGATTATTGAGACAAAGAAGTAAATGTATGAAGGAGGGGTTTGAGGGATTTTGTACAAGTATATAATTAACAGTAACTGAAAGAAAATTGTCTTCACTTGCTGTAACTTCAAGAGTTACACTGGTGCAGCCCTGCGGTGAATAAAAGAATCATTGAAGTCATCTGGTGTTCGACTGATACTTGCATCCGGACTGAAGTTTAGAACTTTCATGTATACGTTGATTCAAGTCAGAATTGTCTCAGCCATGCTGACTGCTATTATGAGAAAGTGTTCACTGCCTATTGTCATTGGCCATTTGGGTAAGGCTTGGAGGGCATCCAGGTCCACCTCTCAGAACCAGACTTCAAGCGAGCAGTTAATGCCTTCAGGAAATTCAGAGATCAATACAAACACCATCAGCTAAAGGAAGAATCTCTGTCCCATACACACACAGATTCAGAGTCTAACGTAATCAAACATCTCATCATATGTACAGCACGGTAGCATTGTGGATAGCATAATTGCTTCACAGCTCCAGGGTCCCAGGTTCGATTCCGGCTTGGGTCACTGTCTGTGCAGAGTCTGCCCATCCTCCCCGTGTCTGCGTGGGTTTCCTCCGGGTGCTCCGGTTTCCTCCCACAGTCCAAAAATGTGCAGGTTAGGTGGATTGGCCATGCTGAATTGCCCTTAGTGTCTAAAATTGCCCTTAGTGTTGGTTGGGGTTACGGGGATAGGGTAGTGGATCTTGGGTAGGGTGTTTTTTCCAAGAGCCAGTGCAGACACGATGGGCCGAATGGCCTCCTCCTGCACTGTAAATTCTATGATATTTTCCAAGGCTTAGCGTTAAACATAGCCTCAATGGATCACAAAATTATATCCTGTTAAATTATTTACTTGTAGGAAAAATTGCACCTCAACAACAACTTAGAACGGAGCTTACTATGAGTTAAAACATGGGCAGCAGAATTTTGGTGGCCTCGAGTTTAAAGAGGGTAGAACTTATTTATTTATTTATCTTCATTGCCATACAGTGCTTACTGAGCACATAGGCACATTATTAAATACAAGAATATCAACAACAACATCAGGCAATAAATACACAGCAATCACGTTATGTTTATAATAAATGTGGGAGGTCAGCCAGGAGTACGTTGGAATAGTCAAGTCTCGAGGTAACAAGGGTATGAATGAGGGTTTCAGCAGCTAATGAGTTGAGATGGGCAAAGTTGGGCGATGTTTTGGAGGTGGTTTTACGATATCAGTTGATGTTATAACTGGACAGAAAGAATGGAACCCTGGCTCAAATGACCATAACTTTTACTTTTTTTATAAAACGTGGAGGAATAGAGTCATAGGGCCACTAATTAGATTTAATAACAAGAGGGGTGGCACGGTGGCGCAGTGGTTAGCACTGCTGCCTCACGGTGCCGAGGTCCTGGGTTCATTCCAGGCCACGGGTCATATCCGTGTGGAGTTTGCACATTCTCCCTGTGGCTGCGTGGGTCTCACCCCCACAACCCAAAGATGTGCAGGGTAGGTGAATTGACCATAATAAATTGCCCCTTAATTGGAAAATAAAATAAATTGGGTACTCCAAATTTATAAAAAAGATTTAACAACAAGGAAAAAAACATTTATTAAACATATTATATAATAGTATTTTACTTCCCCCTTAGCTTAAAAAATACAATTTTGAAGTTTCACATGGATTGTGAAGTATATCTTAAACTATAACGTTCTCAGAAACACAACATTCTTTTAAACACCCAAGATGACTGTGGGCAAACACACTCTCCACTCTGAACCTCAATGAATGTCTGTGGATGATTCTTACACCGTGAGCCACCGTGTCTCACTGAACTCCGGCTTCCACACCAGTGATTTCAAATTCTGCTTTCAAAAGTCCCACTTTCAAACTTTCTTTTAAATTCTGCTTTCCCTCCGCTGCTTCCATCAAGGTTTCACTTTCAGGTTTTACAGCCTCCCCTTCAAGTTTCCTTTATCTTAAAAACTCCTAGGTCCAGCCACTGATTTCCACAATTATTTTGTTTCTTCATGTATTTATGTATTTTATTCCAAACATACTTAAAAATACACAACATAAATCAATTACATTCTCAACCCCCCCCCCCCCCACAGTTCAGTTTGTAGTTTTTCCCCTTTTCACCCCTTCCCTCCTCTCCCTTCCCCGCGATGAACAATTGCATAAACATTGCGATGAACAATTTCATAAACATTGTCATGAACAGCCCCACCATGTCTCAAAGCCCTCTGCTGATCCCCTCAACTCAAACTTGACCGTTTCCAGTCAAAGGAAGTCATTCCGGTCCTCCAGCCAGGTCGCCATCCCAGCAGTGTTACCAACCGTTCATCCTCGCGCACGAGGAGGTCGAGTTTACCCTACGCACCGCCCCACTCCCCATCCTATCTGCCCCCAACTCCTCCTCCCATTTATTCTTGATCCTCACAACCTGCACCCCTCCAGCCAACCATAACATCATCAATCCTACCCTCCCCTTCCACGAGAAATTGCTCACATGTATATGCCTGAATTCACTTCCCCTCGGCAACTCAAACTCCCGCAGCACCTCCGGACCTGCAAACTTCTCTTCCAGGTACAAGTCCCTCACCTTCAACAGCCCCACCTCTTGCCACTTCCCATCCTTCTCCCCTAGCTTAAACTTATTATTTCCGCACAACAGTGTCAGCACCGACATACCCTCAACCCTAAAGTGTCACCTCAGCTGATTCCACACCCTGATCGTGAACTTTTAAAAATATTTTATTATATATTTAAATTATTTTACAGGATGTGGGCATCGCTAGTTAGGCCAGCATTTATTGCCCATCCTTAGTTGCCCTTCAGAAGGTGGTGGTGAGTTTCCTTCTTGAACCGTTGCAGTCCTTCAGGTGTAGGTATACCCACAGTGCTGTTAGGGAGGGAGTTCTACGACTTTGACCCAGCGACAGCGAAGGAACGGCGATACATTTCCAGGTCAAAATGGTGAGTGACTTGGAGGGTAACCTCCAGATGGTGGTGTTCCCAGGTATCATCCAGGCAAGTGGAGAGTATTCCATTACACTCCTGACTTGTGCCTTGTAGATGGTTGACAGGCTTTGGGGAGTCAGCAGATAGTCACTTGCCACAGGATTTCTAGCCTTTGACCTGCTCTGGTAACTACAGTATTAATGAGGCTACTCCAGTTCAGTTTCTGGTCAATGGGAACTTCCAGGATGTTGATATGGGGGATTCAGTGATGGTAATGCCATTGAATGTCAAGGTGCGATGGTTAGATCCTCCCTTGTTGGAGATTGACATTTGTCCCGGGTCCCAGGTTCAATTCCAGCCTTGGGTGACTGTCTGTGTGGAGTTTGCATTTTCTCTTTTTTTAAATATGAATTTTAGGGTACCAAATTCACTTTTTTTTCAATTTAGGGGCAATTTAGCGTGGCCAATCCACCTAACCTGCACATCTTTGGGTAGTGGGGGCGAAACCCATGCAAACACAGGGAGAATGTGCAAACTCCACACGGACAGTGACCCAGACCTGGGGTGAACCTGGGACCTCGGCACTGTGAGGCAGCAATGCTAACCACTGCGCCACCTTGCTGCCCCTAGTTTGCACTTTCTCCCCGTGTCTGCGTGGGTTTCCTCCGGGTGCGCCGGTTTCCTTCCACTGTCCAAAGGCGTCAGGTTAGGTGGATTGGCCACGTTAAATTGCCCCTTAGTCTCCAAAATGTAAAATGGAGTTACTGGGTTACGGGGATAGGGTGGAGGCGTGGGCTTTAGTAGGTTGCTCTTTCCAAGGGCCGTTGCAGACTCAATGGGCCAAATGGCCTCCTTCTGTACTGTAGAGATTCTATTCTAAGAATGTTATTTGCCACCTGTCAGCCAAATACTGGATACTGTCCAGGTCTTGCTGCCTTTCAACATGGATTGCTTCAGTGCCTGAGCATTCACGAATGGTACTGAATATTATGCAGTCATCAGCGAACATCCCCACTTCTGGCCTTGTGTTGGAAGAAAGGTCACGGAACTGTCATGTAAGAGTTCAGTTACCTTCTGTTCATCCTGAACAATTTAAAATGAAAAATTGACAAGACGATTGAGGCTAATTGGATAGATCTTTTAAAGAAGCATAAGTGCCTCATTCTGTGATGTCAGCTGTGGTTCAATTGGAAGCACTTTTACGTGAGTAGGACAGTTATGGAGTCAAATCTCCCTCCAGCAACTTGAACACAAAAACTCTAGACTTACATTCCAGTGCAATACTGAAGGAGAGCTGCATTGTCGGAGGCAGGGCAACTAAATCTTGGGGGGGGGGGGGGGGGGGGCAGGGATAATTAAGTGACATTTTGGCATGAAGGACTGTGCAAATGGGCAAGGGTTGCTGGTGAACCCGTGAGAACGGAGGTGGAACGTCTGGTGAACTTGATGAGAGCAGATCGCCAGGAGCAGTACAAATGCAGATGAATACTATACCTTCGGAAAATTCTAAGGTCGGATTTATGGTGAAAACAGCTTCTGGGCATTATGCACAGGACAACCATCTCAATTATGGATCGATCCTGTAAACGGTTGATCACCCTGGCTGGAGGTGCTCTCTTTGGAGGAGATATTAATCTGAAGCCCTGCCTGTTCTCTCAGGTGGATTAAAAAGTCCCATGAAAAGATGATGCGCTGGGCAAATATTTATCCCTTAATCAACATCGCAAAACCAGAGTATCTGGTCACTGCTGTTAGTGATTATCCTTCAAAATGATTCAATTGGCTGTAAAGCGTTTTGGGGCCGACTGAAATGATAGAAGTGACTATATAAATGCAAGTTCTTTGGTGTGCTAACCCTGTTGTTCACGTGCCCACTCAGATATGGGGCAGCACAGTAGCACAGCGGTTAGCACTGTGGCTTCACAGCACCAGGGTCCCAGGTTCGATTCCCGGCTTGGGTCACTGCCTATGTGGAGTCTGCATGTTCTCCCCGTGTCTGTGTGGGTTTCCTCCAGGTGCTACGGTTTCTTCCCACATGTCCCGAAAGACGTGCTTGTTAGGTGAATTGGACATTCTGAATTCTCCCTCTGTGTACCCGAACAGGCGCCAGAGTGTGGCGACAAAGGGATTTTCACAGTAACTTAACTGCAGTGTTAATGTAAGCCTAACTGTGACAATAAAGATTATCATTATTAATCCCATGAAATAAGGGAGGGTTGGGTCACCCTGAAATTTATCACTGATTGTACTAAAACCCATCGATTCACTGATGCCCTTTATGGAAGGGACTCATAGAATCACTACACTGCAAAAGTTGGCCATTCAGCCCATCGGGTCTGTACTGTTCATCTGAAGGAGCACCCCCACCTAGGCCTACGTCCTATCGCCTTAACCCCAAATAACTTTTTTGGTCAATTTATCATGTCCAGTCCACCTAACCTGCACATCTTTGGACTGTGGGAGGAAACCGGAGCACCCGGAGGAAACCCACACAGACACAGGGAGAAGGTGCAGACTCTGCACAGACAGCTCCGCACAGTCACCCTAGGCCGGGATTGATCCCGGATGGCTGGAGCTGGGAAATCTGCCGTCCTCACCCAGCCTGGCCTATGTGTGACTCCAGACCCAGATGGGTGACTCTCCCGGTGGCTCCCAACAGGCTGGCAGGGGGGGGGGGGGGGGGGGGGGGCAGGAATGACGGAGCCGGAACTACAATAAACTGGAACTCTCACCCTAGCCGGTCCCATCGGCGGCCACTCGTCCCCTCTGACTGCTCCCGTTTCCCCGCCCTTCTCTCTGAAGCTCTTCCGGGGCAGGAGCGGCAAGATGGCGGCGGCGGCGGCGGCGTGGGGCCGTTAGTCAGAGCCCACTGCGGCTGCGCGGCGGAGCGGGCGGCAGCTCCCGGACCAGGTAAACCCCCCCCTCCCCCCTTTAACCCCCTCTCCCCCGCCCCCCCCCCCCAAACCCCGTCCCCCCACCCCGGCACCGGTAAGCACCCCAACCCGCCGAGAGCTGTGTGAACCCCTGGGCCCGGCCCGGAGTCTGGCTTCACCCCCCCCCCCCAGCAGTCAGTACCACACAGACCGCGCGGCCCCGCCGGGGGGGGGGGTCTGTCTGTGGATGTAAGGGGAAAATCTATGGCTGTCAGGGGGGGTCTGTGGATGTCAGGGGGGATCTGGGTGGATGTCGGGGGGGGGGTCTGTGGATGTCAGGGGGGGGGTCTGTGGATGTCGGGGGGGGGTCTGTGGATGTCGGGGGGGGGTCTGTGGATGTCAGGGGGGATCTGTGGATGTCAGGGGGGTCTGTGGCTGTCGGGGGGGTCTGTGGCTGTCGGGTCTGTGGCTGTCATGGTGTCTGGCTGTCGGGGGGGATCAGTGGCTGTCAGGGGGGTATGTGTCTGTTGGGGGGTATGTAGCTGTCAGGGGGGGTCTGTGGCTGTCGGGGGGGGGGGTCTGTGGCTGTCCCAAGTGAGGGGGTTTGGCTGTCTGGGGGAAGGGGGGGGGGGGGGCTGTCTGGGGGAAGGGGGGGGGGGGGGTGGCTGTCTGGGGGAAGGGGGGGGGTGGCTGTCTGGGGCAGGGGTGGTGTTTGGGAGGGGCTGTCTTTCTGTCCATGGGCTCTCCACCTGCTGTTTCTTTATGTTCCTACTCAGAATCAGAAATGTTGATTCTTTAGAAGTAGCTGCTCTCCTGTGCTCATTAGAAGCTGATTTAAATTTACGTTCTTCTTCCTGTAAGCACTTTGTACCTGCGTGTACAAATTATATCCTTTCCTTTAAAGGGTAGTGTCAAATGGTATAACATAAACGTGACCGTTGTGGTGAATATAAGAAAATTGTCATTTTTATAGTTGTATCTTTGTAGTAATGTTTTTAAAACCTAGGTTAAATGCATACAGACATTTGTCTACTAGAACTGTGATTAAAAGGGAAGTATCAGTGATTTTGCCGGGGACCTGTTTTGCGGATAGATTTTGAAAGCCATTTTATCTGTTTGAGAATGTGAGTTAATGTAATGTAACAGTTTGAGCCTGGCTAAACAAATCAAAGCACATCTAATAACAAGAGGCAAAAGAATGCTGTGTGCTTTGAGGATAGCTCATGGGAGGGGCCAAGTCTGTCTGGACAAAGGAGTTGCTCCCAGAACTCCTAGCTGAGCAGAAGATTTTCAGCTTGGTCCTAAAAAAATGTTTCTCTCTTCAAGGACTCTGCACCAAGATAAACAAGTAAAACCTGGTTGTTAACTGTGTACGTAACATTTTTTCAAATATATGTTTTTTTTTAATTGGAGTAGAGAGGCAGGTTTCAGGAAGCAAGTTAAGAAGTAACTTGACTGTAAAGCGTTTTCTTTGTTACTAATATTCTTAATTCTGTGTTCAAGTTAACGTTTGTTGTTAACGTAAAAGCTGACTACTGGTCAGTCTCATCACTCCTGGGGTACAATAACATTTCCTCTCAGTTTTACCAAATGCAAATAGTTGGGTTCCAATCTCAGACCTTAACCAAAATTGGAGTTCCTGCCCAGAATTCATTTATTTAGTAAAACACTTAAATGAGGGTTCATAAAGTAATTTTGATCTCAACCGGTTGACGTTTAAAAAAAAAAAAATCCAATTAAGGGGCAATTTAGCATTGCCAATCCACCTACCCAGCACATATTTGGGTTGTGGGGATGAGACCCATGCAGGCACGGGGAGAATGTGCAAATTCCACACGGCAGTGACCCGGGGCTGGTATCGAACCTGGGTCCCAGACGCCGTGAGGCAGCAGTGCTAACCACTTTGAACTGGTTGACATGAGACAGTTTGGCGTGCAATGTCAGGCTCCATCTATCCCTCAGTCTCTGCTGGGAAGGAAGGAGATAAATGAGAGAATTGTGGATTTGTCTGGTTCCTTGACATATATTTGTCAGGATATCAAAACCTATCTTTCATACAGTAGTGTCCATATTAATTTAACTGGATTTGGATTTTAAAATGCTTAGGCAATTCAAGGGATTCCTTTGACTTTAACTTTGAAGTTAAATTTAACCCTAGACTGTAAAAGTTTTGCTCTGTGTTGTGTGACAGTTTATATGTGGTGATTTTCAGCTGGAGGAATAAGAAACCCAACATTTTTGGTTTTGTTAGGTGGAGCGTCTAATGAATCCTGTGCCCTTCCTGTAACAAATGAAAACCGATAATTTGAGCAAATTTAATTTATAAAATAAATAAACAAAGGAACTTTGCAGGAATGTAATCAGATAAAACTTGACGCTGAACCAAAGAAGGCGATAGAAAAATGAGGGCAAACAGCTTGGCTTAAAATTTTTTATTTTAAGGCGAGTTATAAAGGAGGTGAAACAGCAGAGAGGTTCAACAATTGAATTCTAGGACTTCAGGCCCAGATGGCTGAAGACGGGTCCACAAATACAGTAGTAGGATGAAGGGAGTGGGGTTGCACAAAAGCTAGAATTGGAGGTCTGGAGCCAGGAGGGTTTGTAGCGGAGAGGACATGGATGTATTTGAACATGAGAATTTTAAAAGCAAGGTAGTGATGGCCTGGGAGCAAATGTAGGTCAGTGAGCACAGGGGTGATGGGTGAAATGGACTTGGTGCAGATTAGGAAGCAGAATTTTTGAATGTCTCACGTTTGTGAAAGATGAAAAATGGGAAGCCAGCCAAGAGAGTATTGCAATATTCAAGTATGGAGGTAACAAAAGCATGGTTGAGAATTTCACAACAGATAAGCTGAAGCAGGGTTGGAAAGTGGCGGTGTTATGGAGCTGGGTGTAGGTGCTCTTTATTTTTTAAAATAAATTTAGAGTTCCCAATTATTTTTTCCAATTAAGGGGTAATTTAGCGTGGCCAATCCACCTATCCTGCACATCTTTTTGGGTTGTGGGGGTGAAACCCACGCAGACACGGGGAGAATGTGCAAACTCCACACGGACAGTGACCCAGGGCCAGGATTTGAACCCGGGTCCGTAGGCAGCAATGCTAACCACTGTGTCACCGTGCTGCCCGTAGGTGCTCTTTAGGATGAAGAAGATATGGCCAGAAGCTCAGCTCCACATCGCAGTATGGGGAACAAAGAAAATTACAGCACAGGAACAGGCCCTTCGGCCCAGCCTGCGCCCATCCAGATCCTTTATCTAAACCTGTTGCCTATTTTCCAAGGATCCACTTCCCTCTGTTCCCCGCCCGTTCATATATCTGTCCAGATACATCTTAAATGATGCTATTGTGCCCGCCTCTACCTCTGAACTATCTGGTTCAGCCTAACATAATGGCTTGGGAGGGGAAAGGAATCAGTGCAAGGGATCGGTTGGGCACGGAAGGCTTCCTTGCTTTTAAAATTCTCATGTTCAGTCTACCTAATGTTTAATAGGAGGAAATTGCAGCTCATCCAGGACATAGAAGTAGTGGAGGGGGTTCAAGAGAAGTGCTGGGTGTCATCCCCTTATATTTAGAATTGGAGATTATGTCTTCAGATAATATGATTGAAGGTCGGCATGTAGATGAGAAATAGAAGAGAAGCTTATTCCGTGGAGGACTGCAACAGTAGCATGAAGGCAGTAGCAAGATAAACCATTGTAGCACAACTCTACATAGGTAGGATCGGAAACAGGCAAGGCAGTTGCACTCAGCTGAACAGTGGACGAGAAGTTGGAGCAGAATAGTACATTCGAACACGTCAGAGGCTGCACAGAGCTCAAGAAGAATGAGGAGGGTCAGTTCACCTCTGTCACAATCATAGGATGAAATTTGTGACTTTTCTTAGAGCTGCTTCAAACTTATGGTCGGGGCTGAATATCTGACTGGAGAGGTATAAATGAGAAGTTGAACAAAAGGTAGTCACAGATTTGAGCAGCAACATGTTCAAGTGCTTGAAAGGAAGAGAAGATGGGAAGATTGTGTTGTATTTGCAAGATTAGAAGTACCAGAGGTAAACTTTTTTCGGAAGGTGTTATTACTGATGATTTGAAAGGGAGCACAGAAGGAAATATTTACAATAAATAAATCATTGTTCCTAATTTTCTGAAGGTTTCCATTAACAATGTTGGGAGAAAGTGAATTTCTCAATTCCCCACCAAGGAAGACTGTCCGATTTGGTGGAACTGTCACAGAAACCTTAAAGAAGTATAAAGAGGTAAAATAAATTATACCAATTAACTTTCCAGAAATGTTTTTGCCTATTTGTACATTGATTCAAAAGATGCATTTTTTCTTAGGGAGATACTGTTGATTACGATTTGCTCATGACACAACTGGTCGATCCGGAGATAAAGGTAAACAATAAATTGTGTTATTTCACTCAATGTAACAGTTTACTGATATGCATTTGACACTTTACGATCCAAGCAATTCACATTTGATCTCAAAAGTTTGAAGTGCTGAATAATATTGCTTTTTTAATTTTCGAAATTGGGTGGCGCAGTGGTTAACACCGCTGCCTCACAGTGCTGAGGACTCGTGTTCGATCCTGGCTCTGGGTCACTGTCCTTGTGGAGTTTGCACATTCTCCCCATGTCTGCATGGGTCTCACCCCCACAACCCAAAGTTGTGCAGAGTAGGTGAATTGGCTAAATTGCCCCTTAATTGGAGAAAAGATAATTAGGTACTCTAAATTTATGGGGGGAAAAAGGTTGAGAACATATGCAAACCAGTAAAGAACAGCAAACCAGTACGTACCAACATCAGATCAGTGGGAAGTGTTGGATTAAAGTTGTAGTGTGAAGCTAGAATCCAACCCTAATCCGATTCTGGAACGAAGCTGGGTGAAACCTGAGTTTAGCACCAATGCTACTTTTGTTGTGTGAGTTTACATTAAACCTATCTGTCCCACTGCTAACTGCAATACATTTTGAGCTGTTTGTTATTGTTTTAATACATTTAGAGTCCCCAATAATTTTATTCCCAATTAAGGGGAACCCCCCCCCCCCCCCCCCCCCCCCCGGTGTTTGTACCATTTGGCCGTGTATATATTTCTTACTGTTTTAATAAAAGGATATGGCCAATCCACCTAACCTGCACATCTTTGGGTTGTGGGGGTGAAACCCACGCAGACCCGGGGTGACTGTGCAAACTCCACACGGACAGTGACCCAGGACCGGGATTGAACCCGGGTCCCTCAGCGCCGTAGGCAGCAGTGCTAACCACTGTGCCGCTCCACATTATATCTAATACGATAATGCATAGGATTTTCACAGTAACTTCATTGCAGTGTTAATGTAACCCTACTTGTGACAATAATGAAGATTATTACTATCTAATGTCTTTTGGTAAATTAAATCTTCCGTCCTTACCTGGTCTTACCTACACGTGACACCAGATCCACAGCCATGCATTTTACTCTTAGCTGAAATGGCTGAGCAAGCCACTCCTCAAGGGCAATTTGGAAGGGGCAATAAATGCTGGCCTTGCCAGTGAAGTTTGCATCCCAAGAAATAATTTTTAAGAAGTAGTCTTGAAAATGGGAGCAGACATGCAAGGAACAGGTCCACAATTTCTTGATGCAGTTCACTCTCAGCCCACCGTAATTTGGGCAGCATGATTTTTTTTATTCGGCTGATGATTTAACCAGTTCATAAATATGAAATTACCGTTTTATGTTCTGCCACAAAACTGTGTTAATATGGTTCAGGGATGGTGATTCAGACTTTCTAAAGATTTGTGGCTCCGTGGGTAGTGCCCGCAGCCTCTGACCCAGAAGCTCTGGGTTCAGTTCCCATTCCAGGGCTTGTTAGCCACGGAAGGACGTTCATGATGCATTTCAACAGGTTGAAAATCAGCCTGCTAACTCTTTCACCACTTCCCCAATATTCCTCAAAGGGAAAAAAGTGACGAGCAGATATGAAACAAACATACTTTAAAAAAATTCTTTGAAGCCTGTAAGTGAGATTACATACTGAGGTAATTCTCACTAAGCCAATTACTGTTTGCAGACTTTAAACGGCATTTATATTAATTATATCAAATCTAACTGTAAGAATGGAAACTTAACACAACAATTATCTTGACCATAAGCAATAGGAACAGGAGGAGGCCATTCGCCACCATTCAATAGGACTATGGCTGATCGGACATTCCTCACATCTGCTTTCCTGCCCTTTCTCCCTAACTCTTGATTCCCTTTCTGATCAAGAATCTATCTGTCTCAGCCTTAAGTACACACCAGGACTCTGCCCCACAGCTCTCTGTGGCAAGACGTTCCAAAGGCACTCCACCCTCAGAGAAGAGATTCCTCCTCATCTCGGTCTTAAATGGACTCCCTGTTATTCTGAGACTATGGCCTCTGGTCCGAGACTCTCCCATGAGGGGAAACATCCTCTCCTCATTTACCCTCTCAAGCTTCTTAAGAATCCGAAATGTTGCAATGAGATCACCTCTCATTCTTCTAAATTCCAATGAGGAGAGTTCCAACTTGTTTAACCTTTGCTCATAAGACAATCCCTCCACACCGGTGATCATCTGAGTAAACCTTGTCAGAACTGCCTCCAAGGAAATACCTTTCCTTAAATAAGGGGACCAAACCTCTCACAGTGCTCCAGATGTGGTCTCACCAATACCTGTACAGTTGCAGCAAGACTTCCCTCCCCTTATACTCCAACCCCCTTGAAAATAAGGCCAACATTCCATTAGCTTTCCTGAATACTGTGCTGCATCTGTGTGCTAGCTTCCTGAGTTTCGTGCACAAGTATCATAGAATGCTAACATAGAACATTACAGTGCAGTACAGGCCCTTCGGCCCACGATGTTGCACCGTCCTGTGAAACCCCTCTAAAGTCCCTCTACACTATTCCCTTATCGTCCATATGCCTATCCAATGACCATTTAAATGCGTTTAGTGTTGGCGAGTCCACTACTGTTGCAGGCAGGGCATTCCACGCCCTTACTACTCTCTGAGTAAAGAACCTACCTCTGACATCTGTCCTATATCTATCTCCCCTCAATTTAAAGCTATGTCCCCTCGTGCTGGACATCACCATCCGAGGAAAAAGGCTCTCACTGTCCACCCTATCTAATCCTCTGATCATCTTGTATGCCTCAATTAAGTCACCTCTTAACCTTCTTTCTAACGAAAACAGCCTCAAGTCCTTCAGCCTTTCCTCATGATCTTCCCTCCATACCAGGCAACATTCTGCAGAAGAGGGCCATTCAGCCCATCAAGTCTGCACAACCTTCTGAAAGAGCCCCCTACCCTATCCCCGTAACCCCACCTAACCTGCACATCCCTGGATACTAAGGGACAATTTTACCATGGCCAATCCACCTAACTTGCACATCTTTGGACTGTGGGAGGAAACCGGAGTACCCAGAGAAACCCACGCAGACATGGGGAGAATGTGCAAACTCCACACAGTCACCCGAGGTTGGAATTGAACCCAGGACCCTGGCTCTGTAAGGAGGCAGTGCCACCATACCTCCAAGTCCCTTTGTGTTGCAGCTTTTGTCCATTTAAACAATACTCTGTTATTTTGTTCTCCCTTCTGAAATGAACAACTTCACATTTTCCTACATAATATTCCATTTGCCAACATTTTGCTCACTTACTTAACCTATCAATATCTCTGCAAACTGTTTGTATCCCTCTCACAACCTGCCTTTCCACCTTTGTCTGTGTCTTCTGCAAATTTGGCTACAGTACATTCGCTTCCAAATCATTAATATATATTGGAAATGGTTGTGATCCCAGCACTGATCCCTCTGGAACCCCACTGGATACAGGTCACCAACCTGTACGTACTGTGGAAATACTTTTCACTGTACTTTGGTACATGTGACAAATCTAATCAATCAAAGAGCCCCTATCCCCACTCACTATTTTCTGCTCATTTAAAAAAAAATTAAAGTGCCCAATTCTTTTTTATCCAATTAAGGAGCAATTTAACTAGCCTGCACATCTTTTGGGTTGTGGGAGCGAGATGCACGCAAACATGGGAAGAATGTGCAAACTGCACACGGACAGTGACCCGGGCTGGGATCGAACCCGGCTACTTGGAGGCGTGAGGCAGCAGTGCTACCCACTGCACCACTGTGCCGCACATTCCCTGCCCATTAACAAATTCTCTATTAGCCTTTGGACGAAAAATCTAGTCAAACATACCATTCAAGCCTATAGGATAAAATATCTTTCATTTAACAGTGATTCTGTTTCCTTCTGTAAATATATTGTAGAGTAAAATATATTTGTTCAGACGGGCTGTTATATTGGGTTGCTTTTCATGTGTTTTTCTTTGCTTTGGCTCATTTAGGAGCACATTCGGCTTGAGACACAACTTGTGGGTTGAGGTCCCACTCCAGAAACCTTTGCACAAAATCTAGGTTGACACTGTAGTGCACTATTGAGGGAGTGCTACACTGTCGGAGGTGTCATCTTTTGGATGAAGCGTTAAACCGGGGCCCTGCCTGCTGTCAAAGGTGGAAGTAAAATATCCCAGGACACTATTTTGAAGAAGGGCATGGAGCTGTCCTTGGCGTTCTGATCAATATTTATCCCATCGTGAATATCACAGAAACAGATGATCTAGATTTTGAGCACATTGTTGATTATGGGAGCTGTGTGCAAATTAGCTCCTGCACTTCCCACAATCATTGACTACACTTCAAAAAGGACCTTGTTGTTTGCAAAGTGCTTTGGAATGCCCTGAGATTCATGAAAGGCACTAAATACTTGCAAACGTGTCTGACTTTTCTTGTCCTCTATTGGATTATGAATGTATTTCTTGAAGTGTTTCTGATGAGATGTTAAACTGAAGCCCCTGTGATAGTTCAGGGAGGCATGAAAGATCCTCTGGCATTGAGCAGAGGTCTGCTGGTGTCCTGGTCAGTTTTATTCCCCTCGACGAATACCATCAACAAGCAGATTAGTTGATCATTTAAAAAAAAAGATTTTCTTAGATTTGCTGTGCAAAGTGGCTGCGACATTTACATATTAATAGTGACAGTATTTCAAAGCAATAGTTTGGTTGTAATGCACTTTCTAAGGACGTCATAAGATTCTGAATATAAATCCTGTTCTTAGATTGAATGAATCTGCCTTGGCGTACTAATGACTGATTGAATGTAACATTCCTATTTTGGTTATTAAATTTTTTGTGCTTCATGCTTTTCTTTCCTCAGGATGCTCAAATAATCAACTGGCTTCAGGAATTTCGTGGTGCTGTAACACAATTAACAAAGGACTTTGAGCATCTCGTTAGCAAAATATTGGTTAGTTTCTTCAGATTTTCTTTCACAGCTCTTTGTTTTGTACTTATGGAGATTTGGTCAGAAAACATTTGCTGTATTTTATTATTGAATAGATCTTAATGGGTTTGTTTCCTAATCTGGCGTTTTGATATTATCTAACTGCAAGATTCAACTGTTAATTAAGGTAATTAAATAAAACCTGCAAATTTAAACAAAAATTGGAACCAACTTAAGGTGTTAAGTCAAATTATAAAAATATATATATTTCAGAAGCTGCCATGGTTGTGTCGAAGTCTTATGGTGGTAGAGGAATACTTGGCCTTCTTAAGCAACCTAGTGTCGGCACAGACAGTGTACCTGAGATCTTGCCTTAATATGCTGGTCTCCAATTTTATACCAGGTAAGAAAGTATTGCTTTTGAATACATTTTGGAACTGAACAGTCCTTTGTCCCTTAACTGTGAAGGAGAGTGAAATGAAATGAAATGAAAATCGCTTATTGTCACAAGTAGGCTTCAAATTAAGTTACTGTGAAAAGCCCCTAGTCGCCACATCCTGGCGCCTGTTTGGGGAGGCTGGTACGGGAATTGAACCGTGCTGCTGTCCTGCCTTGGTGTGCTTTAAAAGCCAGCTCTTTAGCCCTGTGCTAAACCAGCCCCTTTAGTGGTTGTGTTCACTTCAGTTCAAGTTGTTAATCAGAGACGGGTCTTTCAGCTGCATGCTTTTCTATGCAGAGCAATGTTTTCAGGTACTTTTTAATAGACTTGTTTTAACGGGCCATAACAGAATCATTTCTATTGTAGTTTCTTCCTTATAAATCACGTTTTCCTGCTGAGAATGGAGATGCGCTGTCAGTGTTTTGTGCAGCTGGCACTGTGAAACTCTGGTGTGAGTTTCTGCTGATCCCAGCAGCATGCAGTGCTCCAGCTGTTGCTTAGATTAGGAGGAGATGGGAACAGGAATTAACCCCAAATTCTAAATGAGTGTTAATGCTCTAACACTTGGTGCTTCGACAGCGCACTAGATTAGCAGACTTGGAGGAGCAGTCGGCACTCACTGTGTGATATTTATATTTTCTGTCCAGAACTAAATATAGGTTATACTGTGGTGTAGTGGTGATGCCTCTTGACTAGGAGATCCAGGGGCCCTGGTTAATTCTCTGGGAATATGGGTTCAGATCCGACCACTGCAACAGGTAGAATTTAAATTCAATTGATATAATCTGAAATTGAAAAGCTGATCTCAGTAACAGTGAGCATGAAATGTATCCCCATTGGCATAAAAACCCACCTGGTTCGCTAACCTCCAAAATAAATTGACTGTCCTTGCCCCATCTGGCCTACATGTGACTCCAGAACAACGGCAATGTGGTTGACTCTTAACTACCATTTTGAAGTGGGCCGTGCCTACATCCCATGAAGGAATAAATTTTTAAAAAATTGTTTCATTCACCATGTATGAGTTCTCTGCCAGATACAGGAAGAGAAATGGAGAGCTAAGAGATGGGAGAGAGCACATTTGTGGGGCGGCATGGTGGTGCAGTGGTTAGCACTGTTGCCTCACGGCGTTGAGGACCCGGGTTTGATCCTGGCCCCAAGTCACTGTTTTTGTGGAGTTTGCACATTCTCCCCGTGTTTGCTTGGGTGTCACACCTACAACCCAAAAGATGTGCAGGATAGGTGGATTGGTCATGCTAAACTGCCCCTTAATTGGAAAAAAATAGAGGAATATGTTTGTGATATTCAAATCGTAGGAGAATTTACGGAAAGAGAAGTTGTCACATGACTGATAAGAGAGACTGACGATTATATTTGATTGGATAAAGTATATTTAAAGAAAGGAGGCATTTAAGGGAGATGAGGTATTGAGTTAGTGAAGCTTGGAAATGGGATCTTTGTGTAGCCTTTAGTAAAATAACCTCCAAGTTTGTTTGTTCATCTATTTTATGACATTAATCAATGTATATCTATTTCATATAGGGAGAATTGTTATCCAAGAAAATGGCGTGGATATCTCAGACTCTGAAGATGAAGATGAAAGTAAGTAATTTATTTTTGTAAGGATAAGCATACTGACGTTTGCGTAATATGAATTATGAAGATTTAAATCAATATCTGAAATATCCCAAATACCGCTGTTTCAACACTGAAGACACACATCACTACATTCAACATCATCCATATAAGCCCACTTTTCCTGGAAATAAAAATAGAAAATGCTGGAAATATTCTGATTTGGCGGAACCAGTGGAGAGAGAAAGCGTGTTACCAGGCTGAATTTTCAACCCGAGGCAGAGGTAACCATACCGCCAATTTCTCGTTACAAGCTGGCATGCTGGTTTGTCAGCATGTTCCTGTCTATTTCCCCACCCAGGAGGTGACTTTTGGAGGGGGATGGAGATGTCAGGTAGGCAGAAATGCCAATTGAGCGCACTCTTCACCTGCCATCTGAATTTTTCAGGCAGTGGACGTCCTTCAATGCGACTGTATCCTGTTGGTGGCACAACGGTGGTGGCTTGGTGGCAGGTTGTTTTGGAGTGTGGGAGGGGAGAGGAGGTGGTGGGCCCAGCTTGTAGGTGCATCCTACAAAGTAGCCCAGCCGATCACAGGAGCAAGCCGTTCTGGGTAGGGGTTTCTCCCTTGGCAATGATTTCTTAGTGACTGTGCCATAGGAACATTGGAGTAGATCATTTGGCCCTTCAAACATGCTCCACCTTTAATTAAGACCATGACGGGGCAGCATGGTGGCGCAGTGGGTTAGCCCTGCAGCCTCACGGCGCTGAGGTCCCAGGTTCGATCCCGGCTCTGGGTCACTGTCCGTGTGGAGTTTGCACATTCTCCCTGTGTTTCCGTGGGTTTCACCCCCACAACCCAAAGATGTGCAGGCTAGGTGGATTGGCCATGCTAAATTGCCCCTTAATTGGAAAAAATTAATTGGGTACTCTAAATTTATAAAAAAATTAAGACCATGACTGATCTGGTAGTGGTCTGAACTTCACTCTCTTGCTTGACATTTGAAAGTTTTGTAGCAGGGCCCCCCACCAATAGTGTATTTCTTCCAGTGGACTGCTGGCTGCACAGAGCCTTTGGCACTCCCACTGGCCCTCCTAGCTGCCGAGCATGCCCACCATCCTGCGTTCCTAGAGACAGCAACTTAATTGATGGACACCCACTGGCGTCGGGATCAAGATTCCACAATTAAAATTCAGCTCAATGTTTCAGGTTGATGACCATGTCTGTTTCTCTCTAGATGATGCCACCATTGTTTGTATTGTATTTTATTTTGTTTTTTTAAAGAACTGGTCACCTTCGATATCAAAAAGATCAACCAAAACATATTGATCCATACAGCCTGATTTTATTGACAATATCCTCTGCATAAAATGAAAAATAGGAGCCTAATTTGGCATCTTCAAAGATTAATGAATTAGTGCCGGAAAGATTGCCTGTGACTTTTTATATGGCCATGTATATTCAAGTCGAAAGAAGGGCCTTCAAGTAATTTCTTATTTATCTTAAAGCTGCACTATATACCTTTAATTAGTAACATGAAGCTGCAAGGTAGATTCAGTTGGGAAATTTTTACCTTTTCCTAATCCCGACATTCAGAACCTTTTTCAGAAGTGTACACTGTGTGTTGAATGCTCATTGTGTGTGAAGAACATTCTGCTATCAATCCTAAATTTTGTTCACACAAGTTTGAATCTCTCCTTCTGTTGTCATAGTTTGGTTTGAAGTAGTGTTCCGGATGCTATTTTTAATCTTGGGCTACTTTATAAAAAAGGTGCATATAACTCACTGTTACATACATATTGAAAAGCCCACCTTTTTGTAGTTGTTCCAACGCAAATATTTTGTTGGAATTATTTTTGTGGTTATTCTTATCATATACCAGAGCTTCAGTATCTCCTTGTGACTTGCTAGATTGACCATATAAGTGTGTGATTTTTTTTTTCCTTTACTTTTTTGGTTATATGATTCTTTTTATATTTGTTCTATAATTTGCAAAGCATGAAAGCCACTGAAACCATTAAATATATTTTGACAAAATTCACCATTTACTGTTTACTGTTTTAACTGCTTAATGCTCTTCCTCTCCAGCCCCATTAGTATTTCTTTGTGGTTTTCATCTCTTCCCTTATGGAATCTTTTGATACAGTGACATTTGTGCCTGAAGGTATTCACTGTTCTAGGCCGTCTTGTCTCTCTTAATCACCTCTTCATTATTCAGTACATATTAAACGTTTTAAAATATTTATTTATTTGTTCATGGGATGTGGCCATTGCTGGCTAGACCATCATTTATTGTCCATTCCTAATTGCCCTTGAGAAGGTAGTGGTGAGCCACATTGTTGAACCGCTGAAGTACATGCAGTGTTGGTATATCCACTGTGCTGTTAGGGAGGGAGTTCCAGGGTTTTGATCCAGCAACAGTGAAAGAACAGAGATATAGTTCCAAGTAAGGATGGTGTGTGGCTTGGATGGGAAGTTGCAAGTGATTCCCATGCCTTTTCCTTCTAAGTGGCAGAGGTTATGGATTTAGAAGGGTCTGTTGAAAGAGCTCTGGTGAATTGCTGAAGTGATCTATAATCCTGTTAACTAATTATGTTTTTTAAAAATATTTTTATTCTCCATTTTGCACACTTTCCTTCAAAATTTACATCCCTCCAACAAGTAAACGGTAACAAATAAAAAGTCAATACCCTTAACATCAACGGCCCACCTGTCAATATATGCATCAAATAAAACAACCCCTCCCACGGTGGAAAAAAAACAAAGGAGAAAAAGAAAAAGGAGTCCGGAATCGCCCATGGTTACCATTAACCTATAGAGTCATCGCCCCCACCCCCCCGACACTCGATGCCATCAGCCTCCGAAAGAGTACCGTAAATAACACCCAAGAGTTGTAAACCCCCCCCCCCCCCCCCCCCCCCCAACCACCCCAACTCCTCCCCTCCACTTCCTCTTGTAAAACTCCTCCCCCCAACCTCGGTTCCTTCCCCCCAACTTTCCACCCCGGCTAGACCCTTCAGACCCTGTTCTGCCAGGCTCCGATGGCCGTAGCCCTTCCCCCCCACCTCACACCCGTTCACTGGCCGGCTTAAACCAGCCAGCGTGGAGGCCCCCGCCCTGGCTGGAACCACACCCTAAAGAACCCTCATTATGACTGAAAGTCCCATTTCTTTCCTTGTTCAAATATACACAACGTTGGCTCCAGTAGCCCATACACCAGCACGCAGTGAAACAAAAAAGAAAAAATACAGTCATGAGGTTACATCGGTACATGACCATTTCTCAATTCTGCCACAGTCCTTCTGCCTTTGCAAACTCCTCCGCTGCTTCCGCCATCCCAAAATAAAAGTCCTTGAACTTGTAGGTCACCCTCAGCTTCGCTGGATATACAATGCCGCACTGCACTTTGTTAATGAACAGTGCCCTCTTCACCCGGTTGAAGGCAGCCCGCCTCCTCGCCAGCTCCACCGTAAAGTCCTGGTATACGCGTATACCAGCTCCAGCCCACTGCACCACCCGCTTCTGCTTAGCCCAGCACAGGACTTTCTCCTTTACACTGTACCTACGGAAGCATAGAGTCACCACCCTTGGCGGCTCACTTGCCTTTGGTACTGGCCTCCACGACCGAGGAGCCCAATCCAGTTCATATCAGGAGGGATCCTACCCCTCCCCCAATAGTTTTGCCAACATCGTGGCAAAATACGCAGTCGACCTCGGCCCTTCAACTCCTTCGGGCAGCCCCACAATCCTCAAATTCTGTCGCCTGGATATGTTTTCCAGGTTTTCCATTTTGCCTTGCAGATCCTTGTTGATCTCTATCACTGTCCGCATCTCCTTCCCTATCGAGGTAAGTTGATCACCGTGCTGCAATAATGTCTCCTCCACTTCCTTCAGCGCCTCGCCTTGCTCCCGCACCTCCGCCACTGCGCTCGCCACCGCCGTCCTCACCGGGGTAATCGCCCCCTTCACCAGCACTTTCAAAACCGCCCCATCTCCTTCCTCGTTGCCTCCATGTGTTTTGTGAACTGCCTTTCGAATTCCACGGCCATCATCGTAGTTATTTCTTCAGCCATAAGCAATGCGGCCTCCCCTGGTGCTCCAGCCTCCATTTTCTTTACCGACCCCGCAGTGACCTTTCCACTCCCCGACGGACTTATCAGCTGTTTTCACAGCCATTTTTTTACTGATCCTCGAAATTTCCCTTCCCTGTGCTGTCTCCCGACTTTTACTGCCTTCGCTGCCCCGAGGACCGGACATTAACCCCCGACAATGCCGTTCCTGAACGGGAGCCCTCCATCGCGCGGCTGCCTCCCACCCACCGTCACCGGAAGTCCAACTAATTATGTTAAGTGATTTAACAATTGAATAGAATAAACTAACTTATAGTGATATTTCCTAATCAAATGTAATTTCAGTGTCTTGCAAAGTTATATGCCCTTTCAGCTGTTAAACTTAATGATCAAAGATTGTAGAATTACCTGTATATATTTTTTAAAGTCTAATGTAGGTCAGACTTAAATAAAATGTATACCCATTCACAATGCCCTCAGTCCTAATATTTTAGTGATAGAAATTAGTAGCTGGGAGGTGTGTGTGAGAGACCTGGAAGTGACTCTAGTTTTCTTGGGAGAACTTCTTGTGTGATTGAGTTGAGCAATTTCAATGGTGGGACTCTAAATACAGACTGATGTCCCACTATTTTGTGATAGGAGATCACCACCCTTAAATAAAACTATTTTTCATTCATTGAATACATTCCTGTGTTGTGTGTACATACCAGATGCAATGCATCGATCCTCAGGCATGTGCCCAAATTACAGCTCCTAAAGCATTGCAGGACTTTCCCAATTAAAGTCTTTTTGACTTGTGCTGCTGCAGACGCAAAGTAGATCTGATAGGAATTTCTAACGGTTACATTCTTTGCAGATCTTCCGAGAAATTTTGACATCTGTCATCGAGCTCTGCAAATGATTGCAAAATATGTGCCCTCGTAAGTATATCATACTGCTGCTGTTCATAGCTTATTTATACCTTCACTGACAAAGTGCAACAAAGTTTATTTAAAGAAGCTTATACATTTGTTGAACAAATTAATTGGCACATTTCTTATGAGATTCCTTAATCTATTTAATGCAACTATATTTCCAGTTAATTTCTAAATGAAATGGAGCAACACACAAGTTAGCAAGATTATTGTATCTTTCACTATATCAGTCTAAACACACAAATTGAGTTGTCATACATGAGTTTGAGCACTATGAAATGAAATGAAATGAAAATTGCTTATTGTCACGAGTAGGCTTCAATGAAGTTACTGTGAAAAGCCCCTAGTCGCCACATTCCGGCGCATGTCCGGGGAGGCTGGTACGGGAATCGAACCGTGCTGCTGGCCTGCTTGGTCTGCTTTAAAAGCCAGCGATTTAGCCTGGTGAGCTAAACCAGCCCCTAAAACTACCCTGGTTTTGTGCATTTTCGACCGTTTAACCTCAGTGTCGTTTTTGTTCACTAAACCCTGTGATATCATCAGTATTCAATTTTCAAAGAAAATATATAAACAAATAACCTCCAAAAAGTTTAAAAATTAATCATTTTTATAACTATTTGATTGAGAGAAAAGAGTGCTAATGGTAGGACGTTGTCTTTTAAAATATAAATCTCTTGGGGTGATTGGTTTTTACATTGAATTGTCAGCCATTGTTCATACTCTCCAATCTTGGTCAGGTGAAGGAGAGACGGCTTCCCTTTTTGTTCAGATCATAGATTGATAGACTAGCAGCTGACAACATGAATGGTAGTGGAATAGTAGCAACCAATCATGTCATCCCATCTGAGATAGAGTAATACTGCACAGATCAGCGGTCAGACTTGAAGCCTTCGAAGTATCCAACTGCTGTTGCAGTTGGCCCCTTTAGTTGTACCCTATTACTTTGTGCAATTATCACTTTAGGGCATACCGTGCTGGTTTCTTTTAAGTGTACAATTTCATGTAAAGTCGGGTGATGTCACAATAGCATTTTGTTACTGTACTGGACATAGTATGGCAATTTGGATATTCATAGAATCATACAATCTCTGCAGGGCAGAAGGAGGCCATTTGGCCCATTGAGTCCACACCAACCCTTCAAAAGAGCACCCTACCTAGGCCCAATCTTTTGCCCTATCCTTGTAACCCCACTCAAACTTTGGACACTTTAGGGAAATTTATCATGGCCAATCCACCTAACCTGCACATCTTTGAACTGTGGGAGGAAACCGGAGCACCTGGAGGAAACCCACACAGAGACTGGGAGAATGTGCAAACTCCACACAGTCACCCAAAGTCTGAATCAAACCCAGATCCCAGGCGCTGTGAGGCAGCGGTGCTAACCACTGTGCCACCATGGCGCCCAAATGTGTTTCTTGAGCTGATTTTTTTTTAATTGTAAAATTTCTGTACTTCAATTCAGCTTAAAAGGAGCCAGGTTCCATTCTATATATAGAATAAGCGGTTAGATAAATTGAATAGGTGAAACTAAATTCTGTAGGTTTGGACGCCAACTTGTTTGATTTAATATTGACAAAATGTACATGTCAGTTCAGATGTTCAGATATTTACTATAGTAGGGTACCCTTTGGGTCTGCCTTTTACTTTAACCCTCCAGATTAATTTTCAATTCAAAGCACCAAATAATTACTTTAAAAAAATGTTTTTTTTAATTTAAAAAAAAAATTCAGAGTACCCAATTCATTTTTTCCAATTAAGGGGCAATTTAGCGTGGCCAATCCACCTAGCCTGCACATTTTTGGGTTGTGGGAGCAAAACCCACGCAGACACGGGGAGAATGTGCAAACTCCACACGGACAGTGACCCAGAGCCGGGATCGAACCTGGGACCTTGGCGCAGTGAAGCCGCAGTGCTAACCCACTGCACCACCGTGCTGCCTGCACCAAATAATTATTGAAAGTAAATGGCCGCGATCTTCCCAAAAGAGAACAAAGTTCCCGAGCGAGCATGTTTAGCCGTGTGTTTCCCGGCACTCGCAGTGCCGATAAACACATGGCTATTCAACGCGACTTGCTTTGAATAAGGAGCCTGAGCGTGGAATGCACGGCCGAGACCACTCATAACTCCGTTTTTTACAACGGGGAGCTCTGCTCGCTGGAACTCCCGTTGTAGTGAGAGATCGGGATGCCATTTTTACATGGCATCCCAATCTCTGAGTCCCACGACCTCGGCCTCTCATGGGATTGTGAGGGGATTGAATCCCAAAGCCTCAGGTACCTCGGGAATCTGCACATTAGAGTGAGGCTTAATGCCTCGCTCTAACATGCAGATTGGCCAAAAACTGATCCCGCCCATTGTGAGCGGGATTCTCCTTGCAACGTCTCACAGCTTACACCAGCCATTCTGTGCTGCGGAGAGCTGCTTTTCTGGCGCAGCCTGGCTGGAAGATCGCGCCCACCATGTTGATACACCTAGATGTCAGATAATTTTCTCCAAACCTTTCAAATCAGCGATTATCTTGTGATCTTAGTGTTATGCAGTAGATGGCGATATTGCAACACATTCATGGAACTACGTGACATTCTCACTGGAATATAGGCTTTATTCATGTAGATGAGATAACACCCAAACAGAATGATAAATATCAAAATGTTAACATGTAGGCTTCAACCCAGTTATAGTTCCACAATCCCATTGATGATTATTAAATTGCATTAACCAGATGCCAGCTTATTTAGCATTCTCTGTAGTATTCTCATGAGGCAATCTAAGCAATGAGCTGAATTTTATGCTGTTGGTCTCACTTAATACCTTAGAAAAATGATACATCATGTTGATTGCGGTGTAACTAGGTTTTTAATGGCATACTAATTTCGTAATTGCTGATAAAACTCCCTCACTGGTCCTGGAAAGCTCTTTTTATATTTGTGGAATATCAAACTTCTCCATAATAAAATTGTTAATTTTTAAAGATTTGTTTATTTTTGTTTTAGCTTCTAATCTTCCATACATGGTTTAACTACCTGAAAATGTAATCTAAAAGTGAATGATATTAAGCCCTTTTAACTTCTTTGTTTTCTGTGTGTGATTGCCTCAATGTAATTAGCTGCTTACTTGCTTGCTGACATCACTGCTGCTGCATGTCTGGAGATCCTTTGACTTGGCATCAGATTTAAACTACTGTCAGGAAATGGGAACATCCCATCATAGAAGTCACCAGGTCTTTCTTTGAATTCAGTGGCAAACACCCTTACATTATCACTCATTGCAAAATCCAGCCTTTATTTTCTCCTCTATCACACAATGCATTCTCATAATATAAGATATGAGGGGATGGCACGGCGGCACAATGGTTAGCGCTGCTGCCTCACAGCTCCAGGGACCTGGGTTCAATTCCGGCCTTGGGTGACTGTCTGTGTGCAGTTTGCACTTTCTCCCTGGGTGCTCTGGTTTCCTCCCACTGTCAAAAGAAGTGCAGGTTAGGTGGATTGGCCATGTTAAAATTGCCCCTTAGTATCCAAAAGGTTACTGGGTTACGGGGATGGAGTGGATGTGTAGGCTTAAGTAAGTGCCCTTTCCAAGGGCTGGTGCAGACTCGATGGGCCAAATGGCCTCCTGCACTGTAAAGTCTATGCTGCTATGATATTAATACTGATTTCTGTATTGTTAAGCTATTTTTCTTGTGTGCTGTCCGATATAAGACAATGGCCTAAAGTCAGCATCAAAAGTAGGGAATAAAGTCCCAATTAGTAAACAAAGTAGGGTTATTATATATAATCTCAAACATCCGATCTGAGAAGGTGCTTGTTTTGAAATATCTTGAGCGGCTTAGAGATGTTCCATTCCATTTACATAGCCGAGCCTTGGAGAGCTGTATGATGCCACATTTAAATCATAGGTATTTCATTTAGAGTACAGGCTTGTGACTGCATAGAGAATCCTACCCCTACCCTCCAGCTTGTAATTTAAGGCTGGAGTGGAGACATATTTTGCATGAATGTGGTCTCTTGCTCTCCCCATGGTGGGCGACCTGTTTCCTCACAGGATATTTCCTGCATTTTAAAAGCCTGAACAAGTACTGCTTTGAATAACGTGGCGAGAACAGTGAACCATGTTGAAAGTGTTAGTTGTATCATTATTTTTTTCCAAAATGCAAACATGGGGAAATTGATCAATTGCATCTATTGTGGCAACTGTATTTTTATTCATGTATTTTAAATAAAATAAAAAAATAAACCAGTTGATTACAGTATCTCAATAGGATGCCTATAGCCAGAATAGGAGCGAACTGCATATAGTGTCCAATCTGTAGATCATTTTTTGTTTTTTATACTTCTGTCGTTTTTGAGACATTTTCCTATGTTAAAGGCCTTGTATAAATTAAAGTTGTTGTTTCTGTGAGATCACTTCAATTTTTAAAATAATGCAATGAACTAAATGTACATGTTTATTTTTGGCAGAACACCACAATTTTTGATGCCGATACTAGTTGAAAAATTTCCATTTGTAAACAAATCAGCCAGAATCTTGGTAAGTAGAGTATCTTCTTTGTAATCAAATTCCCCCCAAAATCTTTATCATGCAGATTGTTTTTTTTAATGCAAAGTGCCTAATTATTTTTTTTCCCAGTTAGGGGGCAATTTAGCATGGCCAATTCACCTACCCTGCACACCTTTGGATTGTTGGGGTGAAACCCACGCAGACACAGGGAGAATGTGCAAACTCCACACGGACAGTGACCCAGAGCCGGGATCGAAGCCTGGTCCTCAGCGCCGTGAGGCAGCAGTGCTAACCACTGCTTCACCATACCGCCCATTATAATGCAGGTTGTTAGCAAGGTTACCAATTAATCACACTTGACTTCTGTGATTATTGAAGATTATAAAAATTAATCCCGCAAGTTTCCCAACGGTTCCAGCAAATTATTTTCTCCTTTCTCCACTCTGATGAAAATGGCAGGAATTCACATGTTCAGTGGACATAACAAATGAGTCTTTCAAGGATTTTAACGTGGCAGTAATTTAGGGACATTTGGGTGGTCACTCACTCTCCTCCATTCTTGAATGTAGAATTTTGCCCCTCTATTTGCACATGATGCTTACGGCGATTGTAGTGTTTTTCTTAGAAATATCAGGACACCCAACCTGGCTCCTGGTGAGCAAAGCAAGGCTGTTAACTTCCTTCAATAAAAAAACAAGGGAAGAATCTAAAGTACAAATTGGGGGGGAAATAAAGTCCCATCTTGTGAGATTTGATTGAAGTGCCATCATGCGATAAATGTAGAAATGGAAAGGAAGTGAATGAAAGAAAACATAATTAATGGTCAAGCATTTTTGTCGCAAAGTCGATAATTTTGTTTTGTTGAAACTCTGATTTAACATCGCAATAGAAATAATTAGAATAAAATGGCCATAAAGCCAATTAATTAGAGATGTGATTCTATAAACTAATACTCTTTTTACTGTCACACTGGCATTCTCCTGAATGCTTCCCCATCTGCAGACATCAGCCAAAGTTGTCCCAGTAGACCCAATTAATTTTGGGGGTTTTTGTTAGCTGGGAAAATTAGTAACACATTTTATTTTGAAAAACATGTTTCAAATTAATTGAGAATTCTTTTACTGCACTGTGACATACTAACATGTGTGGTTTGAAATTACTGGACCATAAATTTTTAATATATACTTTTCTGATTTAATTTGCCAGGAATGTTATGTGCATAATTTACTGAGGATCACTGTATATTTCCCAGAGCTGCGCTCAGAAATATTGGAACTCGTAGTGGGAAAACTATTAAAACTGGATGTAAGTACCCAGAGACTTGAAGCAAAAAGTGTTTGTTGGGCTTGCTTCCTGCTTTAATTAAATACTTGAATTCCTGCCAATACAATATGGTCACTGACAGCTCTTCTACATGTGTGCACTTGTCGGCTCGGGTGCAGAAGCCAATGGCATTATTCGCAAGAGACAGAAATCCACTCTCATAAATGGTGATAGCTTCTTTTTGGCAGTGATCAAACTTTGAATATCCTGTAGTGGGTGGGTACTCGGGTGTGGCATTTCCCCAGCGTTGTGTCTCCTTTTTTCTCTCTCGCGAAGAGTGGGTCCCATTTGCCAATTACGTTTTTCAGCCCTATCTGTGAGGTTTGGGGTGAGATAAGGATGGAGGGGCTCATTAAGTGTTAATTTGATTTCGCCGGTGATGTAATATTTGCAATTCCAAGCCAAGGGGTGACCGTGCATGCTCCCTGTTGCACATTGCGTATGTGCAGTGTTGGCAGAAAACGCAGCCTTAATTAAAATGAGCAACATTTCTCAGACACTGGTAGAACAATGCATTTGAAATTTAGAACATAGAACTGTGTAGCACAGTACAGGCCCTTTGGCCCACGATGTTGTGCCGATCTAGTCTGAAACTAAGATCAAATCAACCTACTCCCAATCATTCTAGTGCACTCCATATGCCTATCCAAGGTCTTGTACAGTTGCAGCATAACCTCCTACTTCCTGTGTTTCAATGCATTATTGAAAAATTGCAGCAACCAGCAAGTGTACAACAAAGTCTCACACTCATCAGCAAACACAAAATAGCCAAATAGTCTGTTTTAATGATGTTGGTTGAGGCATATAAGTTGGTCAGGATGGTTTGAGAACTCCCATGCCCGTCAAATAGTGTGATGGGATTTCTCACATGTCCTGACAAGAGGCAGTAGGAACTTTCACTTCATGGGCCAAGCCTTGCCAGTCAAATAGTAGATTTGAAGATCCTGAAATGAAAAATGAAAATCGCTTATTGTCACAGGTAGGCTTCAATGAAGTTACTGTGAAAAGCCCCTAGTCGCCACATTCCGGCGCCTGTTCGGGGAGGCTGGTACGGGAATTGAACCATGCTGCTGGCCTGCCTTGGTCTGCTTTAAAAGCCAGCGATTTAGCCCAGTGTGCTAAACCAGCCAATGCTGTAGGAGATGGTAAAGCACCGAGTGCCTTCCTTCTGAAAAGTAAGCAGCAAGGGACATCTCTTCTATCTCGTGTGTGCGTCATTGTTGTGACATGGCCTGGATATGCAGCGTCTTGGCTAGGTATTTGTCTGCTAGATCTCACTTTGTAAGACCATCTGTCTATCCTTGGCTGAAAACATTCTCTAGCCTCTCTGCATCCTTGAGGGCAAAGGGAATGTCCATACCTGTAGGGCTGTACTATTGGTTATTTCAGGCAAACTGTCTTGAGGGGATTTACTTTATTTCCTTCTGGTTTTGATCCGAATTTAAGGACAAATTCAACAACTTACATTTATATAACACATTTAATGTAGCAAAACATCACAAGGTGCTCAACAAGTGACATTAATAAAAACATTCTTGACACTGAGGTAGGTTTTAAGGAACGTTTTAAAGGAATAAAGCGGGGGAAGAGAGATTGAGAGCTTTAGGAAGGAAATTCCAAGACTTGGAGCCAAGCCACGTCCAGTGTTGGAGCGATTAAAATCTGGGATGTGCAAAAGGCCAAATTTGGGGGGTATTTGGGAACCCCACCCAGCCATTCCATATCTTCCTCGTTCAGGAATCCCTGCCACTTACCTTCTCTGTTTTCCGGGACTTGTGCCAGGCAGTTCCCTGCACTCCCTCTTAGGGCCACTGCAGCGCTGTGCCTGGAGGGACTGGGGAGCTGCCAGCCAATCTGATTGGCCAGCAGTTCTCCAAGACGGGACTGCCTTCCGAGTGAGGGCCGGAGTTCCCGCTTTATGCCATTCAAAGCTCGTTAGAGTGTAATATAGCACTGGGGCTGCTGGAGCCAGCGGGGATGTGTTCAGGCCTGTTTTATTATTCCAAATTATTAATGTAAATTGTGAATAGCCGTGGTCCCAGCACTGATCCTTGTACAATACCATTTCACGCTTCTGCCATTCTGAATAAACTATCTTATACTCCCACTCTCTGCTTTCTGTCTTGAAGCCAATGAGCAATCCATTTTGCTACTTGCCCCCTGATTCTGCATTCTTTAACCGTATTCATTTTTCTGTATGGTGCACCTTACTGAAGGACTTTTGAAAATCCAGATGAATTACATTTACAGCATTATATTAAATTCAGATTTAATGTACAAATACTGCTATCCTAGTGAAGCTTCTGGAACGCAAATATTATTTCACTCCTTTGTTCGCTGTTAGTTGTACTTAAATTAAGTCAGAACTGTGTATTCTTTTCTGATTCGATATTTGTCTGATATCCATTCCTGGACCCTGAAGGATATATTTAATTACATCTTAATAGAACCTAAAACTACCTTTCAAAAAGTCAAATAAATATTTGATGCAAAATAAATGTATGATATTGGTTCCATCATTCCCAGGTGAGTGCCTCACGTAATAACATTGAGGATGCAGAAGAAGCTGTCGAGGCTAACAATGGATTGCCAACATGTGCAGAGGAAGGGCTGTTTGATATGGTAAATAATTTGAAACATGTTTCAACCTTGCATCATCCGTGAGCATTTATTTTGTGTATCAGTTGAAAGTTCTGTGTAACTTGAATGTAAACATTTAAGGCATGATGTAGAACGCCTTTTTGCCACGAATGTAAATATAACTACATAGACTTTGGTTCCCTTTAGCTTGCATGTTACAATCCTACCTTCTCTCATTTCTATTGGTCTGGGCAATGCATGGAGTACATTTCTCTCTCACTTTCATATTGCTACGGTCCTAGACTTTTACATTGACTAGGGAATATCAAAAGCTTTGTTAAATTGTTAGTGGTTAGTCTATGACTCTATGTTGCAGAATTTTGAAATGTTAATTTTAAAATTTAAAAAAATAATAAATTTAGAATACCCAATTCTTTTTTCCAATTAAGGGGCAATTTAGCATGGTCAATCCACCTACACGGCACATCTTTGGGTTGTGGAGTGAAACCCACTCAGACACGGGAGAATGTGCAAACTCCACACGGACAGTGACCTGGGCCTTGGGTTGAACCCGGGTCCTCGGCGCCATGAGGCGGCAGTGCTAACCATTGCGCCACTGTGGTGCCCTATGCTTCTACATTTTGTCAGTTTGGTGGATTTTAAGATTAGGTATATACAATACCACAGTTCAATTATCAACTTTCCTGTGATCTGGAAACTTTACAGTAAATGTGCCTCAAAGAATATAAAACAATCAGGAGGATAAAATCATAACAGAGTAGTTAAAGTATGAATGACTTCTGGGGTAGCTTTTTTTAAAACTAGTATTGAAAGGGTGCATGTGAGACACACGAGTCTGAACAAATAATAAATGGGCTGGACCTGGGCAAATATTTTGTCTTTGGTATCGGCAACACTGTCTCACTCCATTGGATTGGCAAACCCTGTTGCAAAACAAAAGTGATGCATTCCCAATTATTACCTGACACCATGTGAAGAATGCTTCCTGTCATTTTTTCCAATTAAGGGGCAATTTATCGAGGCCAATCCACCTACCCTGCACATCTTTGGGTTGTGGGGGCGAAACCCACGCAGACAGGGGGAGATTGTGCAAAGTGACCCAGAGCCGGGATCGAACCTGGGACCTCAGCGCCACCGTGCTGCCCTCAATCATTGTGGTTTTAATATCCATTGGCAATGGGAATTGTGCAGTTAGTTCATCTCTCATCGCCACCGTGCCGCCCTGCTTCCTGTGAAAGTTGTAACACTTTATGACAATCGACAATGGTTTCATGGTTACCTTTCGGCTTTTTATTCCAGATCTTTATTGAATTCAACTGCCACCATTTGCCGTGGCGGGATTCGAACTCAGGTTCCCAGAGCATGACTCTGAGTCTCTGGATTACTAGTCCAGCGACAATACCACTAGTCCACTGCTTTCCCTTGTGAAAAATGGTTTTCTTATCATTTGTGGTTTCTTCTTCATGGCCTGCTGTTTTTTGTGTTTTCTGTCTGTATAGGATGAAGATGAAGAAAAGCAGCAAGTCCATTCGGCACTGCCAAATGATATGATGGCTCATCCAATGGCTGAACGATTGGATATTCTGATGTCTGTTTTGCTGGCTTACATAAAGGACGTTTGTTATGTCAATGGTACTAACAACAATGACTTGCTATTCACTGGTGCCTTCTAAGTAATAAAATATTCCCAAATGTTTCACGAAGAAGAGCATGTGGAGTGCTAGAAGAAGTAGAATTGACTAAATAATGGTCAAAAAGAAAGTAACAAAGCAAAAAGATTTAGTGAGGGAATTCCAGAAGTTAAAACTAAAATTGCTCTCTCTGGTGAGAAGCACTGAAGGGTGCCGGGGTAGATATTTAAAGATATTGGACGGGCTCTTCCCAAAAGGGAACAAAGTCCCTGAGCAAGCATATTTTGGCTGCGTGTTTCCCAGCTATTCAACACGACTCGCTTTGAATAAGGGGCCCAAATGGGGAACACGCGGCCGAGGCCACACACAGCCCTTTTGTTTACAATGGGGAGCTCTGCTCGCCGGAACTCCCTGTTGTAGCGCGAGATCGGGGTGCTATTTTTAAATAGCATTCCAATCTCCCAGGCCCACAGAAAAATACCCGGCCTCCTCCCCTCTACAACCCGAATGCAACATGGGAGGGTCTCTCTCTCTCTCTCTCTTTTTCTCTCTCTCTCCCTCCACCCCCCCCCCCCCCCCCCCCCCTCCCACACACACACACACACACAATACCAATGGAGGGCAATAGATTCTTGATACACAAGGAGTGAAAGGTTATTGGAGGTAGTATTCAGCAATGTGGAGTTGAGATTACAGTCAGATGAGCTGTGATCTCATTGAATGGTGGCTCAAGGAGCTGAATGTCTCAATTTGTAAGTTCCTACAAATGGCAGAATGAGAGAATTGTGGATTGGAGGAGTTTGCAGAGTTGGGATGAGGAAAAGCTGTGGAGCGATTTGTGAACAAAGACCAGGGTTTTGATTTTGTTACGTTTAGGGACGGAAGTCAGCGGTGATGGTCAAATAGCCCTTAATACAGTCATGGAGAAATTGGGGGTCAGGAGATTGTTTGGAATCTGATGCACATGGTAACACAAGCTACAGTGTAATGGAGTGGTGGTGGAGGTGAATTAGGGGTGAAGGTGGAAAGTACTAAAGGGATTAAAGTAAGTGCTTATGCTGTGGATAGGGTATAGAGTTTGAAGTTCAATTTGGGGCCTGATAGGATATTGATGGTTGCACCCTACCTGGTTCAACTTGAGTGTGCTGTTTATGTAGGTGAATTATACTACAATAATACACGATTCAAAGTTGTTCAAAATTGCCGATAAATGTCTGTGTTAGAATCATAGAATCCACAGTGCAGAAGAAGGCCTTTCGGCCCATCAAGTCTGCACTGGCTCTTGGAACGAGCATTCTACTTAAGCCGACGCCTCCATCCTATCCCCGTAACCCAGTACCCCCACCTAACCTTTTTGGACACTAAGGGCAATTTATTGTGGCCAATCCACCTAACCTGCACGTCTTTGGACTGTGGGAGGAAACCAGAGCACTCGAAGGAAACCCACGCAGACACTGGGAGAACGTGCAGACTCCACACAGGGAGTGACCCGAGCCGGGAATCGAAACTGGACCCTGGAGTTGTGAAGCAACTGTGCTAACCACTGTGCTGCCGTGCTGCCCATGAGATAGATTTCTGTTATAAGGATTTGGTTCACTTGAATGTGTAAATCTTTTTCTTTCTCTAATGTAGGCGAGTTCATGTTGACCAGGACAAAAGACTTATACCGAGATTTGATAATAGTGTTTGACAAACTGGTCCTACGCACTCATGCTTCTTGTCATGTCCAGTACTTCATGTTCTATATTTGCAGTTTCAAGTTGGTGAGTACCAGATTCTTTTTGAATTGATACTTTTAGAACAAAAATAATACAAAACAAGTCATTGCTGGTGGGTTAGTTGAGGGATGATGTAGATTTTACAAGGACTGTTGGAATATGTCATTACAAACTGAGACCCTAGCCATGAACCAAAACACTTACTTATTTAATAATTGAATAGGTAAATAATGGGCGGCACGGTGGTTAGCACTGTTGCTTCACAGCACCGGGGTCCCAGGTTTGATTCCCGGCTCGGGTCACTGTCTGTGCGGAGTCTGCACGTTTTCCCCGTGTCTGCATGGGTTTCCTCCAGGTGCTCCGGTTTCTTCCCACAAGTCCCAAAAGAAGTGTTTGTTTGGTGAATTAGACATTCTGAATTCTCCCTCAGTGTACTCGAACAAGCGCCGGAGTGTGGTGACTAGGGGATTTTCACAGTAACCTCATTGCAGTGTTAATGTAAGCCTGCTTGTGACACTAATAAAGATTATTAATGCTTTGAGTACAAGTATCACATACACGAGTCATAATCTTTACCAATCAACAATCCTTATGTGGTAACGTTTGGAATCAAGTTTGTACATTGTGGTGCTTTTTGAGCCATATTACCTTTGTCTCTCCGTGATTGCTTAGCTGATATCATGCCACCTATTTTAAAGCTTCACTTGGAAGCTGCTGACCACAGAATTGTCTGTGAGATCTACAAAGAATTGTTTGCCCGCTTTTCTTAAATGTTTACCCCACACTCATCATTCCAAATCACTATACCAGGAATTCAGTCGAATCAAATTTTGAATTGCATCAAGTGTCTTCATTCATCTTTGCTAAGTACTTTGAATGTCTTGCTAGATTCAATTCTTGCCTTGGGTGACTGTTCGGAACTGCATTTTCTTCCCGTGTGTGCGTGGGTTTCCTCCGGGTGCTCCGGTTTCCCCCCACAGTCCAAAGATGTGCAGGTTAGGTGAATTGGCCATGATAAATTGCCCCTGAGTGTCCAAAGATGTGCAGGTTAGGTGAATTGGCCATGATAAATTGCCCCTGAGTGTCCAAAGAGGTGTAGGTTAGGCAGGTTACAGGGCCTGGGCCTGGGTAGGGTGCTCTTATAAAGGATTGTGCAGACTCGATAGGCCGAATGGCCTCCTTCTGCACTGTGTAGGGATTCCTTGGTTCTATGGATCCTCATCCAAGTACAATCAGATCTGGATACCAAAAACGCGGAGGACTGCAGATGTCCTTTTTCTCGCCCTGTGGGTGCAGATTGTCTGATCTAAATTCCGCCCAGCTTACAGTAATCATCTAGCGATAATTAATTTTAACCGTTTGTGTATATTGTGCCCACAATACAGAATTCAAAATGATCTACAACAGACACAAATGCTGGCAGCATGGTGGCACAGTGGTTAGCACTGAGGTCCCAGGTTCGGTCCCGGGTCACTGTCCGTGTGGAGTTTGCACATTCTCCCTGCAAATGTGAGTCTCACATCCACAACCCAAAGATGTACAGGGTAGGTGGATTGGCCACGCTAAATTGCCCCTTAATTGGAAAAAAAAGAATGGGTACTCTAAATTTTAAAAAAAAGCTTGTTTTTATCACAAATGAGGAACCTTCCATTGGCATTTTGACCCATTCAACTTGGTATTTAAAATGAAGCATGTACAATTTGTAATGTTAGTCCAGCTCATCATGTTTCATCACCAGAGGAAAATGAATCCCTATAGGCAAAGCTTCAAAGCAGAAATGTCTCCCTAATGGGTCTTGTAAAAGTTCAGGATATCAATCTACCTTTGGAATCCCCATTCATCAACTTTTATATGCACTCCACAGATGAATATAGTTTATTGCAGCAGGTCTGCAAATGCCTGTTTTAAAAATGTAGCTAATGTGGAATGATTTAAGGCAGAACATAGCTCTGGGGAACAAAAAAAACTAGTTTTCTGACTAATTTTTCAGGGACTGGCAGAGGCCTTCCTAGAACACCTTTGGAAGATGATGCAGAATCCAAATAATCCGGCAGTAATAAGACAAGCAGCTGCAGGCTACATTGGAAGTTTTCTGGCCAGAGCAACATATATTCCTGTGGTGTAAGTAATCAACAAGCCTCGTAGCTTTTATTAGAACTTGATCATGTTTTTCATGTAATTTCCAACATTTGAATGATGATCACCATTGGTGAGTGACTGCAGAGATTTTGGGCAGGATTCTCCCACCAGTCGGATTCTCCATTGTGTCAAAAGCGCACCGCGTGCGGGTTTCCCGGCGGTGTGGGATAGCCACGTTGTGAAATCCCATTGGCAGGTGGCAGGAACGGAGAATTCTGCTGCCGTCGAGGAACACATGACTGGCGGACCGGACAATTCGCCCGTTGTCATATTTTGCCTGCTTACATCGGAATCCTTTTATACACGATCACCACATGGAGAACTACTACATGTGATCCTATGTATTATTGGTTGATGAGAATTGTGAAGCATCCCCATAAAATATTTGCTGGCTGACTTGGTGTATCGGGGTGCAATTTCCATTCAGTGTATTGTGCTGTAGATAATTTGTATGGTAGTCAGACTTCCTCTCTCCTCTAGTTCCTCCTGGAACGTGTAGCGATTCTAATGCATGCTAACCCCAGTGCAGTTCTATAGCAATGCCCAATCATGTGAATGTCTTGGAATAAGTGGAGAGGATGGACACTAATCAGAATAGGAAGATTAATATCCAAGCTAAAAGGTGGTGCTTAATTGTATAGTTTGATTAAATGGAGTAAATGCCCCATTTGAATTGACTTCTGAAAATATGTTTTGTACCAATAATCTAATTTACTGAGTAAGAATTCATTCTCTCGGCTAGCACTGTGAAGGCTTGTTTGGATCTGCTGGTCCCCTGGATACACCACTACATTGACAGCCAGGATGCTGGAACAAAAGCTTACTGTGATGTGGCTCTTCATGGATCATTCTACTCTGCGTGTCAGGCTGTATTTTACATCTTCATATTCCGTTGCAAACAATTACTGAGTGGAAATCTGAGGAAAGGTATTGTATTAAATCTAATACCTTGTGAAAGTAGAAAATACCGTGTGTTTTTTAAATGGAGTTTTGAAAACTCTGCAAAATGGAAAGTAAGGTTTGATGTATGTCTTATAAAAAATTTTTTATTCTCCTTTTTCACATTTTCCCCGAATTTACACCCACCAACAATAAACAATAATCAGTAACAAATATGTCAAACCCCATAACAATAACAACGATCCCATCCTCCCACCAACCCCCAAACATCAACCCGCATGTTAACATAAACAAATGACAAAAAGGAATCAGGGATTACCCATAGTCACCCTTAATACACACCGCCCCCCTCAACCCCCAACCCCCCCCCCCCCCAAAAAAAACTAATGTTCGATGTTATCCAGTTCTTGAAAGTGCATAATGAATAATGCCCATGACTTGTAGAACCTTTCCGTCCTTCCCCTCAGTTCAAACTTAACCTTCTCAAGAGTCAAGTATTCCAACAGTTCCCCCCGCCAGGGCACAGGGTGGAGAGGTTGCTCTCCAACTTATCAGGATCTGCCTTCGGGTGATCAACGAGGCGAAGGCTACGACATCTGCCTCCGCACCCGTTTCCAACCCTGGCTGATCCAACACCCCAAACATCCCCCCCCCGGTTCATCCTCGCCCTCGTGAGGTGTGCTCTGTATACCACCTTCAGCTGTATCAGCCCCAACCTCGCACATGAGGTGGAGGCATTCACTCTACGGAGCACCTCACACCAGACCCCCTCCTCTATGACCTCTACCAACTCTTCCTCCCACTTTGCTTTGATCCCTTCCAGTGGTGCCTTATCCTCTTCCAAAATAGCTCCATACGCCGCTGACACTACCCCCTTCTCCAGTCCCCTTGTCAGCTCCTCCTCCAGCAATGTGGAGGCCGGTTCCTCCGGGAAGCTCTGTATCTCCTTCCTGGCAAAATCTCGAACCTGCATGTATCTAAACACTTCTCCCTGCTCCAGCCCATACTTCGCTTCCAGCTCCTTCAATCCTGAAAACCGACCCCTAAGAAACAAATCTTTTAGCATCTTAATCCCCTCCTCTTCCCATTTCCGAAAACTTCTATCCCACCTCCCTGGCTCAAATCTGTGGTTCCCCCGAATCAGCATTTCCCTTAACCCTGCCCTCAACCCGAATTGTTGGCGAAACTGCCTCCAGATTTTCGATGAGGCTATTATTACCGGACTCCCAGAGTTAGCGGGAGCGGCGCTGTTGCTAGTGCTTTCAGTCCTGACCTCCTGCACAAACTCTCCTCTATTCTGACCCACTGGGAATCAATCCCTCTGACCCAGCTCCGCGCCTTCTCCACATTCGCCACCCAGTAGTAGTACATCAGGTTCGGGAGACCCAAACCCCCTGCCTGCCTTCCCCTCTGTAGCAGCACCTTTCTCACTCTGGCCACCTTTCCTCCCCATATGAACGAGGTAATCCTTCCCTCAATCTCCCTGAAAAAAGCCTTTGGCAGGAAAATCGGTTGGCATTGAAAAATAAACAGAAATTGTGGCAACACGTTCATTTTAACCGCCTGGACCCGACCCGCCAGTGACAGAGGGAGACCATTCCACCTTACCAGATCGGCTTTCACTCTCCCCACCAAACTAGTGATGTTCACACACACACACACACCCCCCCCCCCCCCCCGCCCCGCCGGTCCAATCCCAAACCGCTCCAGAACTGCCATCAAGTACCCCCGTTCTACGCGGTCAAACGCCTTCTCGGCGTCCAATGTCACAACCACCTCTATTTCCTTCCCTTCCGCTGGTGCCATAACGACGTTCAAAACCCTCCTAATGTTCGAAAATAGCTGCCTCCCTCTCACAAACCCTGGGCGGGATTCTCCGACCCCACGCAGGGTCGGAGAATTGGCGGGAAGCGGCGTTATTTCCGCTCCCGCAGGTTTTCGAATTCTCCCGCCGGTAAAAAACCGGCGTTGTGCAAATCCCGCCGGCAGCCTGTGAAAACAGCTGGCGCCGGCGGGATTTCATTTTATTTGCACTGACCTTAAATCTCCGGCCCGGATGGGCCGAAGTCCCGCCGACGTGGCCACGGGTCACGTCGGCGAAAATCACAGTTGATTTAAAACGGCGTCAACCATTGATGATGGTTGACGCCGTTCAGTGTCGGGGGGTGGGTTGCGGCCTGGGGGGTGGGTTGCGGCCATCGGGGGGGGTTGCGGCCATCGGGGGGGTTGCGGCCATCGGGGGGGTTGCGGCCATCGGGGGAGTGGGTTGCGGCCATCGGGGGAGTGGGTTGCGGCCATCGGGGGGGTTGCGGCCATCGGGGGGGTGGGTTGCGGCATGGGGGGGCATGGGGGGGGGGTGGGTTGCGGCCATCGGGGGGGTTGCGGCCATCGGGGGGGTGGGTTGCGGCCATCGGGGGGGTGGGTTGCGGCCATCGGGGGAGTGGGTTGCGGCCATCGGGGGAGTGGGTTGCGGCCATCGGGGGGGTGGGTTGCGGCCATCGGGGGGGTTGCGGCCATCGGGGGAGTGGGTTGCGGCCATCGGGGGAGTGGGTTGCGGCCATCGGGGGGTTGCGGCCATCGGGGGGTTGCGGCCATCGGGGGGGTGGGTTGCGGCATGGGGGGGGCATCGGGGGGGGGGGTGGGTTGCGGCCATCGGGGGGGTGGGTTGCGGCCATCGGGGGGGGGGGTTGCGGCCATCGGGGGAGTGGGTTGCGGCCATCGGGGAGTGGGTTGCGGCCATCGGGGGGTTGCGGCCATCGGGGGGTTGCGGCCATCGGGGGGGTGGGTTGCGGCATGGGGGGGCATCGGGGGGGGGTGGGTTGCGGCCATCGGGGGGGTTGCGGCCATCGGGGGGGTGGGTTGCGGCCATCGGGGGGTTGCGGCCATCGGGGGGGTGGGTTGCGGCCATCGGGGGAGTGGGTTGCGGCCATCGGGGGAGTGGGTTGCGGCCATCGGGGGGGTGGGTTGCGGCCATCGGGGGGGTGGGTTGCGGACATCGGGGGGGTGGGTTGCGGCCATCGGGGGGGTGGGTTGCGGCCATCGGGGGGGTGGGTTGCGGCCATCGGGGGGGTGGGTTGCGGCCATCGGGGGGGTGGGTTGCGGCCATCGGGGGGGTGGGTTGCGGCCATCGGGGGGGTGGGTTGCTGCCATCGGGGGGGGTTGCGGCCATCGGGGGAGTGGGTTGCGGCCATCGGGGGAGTGGGTTGCGGCCATCGGGGGAGTGGGTTGCGGCCATCGGGGGGTTGCGGCCATCGGGGGGGTGGGTTGCGGCATGGGGGGGGGGTTGCGGCATCGGGGGGGTTTGGGGGCAGCGGCGGGCAGAGAGGGGGGGGGCGACGGATGCCCGGGGCCAACGCACCGTCGCCCCCCCTCTGTACGCCGCTGCCCCCCTACCCTAACCACACCCCCCCTCACCACCCCTACCTCCCTCCAACGCCCCTACCCCCCTCCCCACCACCCCTACCCCCCTCCAACGCCCCTACCCCCCCTCCCCACCACCCCTACCCCCCTCCAACGCCGCCCCCCATCTGTCGCAACGCCGCAACCCCCCCCCCCCTCAACGCCGGGTCCCCCCCCCTCAACGCCGGGTCCCCCCCCCCCCCTCAACGCCGGGTCCCCCCCCCCCTCAACGCCGGGTCCCCCCCCCCCTCAACGCCGGGTCCCCCCCCCTCAACGCCGCAACCCCTCCCCCCCTCAACGCCGCAACCCCCCACCCTCAACGCCGCAACCCCCCACCCTCAACGCCGCAACCCACACCCCGTCCCCCTCCCTCTGAAGGCCGGTACCCACACCCCCCCTCTCTCCTCCTCCCCCCCTTCCTTCCTCCTCCCCCCTCCTCCCCCCCTTCCTCCTCCCCCCCTTCCTTCCTCCGTTAGTTTGGGGGGGGGGGGGCGGCGTTAGTGGGGGGTGGTGCGGCGTTGGAGTGGGGTAGGTGGTGAAGGGGTAGGGGTGATGAGGGGAGGGGGTTGGGTAGGGGCAGTGGCGTGCAGAGGAGGGGGGCGACGGATGCCCGGGGCCAATGCACCGTCGCCCCCCCTCTGCACGCAGCTGCCCCTACCCCAACCCCCTCCCTTCACCACCCCTACCCCCCTCCAACGCCGCACCCCCACCCCCCACTACCCGCACCCCCCCCCCCCACTACAGAGGAAGGAAGTGGGGGGGAGGAGGAAAAGAGGGTGGGGGGAGGAGAGGGGGGAGGAGTAGAGAGGGGGGGAGGAGGAGAGAGGGGGGGAGGAGGAGATAGGGGGGAGGAGAGAGGAGGGAGGAGGAGGAGGGGGGAGAGGAGA